>NW_019737134.1:4141-10929 GCF_002891405.2 Cryptotermes secundus
AAATATCACCCACAAAGCGGGTCGTTAATGTTAAAATTAAAGTTAAAACCGTCCAAGTAAAATATTCAGGTTCCTCTTAGTGGATAGTCCCAATGGGGGAGGCGTCAGCACGAGGTTGTGTGGGCTGCAAAGATATTGTATTACGTTAGGTTTTATCCATTATAATATATTTAACGTTGAATATTAAATAATATTTGATGCTGGCCTTACCTTGTGGTCGGTTGTGTCCGACGCGTAGTGTATTGTGTAGTGCAGTGGAGAGGCCACGTCGATGTTATTTAAAGCTATGTGTATCGTGACGTGAAGGGGGGGTGTGTGTGTACAAGTGTACAAGTGTGAGAAAATGGTGACAAGAATATATATTGTTACACTCGACGGAGGTTCTATTGATAATTGGTAAAACCATCACCTTTCCTCAACGGCCTGTCAAGAGTATCATGAGTGTATGACTTCTCTACTCAAGGCACATACTTAGAACAAATTTACTTATTGCTCCATATTATCGAGAGTAGATTGTAAATATTTTCTAAATTAAATAGAAAAAATTGGTGTTCAAAAATCTGCCTTTGAAGCTCGGTAGATGTGGGGTAATAATGTTACGGTCTTGATTTGTAAGTTTTGATTAAAGTCTTGACACTAGTACATAGTAATGAAGTACGCTCACATTAAGAATTTTTAATGTATAATTTAATTTTACTTGCTTTGTTTATTAACAGATAGGCATTTGAAAGTGTTGATTTGTTGACAAATTTGCCAGTAGGTGTGGTTTGTAATAATTTGCTAGTATCCAGTAGCAACCCAAATTTAAACTTAATTTAAAACTATCATATTGGCTTTTCATTCAGACAATATAAACATATTTATACAGTCAATTTATTTTCCCATTTATATATATTAAGGTAACATCATATTCCTTTGTAGGCTGCAGTCTCACATTACATGATTAACCCATCCAGCAAATGCTGACAGAAATATTTAATAAGTCATTAAAATAAACTATGGTAATGAAATATTGTGACATAGAAGTAGGCAGATACATTAAAACTCTCAACGGTTGTGGAATTTGCAGATTACTGGTGATGCTTTAAAAAACCAGATAAATTCATAATACAGAGGCTAAGTTAAACAGAATTCGTTCATTGATTTCTTTTATTAAAGATAATTTATTACATTGTGGTAACAAGTTAAAGATAATTTATTACATTGTGGTAACAAGTTAGTACCAATATATTCTTTCTCTTCTGGTACCACAGTTTTCTTTATCCCTATGTGGTGGTGTTTTCTGCTCTTTATAAGTTGTCTTTACATTAATTAACATAAATCTAATTGCTCCAGGCATATATTTTAAATTGTATTTTTCTTCCCAGCTATAAATTGTGGTACAGTTATCTTGGTCTTCGAAGGAGACAAATCAAGGGACGCTGCATTACGGATCCCTCATATGAAGATGTAAATAATGCGTTTGAGAGGTCATTGGTTTTCATGCATAAGGTGAGTTTTTTGTGTCTGTGCACGTGCGTGCGTGCGTGCATGCATGTGCGAACTCACAGTTAGAAATCAAACTGTATATGAAGTTGGAATTCTGTTCAAATTTGAAGTCTGAAGAAAAATGCTGAGTAGGTTTTTATGTACTGTAGTTTTTTATTGGCAACATTCATTGCACAGCATTGATGAAATTTAACTTCAGTACTTAATGAAATGGTTCCAGGCCATACTGCCCTGTCTAGATTAGAAGTAAACTTGAACAATACCTCGTTCAATATCTCCATATTAAGAGTACAAACTGGCACGTCTGATATAATACATTATTTGCATGCTTAAAAAAACAAATATAAAAATACTATAATAATAATTGCAATATTCTGCAATAGTATTTTAATCTAATTTGGGACTTTACATCCACTCCCCCATATGCCCCTATGGCACAGTGCTTAATTACTTAAGCACGGGGACAACTTTACCTTTACCAGCAAATGAAAATGCAGCTTTGTTGTAATGGGGTCTTTCTTAAGGTTGAGGCTGTGATACTAGTTCCAACCAGGTGAAGGCAGAGGGCAACCAAGAAAAGGAGGAGGCCAATAGGAAGGCCAACAAAGAAGATTTCATTGCAAGAATTGACACCAATAGGAAAGCCCTGCGAGAAAATATGGCTGCAGAAAGAGAAGCCATCCTAGCAGAAACAGAAGCGATCAAAGCAAGGACGGCAGCCACGCGAGAAAATATGGCCACCAGCCACAAGGAGATGGTGGCTATACTCAAACCAGAACAAGATGTAAAGACGTGGCCTGCCAAGAGATGGAGGCGTGTCAAGAAGAAAAAGAGCCGACCTCAGTGGACAGGAAACCTGAGGTGGCCCAACAACAAGAAGTCCCCAACTAAGATGTAGTGAAACCGGTCAAAGGATGGAAGAAGCAGTATAGGGGCAAGAAGCAAGCTGCAGGGCGACGCGAACTGGAACTGACCCGAGGAATTTGTGGATCCCAGATGAAATTGGCTGCCTCCTGCAGAAATGTGTCCCACCATGCAGCAGTGGCATAACTCAAGAGGAATATCTTCAGGAAATCTTGGACCCAAAGAAATTGTGGACCGCAGAAGAGAAGCAACACAAGGATGTCCCGTCGCACAACAGTGGCATGATGCAAGAGAGACATCGTGAAGAAGAACCTTACTCAGGGAACTGGTAGACCCAGGAGGAAGCGATTGGTCGCGGCCAACAAGAAGATGACTAGCTGTGCAAATGTGACACAGCACAAGAGACTCAGACTCCAGGGAGATCAGTTGGAGTCACGCACATGCCCACATAAAGATGTATCAAAGAAAGCATGAGGAGAACTTGAACGTGAGAGGACAACACAAGGACTCGTCCTGAAAGGAAAATTTGAGGCAAATGCAAGTGCACAAGCAGACGTGCTGCACGGAATCCCAGCAGATACGAACATCAAAGACTGGGCACTATGGAGGGGTCAACCCCCTCCAAAATGAGAAAGAAGCAGAGCACAGAAGAGGAGCCGGTAAATTAGAAACACCCGCCTCCCCAGAGAGAATGAATGTGCGATGGATGAATGTGATACAACTGGATCTTCTGGCAATTTAACAGGAAACCGCTCGAGACAAGCTGGTCTTAAGAGGGGAGCTGATGTAACGGATGGAGGATAGTCGCTGCAAGATGAGTAGCCGGACAAGAAAGAAGAAGATGCTGCAAGAACAGCCCACAAATAAAAGGAACAGAGATGTACCGTTAGGCTATTCGGGATGAACAGCGTTAAGAAGGGACCAGTGTGACGTATTGCACTATGGAGGACATCCCCTCCCCCACCAGCAGTGACATAACACCTTCGGAGCGTTGCCACTGCTACAGCAACAGACCAGTCAACACTCTGCACCCTTACACGGTGAAGTTACCAAGGGATACCGCGTTTGCTGTGCAGCAATAAACAGCTCTCGACAGTGTTGCTAGGCAATCGGTAAACACGACGTTACACAACAATGAAAGCTATCACGTAACTGTTTTGTGTGTTGTCAGTGCAGAAGCTACATACCAGTCAGTAGTGAGTATTGAGCCAGTTACTAGAGAGAGAGAGTAACCATTCTGTTGACACTTAGCAGCCACCGAAGACAGTTGAATTGTAGTAGTCACCGAGTAATGAGTGAATTGTGATAGTGTGAAGAGATTTGTATGTAGGGTTTGTAAAGTGTGTAAACCCACATCATTGTCATAATTAATTGTAGTTACAATTTGTAGGTTGTTAAATAAACCAGTTAAAAATCCGAATGGCATCATCAGTAGAAAACACGTTACAGCATATTTAATTCCTTCTTTTTATTCCAGATGCCAAGAATTTGGCTTGACTATTGTCAGTCTGATAGATCAGTGCCTTATAACGAGAACACGACATGTGTTTGATCGTGCGCTTCGTGCTCTACCAATTACTCAACATCACCATGTCTGGTCTCTCTATCTGGAATTTGTGAAAATACATAACATTCCTGAAACAGCTGTTAGAGTTTTTAGAAGGTACCTTAAGGTTAGTACAACTTTTAATCATAAACTCTGGGATGGGATAGTAAGCTACTTAGGGTGATATCAATATGAAACGCAGATAAATTTCACCTTTAGGTTCAAGTCCTATGAGGGCTGCCACTGGCTTTGCACTTTCTTAAAAAATCAAACAAATCTATATACAGTCAACTCTCGAGTATCCGAGGGCGGATTAACCAGTTTGCGGGTTAACCGGGTCTACTGAGGCTTTTGTGAGGCTTATATCTTGTTTAATATTCATTCACTTTTGTTTCACATGGTGAGTTGTAACACGATTTCCGCAGTAGTGTGAACCGAGCTCTGCATTCTTTGGTCCCGTTATGCTAACACAATGTTCTAGGGTAAGGGTGAAAGAATGCAAGGAAGTGTTAAGTGTGAATATTCGTAAAAAGTGTTGGATGTTGTTGAAGACTGTGATTGAAATAACTAATTCATACTTCAGTGTAATGTAAAAAAAAGTATTAAATAGGCCATGAAATGACGTAAAAATGAGGTTGAATAAATTTAAATACAGGTAGGCCAATAGTATTATGAAGGTACAATATTACACTTCTACTTTTAATAAAATTTGTCTTAACCGGGTTTTCGATTAATCGTGATTTCCATCCCCACCATTATTCCGGATAATCGAGAGTTGACTGTATATATAAGTAGCAGAAATATTCTAGTAAATGTATGTCTTCCGTTTCACAGTTATATCCGGAAGATACGGAAGATTACATCGAATATTTGATATCAATAGGACGATTGGATGAAGCAGCAATGAAACTAGCTTTCATTGTGAACAAAGAAGATTTTATGTCAAAGCATGGCAAGTCGAATCATCAGTTGTGGAGTGAACTTTGTGAGCTAATTTCAAAGTATCCTGATAAAGTAAGGTGAGAATATTGCTTCTTCCAGTTCATTATTATGAGGGAGAGTCAGTAAATAGGTCATAGATGAAAGTAAGACACCTGTAATGGATGAAATAGGTTTTCTTTGTAGCAGCATAGTCCAACATCAGGATAGTCTAGGTAGCAGACGTGCACATGAATGATCAGAGGCTGGTTTCAGTAGTCAAAATGGCAACTGCTTGAGCAGCGTAACACTGAAGAGCAGCATTGTGTTGTGCGGTTTATGTGGGCAAAACGACTCAGTGCAAAGGATATTCATAAAATATATTTCCTGTTTACTGTGGGAAGTGTTTGTCGCATAAAGCGGTTCACAGCTGTGGTTGAGATATTCCCTCAGGGATGTTCGAAAGTCTCAGACGATGAAACAGAGGTGCAGAACAGTCAAAATACTTCTAAGCTGCAGGTTTCTACTCTTTGGTAAAGAAATGGGACAAGTGTATCAATGTTGGTGGAGGATATGTTGAGAAATGAAAGTTTTTTCGAGGTTCTAATATCACACGTTTTACATTTTATATCCGCTTGTGACCCATTTACTGACACTGCCTCGTATTTTGAAGTTGAGAGTATGAGTTGATATTGTCATGTGTAGGGTTGACTGTAGATAGGGTTTTGATTGGTGACTAAATTGACCACTTACAGATCATAACTACAAATAACAATAAGACTGTTGCTATTTCCACAGTTCACAGTTCATTAGAGCACACATTCTAGTGTTCTCAGTCTGCTACTAGACATTTCATGGGAATGGCTCCAACAGTGGCTATTCCTCTGCCACCAGCTCAAGTCCTCTCTTCACAGCCTCCCATTCAGAACCTAACTAGTTCCATGGGAATCCCAGACTATCAGAATATTGTACAGTACTTCCCCCCTAACTGAATCATAGGCTTTCTTGAAGTCTATGAATACCTGATGTACTGTCTCATTATACTTCCATTTTAAATCCTGTATTTAATATTGTTTACTGTACTACACAGTCCATCAACAATGCAACAGATTGTTCCTTCATTCTTACACTCTCACATTGCACACAACATGTTTCGGCCCTAAATGGCCATCTTCAGGTGTGTTACTACTGCTGCACTGCACCAATATTGTCGTTTCGTTGCATATGCAACTGCATGCTTCATGGTTTAAAATGTCATACTCGTAGTCAATCGGTATGCTATAAAATCTATTAAAATTTTCTATTATAATTTCATTTAAATTTTATAAAATTCTTATTGCACTTCACAAGGGCATTGTACAGGATGATTGGAATTCTCATAATTTGTGGTCCACAAGAAGTATTAGTAGGATGATTACGTCAAGGGGGAGCTTATGGGTTGGACATATAGCACTCTCAGAACTGACGAGAAATACATACAAAATTGGCAAGGTTCAGCTTCTTGTTTTCCTCTATTTTTGTTAAGTCGACAATCTAAAGAAATACCTCATCAGTTGAGAAGACTTCAGGTTTTCACAAATATTCCTTGTGAGGGTATGTTACGCATTATAAAAGCTCAAAGAAGATAAACGCTTAAGTGAAGACACTGAAATTGACATATTAAATACTTTATAATATAATCCTCAGACACATATGTTATTACAGGCCACTGTTAATAGGAAAAGCATAAGACGTTCGGTATTAATTTATTAGAATGACAAATATACTGTAACGTGTTTCCGTTACTGAAGCCGCCGTAGAGATGGTTAATTGGTTTATTTAACAATCTACAAGTAACGGCTACAATTAATTATCACACAGTTGCGGGGTTTCACACTTTATAACCCTAATCGCATTAATCTGTTAACACTGTTGCGGGGTTTCACGACTTATAACCCTATGCGCAAATCAGTTCACTCTGTCTTCAGTAGTA
>NW_019737134.1:13819-14905 GCF_002891405.2 Cryptotermes secundus
CGCTGACTGGAGAACTGTTGATAACACGCTCTCGTAAGCTTGCTCGGAACTTTCTTCGGCGATGGCCACATTATAACTCAGCGGCTGTCACAGTACAACTGAAGTCGCCAACTGCTACAGTAGAACTGACTGGTACCAGCTGTGCAGCTCACTTATATAGCTGCAGTGCTTGCCGGTTGCGTAATGAGTGCCACGTCACAGTAGGAAGTNTACGTAGCGTTGCGCGTTACGTCACCGCGGAGGGGAGTGGCAGGGCGGGAACTCGCCTCTTACCATAGTAACGCAAGCGTTACGTTACCGCCACGTACCGCTGGGGAGGTAGGGGTGATCCATAGCTCAACATGTCACAGTACATTAAACATTCAGACACCCAGCACAAACAGA
Organism: Cryptotermes secundus; assembly: GCF_002891405.2. NCBI lineage: Eukaryota > Metazoa > Arthropoda > Insecta > Blattodea > Kalotermitidae > Cryptotermes > Cryptotermes secundus. Next base: position 14,204 of record NW_019737134.1, read on the forward strand.
GAAACCTATGGGGTGCAAAATAATCTGACCCAGTTGCAGGGGATTCTGATTCAGTGCAATATGTTGTCCTGTGGGATGGTGCCAACCATCCTTACTGCTTGGAGGGGGCACGCATCAAGTTCACTTCCACATGGTCTCTGGGTCTGTGGAGAGGACGCACGGGCCACAGGAATCATGGACGGACACCTCCTGCGCTCACTTGTTGCACTGCTTGCAGCTGCAGATGACATCCCCTAAGAAAACGCAAGATACTGTGATATATGAAAATTAATACAATTATTGAAATTGAGAAAGGCCTTTGGAATTGATGGTATTCCAGACAAATGCCTAGGGCACCTTCCAAGATGGTCATGTGGATATTTGGCACAGTTATTTAATTGCATTTCAAAAGTCTTAGAAGGATGTTACCAATAGGAGGCTGTAACAAGCTGAGAAGACTAGTGTGGAATATAATGATTTTCACAGCATTGTGGTTACACGTAGGAGCTGGGATAGCTCAGTCAGTATATTGAAGGGCTATGGGTTGGACAGTTCAGGTTAAATTCCCTGCAATTCATGATTTCTTTTCCTTCTCCACAGCATCCAGATCGACTCTGGGGTTCACCCAGCCTCGTGTCCAATGGGTACCGGGGGCTCTCACCTGAGGGTAAAGCAGCAGAGGCATGTAGCTAACCACTCACCTCTATCTGGTGCTGAGGTGAA
>NW_019737135.1:0-910 GCF_002891405.2 Cryptotermes secundus
TTCATTAGAATTTCGAACCACTAGTAACTGTGCACCACGTGTTTTTTTGTGAGGCACAGTGTTGACATCTGAAAGAAGTTTATTATGACTGGCTGTGTGCTCTACTATAAACTAACAGTTCGCTGTAGGCATTCCCTTTGTTCTATAAATAGAATCAGGCAGTTTGACCGTAGCCATGGCCAGCACAAGTAGGAGCCAATCAGCTGCGTTGCATGACGAAGAATTAGAACTTCTTCTTCAAACCAGTTCGGAGGAATAAATTTTGGCTTCAGAGTCAGAACATGACACAGATGTCGACTTAGACGATCGCGCGTTGCTTGACAGTGTGATACACGATGTCAGTGACGACGATGAAGTTTCTACGCAAGCTTTCGTTTGGGAGAGTATGGGAAATTACCAAGGACAACGTGAACATTTCACGGGCAGTTTTGGACCGCAAGGTGGCGCACTAAATGTGGTGGAAATTGTGGACGTGTTTGAATTATTTTTTGATAAACAGATAGTGAACAAAATTGTTACTGAAACAAACAGATATGCAGAGCAATTCCTACGCAGGCGTGATCTGCCTGTGAGATCGCCGGCTAGGCCATGGAAGCCTGTGACGGAGGGAGAGATTTATGTTCTACTGGGTCTGTTTATGCTAATGGGAATTATTCAGAAACCTACCCTTAGATCATACTTTTCAACAAGACGAATAATGTCCACACCAGGATTTAGAGACATTATTAGTCGGAACAGATTAGAACTAATCTGTAAATTTCTGCATTTCGTTGACAACGAAACCATGAGCACTTATCAAGGCCCACAAAAACTTTTCAAAATTTTCCCGTTAATTTCACATATCAACAAAAAGTTCCAGGAAATGTATCTTCCAAGCCAAAATATTTCAGTTGACGAATCATTAACACTT
>NW_019737136.1:0-638 GCF_002891405.2 Cryptotermes secundus
AGATAAAGACACACAGCACAGTATATAAGCACTGCTCATCACCCTTACACATGGTAACTACGTAATCATGAGCAGCGCTTGGCACCCTACTCTGAGACGTTAAGTCCACAAGCACCAATTATGACACAAAGAGTACAATCTCTTATTGGTAATGTAACGCCGGGTCTACGTTACGTCAGAGGGCGTCCCCCACCCCCTTTCTTACTACTTACCCCTTCCAATGTTCCACTTCCTGGTTCCTGTCTGCTGAGGTCCAACGCGAGTGATCCATTCTGTTGTGGGACCCTGAACTAAGCAGTCAATTCACCTTTTCTGGTCGGTACGATTGTGATTCTTGGAGGCTTATTACCTCCAGGTACTTAGGTTGTATTTGTATTTGTTATTTAATATATACATATTCATTTGATATATTTGTGATAGTCTCTTTAATTTGGTACGTCCTACCCAAAACCAAATTTCGGTCTCCAAGACCTTTTCACGTTTCAGTAACAAACTTGTGATATAGATTTGACAATACCCAACGAATAGGTTCACATCCTTACCATACATCGATGGATGGGCTGATATGTAGGTGGAAAAAACAGCTAGATTGAAGCATTTGTATCCAAATGAAAGGGCAGAATTTGATACCAGCATAA
>NW_019737137.1:0-474 GCF_002891405.2 Cryptotermes secundus
CAGGTGATCAAGCATACAACACAGTCTTAATAGACTCCAGAGCTACATGTGTATGCGGACTGTAAAATTTAGCATAGTCTCATCCAGCTTATGGAAGAGGTCAAATTTACCAATGTCAGTTACAGTGCTTGTCCTTGTCTGAATGTCACAAGAATGGAGAAATCTCAGAGTAAAAGGTAAGCACTAGCGCAGTTCGTATAGCAACTGGCTATATGGGTTGGACAGCTAAGGGACTGGAGTTTGAGTCCCAGTAGGGGTAAGATTTTTCTCCTCCCAAAACACCCAGACCAGTTTTGGGGTCCACCCAGCATCCAATCCTGTGGTAGTGAGGGGCTGTTTTCCTGGGGTTAAAGCCACCAGGCTGTGAAGCTGACCACTCACCTGCTACTACTGCCAGCATTCAAAATATACGGATCTATACGTCCACTACCGCATACATATTCATGGCATAGATACAAGGGGAATTGGATGTAT
>NW_019737138.1:0-779 GCF_002891405.2 Cryptotermes secundus
GCTAGAAACTCATATCTAGCAAGCATGCAACGCCAAGTTTACCAAATAACAAAGCAAAACTAGCAAGATAGCAACGCAAAGCTAGAAAGCTAGCAACACAATCCTGGTAAGCTAACAACGCAAACCTGGCTAGGTAACAACGCAAACTGGCAAGTTAGCAACGCAAAGCTGGCAAGAAAGCAACACAAATTTGGCAAGCTAGCAATGCAATGCTAGCAAGCTAGAAACGCAAATCTAAGAGGCTTGTAACGCAAAGCTAACAAGCTAGCAACGCATATTTATCATGCTAGCAAGATAGCAACGGATAGCTAGCAATGTTGCAACGCAAAAACTGGCAAGTAGAAACGCAAAGCTGGCAAGCTAGCAACGCAAAGCTGCAAGCTCGTAACACAAACCTGGCTAGATATCAACGCAAACCTGGCAAGCTAGAAACGCAAACCTGGCAAGCTATCAACGCAAAGCTAGCAATCTAGCAACGCATAACTAGCAGTCTAGCAGGCTAACAAAGCAAAGCTAGCAAGCAAGAAACACGAAAGCAGGCAAGCAAGCAAGCAAGAAACGCAAAACTAGCAAGATTGCAAAGCAAAGCTAGCAAGCTAGGAACGCAAAGCTAGCGAGATAGCAACGCAAAGCTAGCAAGTTAGCAATTAAAGCTAGTAACAAGAAACGCAAAGCAAGCAAGCAACCCATAGTTAGAAAGCTAGCAACGTAGAGCTAGCAAGCTAGCAACGTATAGCTAGCAAGCTAGCAACGAAAGTTTGCAAGCAATAAACCCAAAG
>NW_019737139.1:0-211 GCF_002891405.2 Cryptotermes secundus
GAACCTCAATTTAATCAGATTTTAAGAATGCGAAAAGAGTTCCATAATTCACATTAATTGTTTTAATATATTTTGTGATGAAAATATGAGCATTTGCTGCTACTTTCTGTTGTCATTAATATACGATAATTTATTCTCAAGTACTTTGTATTTAGTTTATGAAATTCTGTGCTTTCAATAAAACTCATATACCTAGAGTTATTAATTTCTC
>NW_019737139.1:320-1029 GCF_002891405.2 Cryptotermes secundus
GAAGACACGTAACTGAACTAAGTATAGCGTACACATTCACATTTTTGTGCCCCCTAGTCGCGTGATAAGATTAGGACTGCATTGCAGTTTTGCCTGCGGGATCTAGTTTCATGATTACAGTCAATCAAAGACCGCAATTATTCCAGCTCTTGACGAGGCGAAAGGAAGGGAATTCAGGTCCATTTCCTGCCGAGACATGCATTGGTCTATCCTAAGCCCAATGCTTTGCGGATTTTCTAGCGGAGGAAGTTATAACGTCTCATAGTGTGGGGTCGGTATAGCAACGAGGCGAAAAGCTAGACGACGGGTTCGATTTCCGACAAGAGCAAGAGATTTTCTCTTCTCCGTAGCTTCCAGACTGGCTCTAGAGCCCGTCCACTCTCGTGTGCAATTAGTACCGGGAACTCCTTCATCAGGGTGTGAAGCTGACCACTCATCTCCATCTAGTGCTGTGGTCAAGAATGGTGGAGCTACAACTCCACTCCCACATACACCATGGCGTAGTGCTTAATTAGTTAAGTACGGGACAACTTTACCTTACCTTAACTTTACAGCCCTAAAGTTCTTAAAAAAACACAATTTTATGTTGCCTGAAGATGCGATAAACCTTAAAATCCCCACCCCCCTTGTGACACTGGCGGAGGCCATTATAAGGTATTCCACCTGTCTGCGCAGACGAAACGCTTGGAGCAGAACACACACAGAGGTA
>NW_019737140.1:0-23299 GCF_002891405.2 Cryptotermes secundus
GTACAAGATATCAGGTTGCAACATTATTTATTGGGAGAATGTTTCCCACCAGTGCCTGTAAAATATGAACATTCCATTACATCAATTATTATTTCTAGTTATACATGTGAACCAGTGATTTCTTGGGAGGGAGAAGTAAAAAAATGCTGGTGGTATGATAGCATACCTTCTTACCGACCGAACTCTCGGCACCCATTTTATATAAAGAGTGTGTCCGCCAGCCACCGCGGCAGCAGTGTTGCTTCATGAAGTCCTGACCAGGGGGTGGAATCTTGAGTAGGGGAAAGGGCAACACGGTAACTACTGCCTCTACGAATGTCTGCAGTAACTACACGCAGGTCTCGACCAATCAGAGAGCCTAAACAAACCAATTTGAATACCCATAATTACTTGCGGTTATCGTGGTGCATAATATGGAAATTGGTAAGTATGAATGTTTATTTGATGTGGTTGCGAAACGAAAGTAGACATTTGCGAACGAAATTACAGCTCCATATTAAACATATTATTTGTGTATATGAATGTTATGCTTACTAGCACAAATATAATGAGAAACATATAGAATTCTTTCAAGCCTAAATTTTTTTAGGTTATCATATACTGTCATCTAAATGATATTTTTTTGATATGTTCTGCAATTTTCGGTTTATCCCAGAGATTGTCTGTTGAATGTGAAGGAGTTCTAAGAGTTCCGTGACGGTGTTATAATTTTTGTATTGCTTCTTGCAGCATAAAAGTGACAAAAACTTGTGTTGCTGCTGCGTGCTTGTCATCCAGCAAGGAAGGCATAAGATTCTTCAGTTTTCCAAGGGATCCAGCACGGTATGTCTGTTTTAATTCATGGTGTAATCACTATGTGTTGCTTAATCCAATGTCTTGGAAAATACATATAGAACAAACTATACCTAAATTAAGTGCAGCTTGCTATGCAATGAGGACGATTAAGCCCTTTATGCCACAGGAAACACTGAAGATGGTTTACCATGCCTACTTTCATTCTATTATGAACTATGGATGAATATTCTGGGGGAACTCTTGACATAGTGTAAAATTTTTTAAGATACAAAAGAATATAATTAGCATCATTACAGGACATAGAAATAGAGGTTCATGTAGAGATTTATTTAAGAAATTAAAAATTCTACCTCTTCAATCACAATATATACTATCGCTTCTCTTATTTGTTCTGTACAAAAAAAATGAATTTGAATTAAATTCCAATATCCATAACAGGAATACTAGACAAAAATATAACTTCCATCTACCTTCATCAAACTTATCACTATATCAAAAAGGAGTCTACTTTTCTGGCATAAAAGTGTACAATAGTCTCCCACAAAGTATCAAAAACTTGAGTAATTATACTAAACATTTTAAATCAGAGCTAAAGAAATATCTGCATGCTCATTCCTTCTACTCTGTAGACGAATACCTCAATGTAAATAGAGAATAATGTAGAGTTAAGCTATATTAGTTTAAGATAAAATTACTTGTACCAGTAGGTATTATTTTGACTTGTTCCATATCCAGAGGTATTAACCTACTTAGGGTCTATGGAATGCAAATAAATTAAATTCAGTTCAAGTAATATGATTTATAAGAGAATAAGGTGGTGAAGACTGCTATGAGGAATAATTTAATGAAATATACAAAATCTTTATAATGGCAGTCCCTTTCAAGTAAAGTGTGTTTTTTTCAAATCTGAAGAAGTCCATCATGTAAGGAAGCCCACTAATTTCCTTTTTAATCTTCTTTCAGTGGGGTGCTGTGGTGAATACCTGGCAACAGCTGTTTGGTGATCACCTTGTGAACACATTTGAAGCTATTCGTTTGTAGTCTGGTTTGAACAATAATCCAACTGTGGGACAGTTTGTAGATGCCCTGAAGACTAACATCATCAGTGCACTTGCTATCAGAGGTCTGTGTGGAACTAGTTGTGAGGATGATGGTGCTACTGTTGTGTGTAACCTATAGTCATTGTTCAGGGCACCTGATGCTTCTTCACCAAATCCGTCCACAAGTCGTGGCAAGGAAACCCCTGATGAATTTCCTGAGTTTCCATGTTACTCAACAAGTACAGAAGGACATGGTTGCTGCAGTACATGCTGGTGACATGGAAGTGTTCTCAGTAGCCTATGTCAGTGGTTCCATTGCCAGACAGGTGCTTCATGGTGTCAGCTGTGATGCACACAAGACATGCGTGACATCTGAAGTGCTGCTATCAGCCAATATCTTCATATATTTCTGAGACGTTGGTGTGGAGACTGTTGGTATGCTGTAACTCTAATATAATCTGTGATGGTAGGCAATTCAATTCATGTTGCAGCATATCACAGCTGCCATTAAGAGCACCATTGACTTGGAGTGGATTAGGTGTACTGGTTGTTCACTTCACTACCAAGGAATAGTAGATGGTATTGTGAGATGTCTCACAAGAATTTACATTCCTTGGTGGTGTAAGCGAACAAACAGGTTGATGACTGAATCAGCCAGGCAAAGGGCCACAAAGAGGAAGAATAAGATACTGACACATCAGTAAGTCATTAGGAAAGTAATGCTTCTTCATCTTTGCCTTGTAATATCCTGCCCATACCAGCCCTGGAAATTGGCAGAGAGCAGTTGTTGAATTACTGGAATAATATATTCCAATTGCTCACAAGAGCATCTATAGATGTTTCATAAGTTGGAGAAAGTAACCCTGATGACAAGCAACTGCAACTACCATGCCTTCACATGCTCTTGTCTCAAACCTCTGGTATTGAGTAATTTGTTGATAACATTATCACCTAGAGTCAGATTACGTACAAGAAACCTATTCTGATCTTGAGCTCCCTCTCCTTGCTTTGGAGACCTGTTTCCTTCTTCCCAGAGTATTAGAACATCATTGTCAGAAGATGATCAGAGTTCATTCTGCCCTATATCTGAAAATAATTATATTTCAGTCAAGAATTGTGTGGGAAATTCTTTTCTGACTCAAATGGTTCGTGTTTATATGTGGGTAAGAGTGAAGTGGCATTATTTTATAATTGACTTGCAATCTTCAGGTTGCCTGATTCAGCATGAAACACTGAGGAGCAGAATCAATGTCAGGATTCAGTGTATATTTTGTAACTAAATTTATTAACAACTTCCTAGGTAGGAAGTTTTACTTATTAGTGTCTACATATTTTATTCATCTAATTTGTTATTATGGGTATATCCCTTCAGTCATTGCATTATTTTTGCCATTTGATTGTGTTCAGCATTGAGCTTATGAACATTTACATATTTAAGATTTTCAAGGTTCATTATATTGCTTCAGATATTTTATTTTCAAGTTTCATTATATTCCTTCAGTAATTTCATTATGTTGGCCATATTATTGAACACAACATAATGAAATTACTGAAGCAATATAATGAGCCTTGAAAATCTTAAATATGTAATGTAGCACGAATGGGGGAGACGAGGAATGCATATAGGATATTGGTGGGAAAGCCAGAAGAAGAGAGACCACAGGGAAGACCAAGGCATAGGTGGGTGAACAATATTAGAATGGATCTTAGAGAGATAGGATAGGATTGTGTATATACTGTGTCTCTTGATGTGTCTTTCTTATGTGGCTGTGTGCGTTGTATTGCTGGACGTATGTGTGTGTAAAAGACGGTTAATATATACACATTATGGATACGAATCAGTGCAACAGGACACTAAAATACAACATTCATTATATTCGTTCAGTTAATTTATTATTTTGGAAACATGAGCATGTTTCAGATCATGAGGTTTGTAAGACAAAGACAAAATCAACTCCGTGCAGTGTGACTATTTAAGTTTTACCACTTGAAAACTCAGCACCCTTGCATGTTTTGATCCTTACGGATCGTCTTCAGAGGGAACATCAATACTTATTCGGAAACCACTATCACAGTAGGTGTTCTGAGTGCTAAATTACATACACACAGGGCTTGAGGTGGGGCGGGATGGTATCCTGCTTCTTTTCTAAATGGCTTAAAAGCATCCCGTTACTTCTTTGGCAGTAAATTCCTATGAATTAAAAGGGAAAAACCATCCCGGTTCTATTTTCATTCCACCTCAAGCACTGCATACACACACACACACACACACACCCACACACAATGCCTGGAATACACAATATACACAATATTCAACTTTTCACAATCGCAGCAGCCTTCCTGGTATTAAAACTTTGTTCTTTAAGTCAAAATTTTATAAACCATGCAGGTTCGTGTCACTTCTCCTATCGTCTTTCTTGGAGGGGGCTGAACTTGTGCCACCTGTCTATCTTGTGAAGGAGATTCTTAGTATCGTCCGTGTTTGTTCGTGGCTTGCTGGACGGAGTTATTTTTGTCTTTGTAATTGTTAGTGTGATGGACCAGAATGAAACAAATAAAAAAAAATAGAGGTTTGTAAGAGTTCTGCAATTATTTTAATGCTTTTCATATATTATTAAATGCAATCTTAATCTTGTTAACAAGAGAGTGTATCAGATTCTCGAGTTTCATTATACTACTGAAATTAATAACAAATGGAAACCTGAGTATTATTACTTCATGTACATGATACATAACACATTAATGTAACTGAAAAGCTATGTTCTGTGCAGCTTTCAGGTATAAGTTGTAAGCAAAGTTATGAAGTTGAATACAAATATCTCTGATGGAAACAGAATTTTCTTTCAAGTTTACCCACAATCACCTTTCCTAAACACAAGTATTCTATATATGTTACAGTTCAAATATCCATTGAATTTCAGTAAGGGAGTGTTGTATTGATGTAAATGAAATGTTCTTATTTTACAGGCACTGGTGAGAAACTTTCTCCCGATAAATAATGTTGCAACCTGATATCATGTACTGCAGAGGTTCTTACTCCGTTGTGTGTTTTCTGTTTTCAAACTGAGTTTAATATCATTTAACTCATTCCCCTTCAGATGGTTTTGAGTAAAGTGATATCAGTTCGAAAACAGAAAACACACAACGGAGTAAGAACCTCTGCAGTACACGATATCAGGTTGCAACATTATTTATCGGGAGAAAGTTTCTCACCAGTGCCTGTTAAATAAGAACATTTCATTTACATCAATTATTAATTCTAGCTATATGTGTGAACCAGTGATTTTTTGGGAGGGAGCAGTAAAAAAAATGCTGGTGGTATAATAGCATGCTTTCTTACCGACAGGGCAGGTGGTATGATAGCATACCTTCCTTACCGACCGAGCCCTCGGCACTGGCTGCAGTTTTTTTTATTATGAGAATTGCAGCTGGCCACCGCGGCAGCAGTGGCTGTGTTGCCCGCCAATAGCATTGAGTTGCATACCCCTGGTCACGACTGGCTGTGTTGCCCGCCAATAGCATTGAGCTACATTCCCTTGCTTAACGACTGATACAAAGTAGTAGTCCCGTCCTGGGTATTCCATCAGAAACATGAATCATGACGAAATGTTGAGTCAAATATGCAACATATTCTAATACGGCAAAGAAAAATTGTATATACACGACCATGATCGAAAATTTGAACATAAAATTAAAAAAAATATATGATAAACATTTTAAAAAGGAAATATGCAGTATAAATAGAGATCTTCGAAAATATGTTGCTTACTCATAAAACAGGTAAAATATGCATTTATATGCACCATCAAACCATGTCCAAAATTTAAGAAATGAAGTAATTCATACATATATCCAAACGAGCATACTTTCTGGTTGAAAGAAAGAAATATGCATTTGCATTAAAATCCGGTCAGACACCCGGAATAGTTGAGTTGTTACTAGTATGTGGTTGACCAAAGAAATGTCTCCAACTGCAGAAAGCAAAACACCACTGCACAATATATAATATCCAAATTTTCTCCTGCCAATGCAGCTGACGTTTCATAAAGCACTCACTTATGTACGATATATGAAGCTATCAAACCTCTTTTCCACTTTTATAGCGTTCAGACACACAAAAATAAATCAACTAACACACGGTTACGACGAATTGTTGACCACTGTGACCAACGGTGCAAAACTCCTAGAGCCTCTAGCGGCAGAACCAGTAACTCAAGGTCACGGATCACCCGCGAATGTTACTTACAGAATTTGCTTGGTAGATGGCACCTCGTATGGAAGAGCTCCATATTCAGATTTTAGGCTGGATGGGCTACCAATGTTCTTCCACATCAGTCTGACCAAACACATTTCTGCTTCCCATCTCTTGAAGTTCCATAAAGCTCTTCAGCCTGCCCTGATTGACAACCCAATGTTATTTTTTTTATTGTAGAATAATATTGTAAATACAAAAAACGCCTAGGCAATGCCCATCCAGTCTTCTGTAGCATATTCTTATAAATATCTTATTCTATAATAGCGGTATCTGCGCGATTCTTAATAGTAGATCTAATCTTAAATCTCAGAGTATACTATATTATATTTAAGCATCCTGTGGGTACGCAGTACACAACACACAACGCGTAAGACACTTCATTTTCATTCATCGGTAATCTGTCATACGACACATCCGACCAAAAAGCATACACAACCTCAAGTTGACGATTCCCATCACCGGGACGAATCAACAAGAAGGAACCGAACATTTTATTTCAAATGTTTTAATATTGACGGCTCAATTTGAGGGCATTCTTCGGATGGAATGCAAGAATTGTACGTGCATTCAACGCTACTAGAAAGTGTTGTGCTTTTCCACTCCGACATCTGTAGCAGTGTTCACGCAGCTTACATACTGTGTAAATTATACAATGCCAGTGGTTTCATGCGTTTGTAAACGTGCCTCTCATGATGGTTTATTTTAAACCGAAACATGTAAGGCGAGTGAAATAAATAAGTGACCTAAAAACATTGTTACACTCGACGGATTATTCATTGACAATTTGTTCTCTTTCCTATCTTTATGCCACGATTTTGCACTGCAATTTGGTGACTAGACAGCAGCATATACTTAGTTTTCTGTGTGTGTACTTCTTGACCAACTGACTTACTTGCATCAGTTAAAAGTTTGTGTGTTTTTTTAAGGTATCTATATTATCAACCAGTAGATTCAAACCATTGGCATAGACCAACAGGCGATGGGTCCCATTTAATTTCAGTTCCACCTGTTTTACCTGGACCTTCCTAATGGCATATTCTAAAGCAAAGTTGAAAAGTAATGGCGATAAAGCATTTCCTTGTTTTAGACCATTCTGGATAGGAAATTTATCAGACAAATGTTTACCCATATGGACTTTACTATACATTTCATTTAAACACATTTTAATCAACCTAACTAGTTTCATGGGTATCCCAAATTCTATCAGAATATTGTACAATTTTTCCCCCTCAACTGAATCATAGGCTTTCTTGAAGTCTATGAATAGCTGATGGACTGTCTCATTGTACTCCCATTCTTTCTCCAATATCTGATGAATGCAAAAGATCTCATCTGCAGTTGATCTGTTAAGTCGAAATCCATCACTGTTGCCCATTGGTCCTCGCACAAGTCATTGTGAATATGTCCATCATCTAGTGGCAGTCTACCAAACTTGCAGCAGCTATAGGAGCTAGAGCCCCCCGAGGCTGACTATGCTTCTAGTAGAACCTAGCAAGGTGACGATAACGGTCCTCCGAGTTGTACAAAATTTGACAATAACAGAACCTTCGCATGAAAACCTACGTCCATTTCTGCATATGTCTGAGGCATAATTGACTGAATATTTGTTGAAGTAAGATATATTTCAAAAAAACTTAGAGAGAGAAGTATGTGTAAAACATATTTTGTATTCACAACACGTTTCCATAAGCCATATGGTTTTTGAGACAATTAAACAAGACCAAGTAACATGTCACAATTGTTGTGATATGTTTAAATTTCTTAATGTGTTTGAGCACAGTTCCTCAGCACTATCTCCATTCGTTTTTGGGAAGAAGGAAATGGACATTGATTTAAATTTAGAAGTATGCATCCCATTTCTTCCATCTGCATTTGGCAAAGGTTTCAGCAACTCAGAAGTACAAGGAGAGTTGTATAAATCAGAGCTGCCAGTTACATAATAATCATAATGGTAAACTTGTCCCTCTGCTTAATTAATTAAGCACCATGGCATCAAGGCATGGGGGAGCAGAGGTATAGCTCCACCAGTTTTGACCTTCACGCTTGGTCGAGATGAGTAGTCAGCTTCATGCCCTAGCTGCTTTACCTCCAGGGAAACAGCTACAAGGACTCATTGGATAGGAGGATGGGTGGGCCCCATACCTGTTCTCGACGCTATGGAGAAGAGAAAAATTGTGGCCCTGGCAGCATTGGAACTCAGGCCACCTAGCCTGTATCCCAGTGCTGTGCTGACTGAGCTATCCTCCACATAGTATTCATGGTCCCCTTAATTTCAGTTTCTAGCATATCTTGGTATTTTCTCTGCCACTTTAAGAAAACAAAGTGAAACAGAGACGGAAAGACAAACAGAAAAAACTGTTCTAAAATTGCTAATTACATATTTTCATTGTAACTGTCTTCTAGTACAGTCAAATCTCGTGAATCTGGCAAACCTGTCATAATTGGTTGCATGTTTCAGAAGATCATATTAATTTACACATGACAAAGCCCTTTCATTTGTTCTGTATCATTTCCACTTTATTGCACTACATGCTATGGTAAAGTTCTCCCTATGCTTAACGAATTAAGCACTATGCCATGAAGGCGTATGGGGGAATGGATGCATAGATCCACATTTTCTGGACCACAGCATGAATTGGAGGTGAGTGGTCAGCTTTACCAGCCCCCTCCGGGGAAATCGTCTCTGGTACCCTTTGCATAGGGGGCTAGGTGGGCAAAGAGCTGGTCTGGATGACATGGAGAAAATTCTTGACCCTACTGGGACTCAACTCAAACCCCTCGGTTGTCCATTTTAGTCAAAAATACTGGACAGTTGGGGTCAGGAAGGCATAAACAAGAGAAAGATGAAAACTGGTGTAGAATCTTCATTCATATGAGGTGCCTCTCATATCTTTAATCCACAGAGACCTCTGTAAAAAAAAAAAATAAAAACAGACACAACCAGAATTACAGTGATGGTAGTCTGGTGTCTATTCACATTATATTCGCTGCTGCAGCAACTGCGTCAAGTTCACTTTCTTTGTCAGATGAGGCGGCTTCATTAAGGTCGTTCGCCAGAATTCAACTTATCTTCAGTATAACATTGAAAAGTTTGTAACGATGGTACATTAGTACAAATACGAGTATTATATTTCTGAACACTATCCACCATCCTGCCTTTATCTAAAAACACCATCCTCTTTATCTTTCAAACACAACGTTTCGGAGACTGGGATCTGTCTCTGTGTCCAAGTGAAACCTACTCAGCGGGGCCCAACTGATAGGGCTAGTCCCTGTTTCCAGAGATAGTAACTGTAGAAGTCAATGCTTGTGTTGTGAACTTCTGATAGCAGCTTAAGACCCAGTAGCATTTGTATTCACTTCCCAACTGGAAAACAAAAACGTTTTATGTATCTGATTTTAATTTGTTGTGACTTATATTATATCTCAAAGCTAACAAAACATTGAATGAGGTAGAATGACTGAAATTCTATGCTTTTGAGATTAACATGACCCTATTAAGGTCAATGTTCATAAAGAATGCACAGCAGAGAAGAATATGGATATCATTACAATGTCAAAGCTAAAATACAATGGATCAAAAATAGAAGTATTTTGACCTTGCAAAGTTCGACAGGCTGGACAGCACATATACCATTACATCTTTGATACCATAATCTTGTTTCCAACAACAGATCCAGAAGAATCCCTTGGAGATTAAAAAAATTTAAATTCTTCACGTTTGACTTTGATATGTGTGGTGACAGAGAAGATTTCCATTGATACAGCTCTGGGTTTAGGTACAGGGATAGCTCAGTGGCTGCAGTATGTGCTTGATGACCAAGGAGTCTGGATCTGATTCTTGGCATCGGTAAGATTTTTCTTTTCTCTGTAACATCCAGTCTGACTCTGTGGCAGACCCAGCTTCCTATACAGTGAGTATCAGGGGTAAAGTGGCACAAGCATGAAGCTAACCACTTACCTGCATCTAAAAGCTGCAGGTAAGGTGGTGGCACTATAACTCCACTCCCCCATATATCTTCACGGTGTGGTGCTCAATTAAGCAAGCCCTCTGATATCATTACCTTTACCATCTCTGCTTGTGGGCTCATGTGAACATGATAATGAACCTTGGTGAATGGCTGAGTAACTCAGTGTCTTAAAAACGTCTCGTAGAGTTATTTGGTCAATAGTCCAAATGTATACAGCAAAGCATTTAGTGTGTGCAAAACCTCAAACTTCAACATACTTTTCCCTGCTCGCTTCAGCAGCCGAGCAACCCCCTCCACAGGGGGGTGTTGCAGAACAGCCCACATTCAAGCAAACGTTATAAAAGGTCGAATGTATTCATAAGAGACAGACACATCTTCTCGTCAGAGAGGATGTTACATAAGGACTATTACCGCAAGAGTTCAGTTGGGGGGGAAAAAAAAACTCTGGTGGTCCGATTTAAGAGGCCTGATGCCAAGCAGAACTGATTGCTGGTAAACTGCCATTCATAAAGTAACTCTGACTCTTGATTCTTTATTAGCTATAACTATATATATATGTGTGGAGGCGGGGACGAATACCTCCACCGTAAACTTGCGAGTCGTATGAGGAGATGAAAAGGGAAGTCTCAAATCTGACACAGTAAAATAAGGTCCTGAGTCCAAAGGGACTAGGATCTGAGAAAGATTGCACTGGCAAGGGCCTAAAATATGGTCACAAGTACCAAGGGACTTGGACCCCCCCCCCTCCAAAAAAAGACTGCACTGGCAAGGGCCAGCAGCATATACAAAAGACAGACTCGTTTTCTCATCAGAGAGGGCGTCCCACAGAAACAAGACTGTAACTATCAAACAGTAATACATATCTTGTCATGAGCTCCAGATTACGCTCGGAACCAAGACTTACTGACTCAGTGACTGACCTACCGTTAGTCACAATGTGACTCTTGACTTATTAGCTATAGTTTACACAGTTTACAAATGGAATATATCTTCAGTTCAATGTAAGATGAGGCACAGGCGGATGATGTATGCGAGAGAAGTAGATCCCCCGAGTCTTATCTTCATTAATTTTGATATTCCAATGCTCACACCAGGTCTCCATTCAGACATACAGTCAAAGCCAAAGTCAAATTGAGCTATATGTCAAGTCAAAGTCAGAGTAACATTGAGACTGATGGTCAGTCAGTCAGTCATTAATTCTTGGTGTCATATAAACTCTGTGAAATTTTCAATACGAAAATTTAATATTGCTCTTTTGCACAACCAACATCAATATTCATTCCATAAATTAATTTCTAGAATATAACAAAACTAGTACTTGTCAACACTGCATTATGAGCAAAAAATTTTAAATAAAATTTTGTTCTCTGTTCTTATTTCCAACATATATCAGGCAAGAAGCCCACTGTCTTTCATGGCTGTTGTTAACCTGTCTTCAGTCTATCTGTAATTTCATCAACCTATGGTGGGACTCGTTACCCACAGTTTTGGAGAACACTTCTTCATTCCACACTGCCATCAGATCCAAAATTATAAATACAGGGAAACCCCCATTTAATGATTACTTCATTCAGAAGGCTGGGTAGGCTCCAAAGCCAGTCTGGTCTATGCGGAGAAAATTCTCCACCCTACTGGGACTTGAACTCTGACCCCCAATCACAGCTCCTATATCATTCGTTGTAGTTATATGAAATGAAGAACAATAGTTAAACTTCTCATTGGTAACACATTATAATTCACTGGAGATGCTACAATGATGGCTTATTAACTGAAATACAGAATTAATATCTCACTGCAAAGAGTACTCTAGTTAAATTTATATGCTTTGTTCTTATTATTTCTTACAGGATCAAACCTTCTTTAAACTTGCGAATATGTCACATTAATGTTATATCGTATTCACATATCTACATTATATAATTTACAGATATCTCCATATTCCACTCTGTCAACTATTCTGCCCTTCAAAGGGCCTGAGGATATTTCAATGGTTACACAGAATTTCTTCTGATCCAGTTCCCTAAGCATGGCACTGCAACCACGATAAGCACCATTTACAACACGCACAGGTCGCCCTATTGCTGGTATCACCGTTTCAAGATGTTCTTGGTCTAGTTTTAGTTTGTGTCCACTATCTAACATGCATACTGTAGCTACACACTTATCTGGCACTCCAGTCACAACCCCTTTCTTCCTGTGGTATTTGTCACCCAGACACTTTGCCATCACCTTCACAACAATTCCTTCCACCAACCAGTAATCCTTTCTGTTTATATGTTCTCTCGTTCTCTTCATCTTTAAAGATCTCACCAAGGGCTGGTAACTTCCTCTTTTCACCTCTCCCTTGTCCAGATTCTTTTGAGTCTTTTTGGTTTCCTGCTGAAGAACCATTCTTCAATGCATTACCTGCCACCAAAGTTTTATTTTTCATGTCCCCATCCCTTTTTATTTCTAGCTTCAAATTTACAACAATTTTATGTTGCTCGCTTGGTCGCACAAACTCCGTGAAGACGTGTGTCATTCCTGGAACTTTCTTTCCCCTTCTCAATTTGCTTTTCAATAAACGCCATCATCATCATCTCTTGGTCGTCTCTGTCGATCTTCTCCTTGCGGGAAACAGCTTCTTGCATGGCAATTGTTTCTGGGTCACGGTCTATATACTGGACATACCATCCTTCTTCAGCCTCATCCACCTTGCACTTTCCTTCTCTTCCAAGCCATTTCACAAAGTCCGTCAATGTATCCCACTGTGTAGAAGTCATATGCAAATGATGACGGTCAGAGATATAGTACTGGTACACACGATTTGCATGAACACGTTCTCTACCAAACTGATGTTTCAGTACTTCCAGATAGCCTCTTTCAAATTCTTTCGAAAAGTTACTATGTATCTGTCTGCATTAGCAGCAAATAGAAGAAGTTGTTGCTGATGTGATTCTGACATCATATGGCACCTGAAACCATTCTCGTCACGGCATTGCTTCTCGCACATCTGACAATAGCAACGAAGTTTCTGGAGGCCTTTCGCCTTTATTTTGTTCGCAATATATTTAGGGGTACATACTTCATGCTTCCCCATTATGTTTAATATGTTTCAGAGTTGAGTTCTTACTAGAATGTGGTTGACCAAAGAAATGTCTCCAGCTGCAGAAAGCAACACACCACTGCTGAATGCACAATATCCAAATTTTCTAGTGCCAATGCAGCTGACGTTTCATAAAGCACTCACTTGTGTACGATATATGAAGCTATAAAACCTCTGTTCCACGTTTATAGCATTCAGACACACAAAAATAAATCAACTGCCTTATGTCCACAACTAATTGTTGACCACTGTGACCAACATTGCAAAACACCGCATTCAGCTTCAGAATACCTTCATCCTCGTCACAAGACTCGTTATATGAATCGCATCATTAGGGAGGCCACTGAGATTGAACTCCATCCTGACAGCATGAAAAGAAAGGTGGGGTTTTGTCTCAGCAAGTCATGGAAGCCTCTCGTCTGTTCCCTCAAGCAAGCTCCGAAATACTGCAGACCCAATAGGCCACTCAGGTCCATCACAGCCCCTGAGCTACAAGGTTAATGCCCTCCTTTTAACCTTCCCTTCTCTCCCCCTAACACTACTCTATATCAGCTCTGGCCCACTACCTGCTGGCTATTCCACCAGACCCTTCCCCTCCTCCTCTCTTCTATTTAACAATGTAGCCATAATCCTTCTCTCCTCTTATACAGCTGTGTTTACTCGACTGGACTCAGTCTGTTGCACCTACTCTCCCGGTTTGCTTGCGGTTTTCTTCCTGTTTTCCACCCTGATGATGGAGGTGATACGTTCCTCCGAAACGTCGGTTAACACAATTTCTACACAGTGCCACATCCCAGAAGATGGCTTTCTTCATAGTCACCACCGTGAAAACCTCAAATCTTACATAATTTCTGGTACTTCCCAGGATCTCCTTGGAAGACCATGAAGGAACATGAAAGCTCTCAGGCAAGATAATTGGTCTCCAAACTGAAATCTGAACCAGGGACCTCCTGAATATGAAGCAGTCTTGACAGTAATATTTCATTCCAGCCCATAAAAAAATATGCACCTTTGTTTTTGCTGTGGTCCTCTGTAAACTTTTCATAGATTCTGCTTCATGGAATGAATCCTATGAAAACTGAGTGATACTTTTGGTTTTGCTAAGGGCTCATAAACTGAAATTTAAGCATAGCACTTAACACTCTTCTTATTTCTTTGTTTGCTCCATGTCATTCCAACTTCAGATGTTAGCTCGCAATGGACTTAGTGTGTCTACATTTTGAAATGGCAACAATAATAGAGCAATTATACAAAGTGTCCAGTCTGTGTCACAACTTTCAGCGAGCATTAAGTATGTCACATTTCATCAGAGTTGAATAAATTACTGTGGTTTTGTCGAGGGATGTTTTGCTTACATCAGTTATATTTTTGTTGCAGACACCAAATGTAATCACAATCTTGTCAGAGGCAAATCATTTCATATGAACAGGCAGAAATGATACATATTATATATGCCATATGCAGTGCTGGGGGTGGTTAGAGCTTAGTAGAGCAATATTTTGAAACAAGTAATTTATCTATACATCCAACCAAAACACACTACATTCTCTTCCAGATGAAACAATGCACACAGGAAAGTGAACTGATGATCCTAATAAACAATAGAGAAATAGGTAACATGGACAGTACTAAATTCCTTGGGGATAATTGACAGTAACCTGGGTTGGGAAGTACATATTGAAAGAAACTGTAGTAGAATTAGCCATGGACTGTCTATAATGTCAGTACTTAACATGAATGTAAGAATAATAGTGTATTATTGTTTGATTTACCCCTTCTGGCATATGGAATCAATGCATGGGGACCAAATGCGAAGGCACTAGCTAGACGAATATTTACCCTCAAAAAAAGGGGCTGTAAGGTATCCAGGAGGGTTAAAATAACTGGAATCATGTAGATTTAGCTTTAGACAACTGAACATATTAACAGTATACTCACCATACATTCAAGAAAGAACCTTATATGCAAAAGAAAAGTGTAACTGCGCTGTAAATAAACAAGCACATACATATAACACAAGAAATAATGACTGTCATACGTAGTAAATGATGTGGAACTTTATAGAAGTAAACCATCAGTAGCTACAACAAAATGCCTAGTTAGTTAGTTAGTTATTTAGAGAGGGTGGGTTTCCCCATGCACCGCGACCAGTTTGATCTATTGTGCTTCCCTCTATGATATTCTACCAGTCTCTATACCCTACCGATAAATGGTGCGTACCATCAGTCCCGCCGAGCAAACAAGTTCGGCCACTTGCTTAGCGGTGTCTATAATGCTTCCCCCATCTATCAGAGGCCTTAGAGACTATTGTTGGGTGGGAAACATCCTGGAATTTGGCTCAGTGATCCCCTTTGGGGATATGAGGTTCTTTTACGTGCCGTAAAGTTATGACACGGGACACACAGCTTAAAGTCCCTCCCGGAGGACTTGTTCCCTGAATTTTTCCGCCCTTAAAAATTCGACGACCTCCGCCGGGTATTTGAACCCACGTACCATGAGTCATGAGGTGGGAATGTTACCTCTAGACTAGGGAGGCCGCTAACAAAATGCCTAACATCAGCATAAAACAAATAGGTAACAAGAACCACTTTAAAAAGGAATTGAATGATTTACTTATTAAGAGATGCTATTATTCAATGGAAGATTATCTGAATGCAGAATTCTATAATATTGGCTACTGACGAGCAGATGTGTAGCATAAGCTATGTTTCTAATAAGTTTATACCATAATCATTAATGTATTTCGATAATAATAAACATGGACATGTCCTATATCAATGTACACTGATCTGCAGGATAGAATAAAAATGAATGAATGAGTAATGAAAGTATTCAACAAAAAATACAATAGCTTTACAGTAACATCAACAAGACACAAAAATGCCTGAATGTTCATTTTCACTGTTACATTACACCAGCAGTTTCTAGACTGAGCACAGTTGCAGTCCCCACATTTCAGTATAGACCATCAAAATCAAATGTAATTGAAATCTTTTCTGTAACTGTGGAAATGAAATATGGCAGATGTAGATATGGTATCATCAATTTGTAACCTTATTTTCTGTACCAGACACAACAAAGTTTACATGAATCTGTCAGGCTTGTAGAACATTTGGCTTGTGTGTTACAGTTATGTTTTGACCATGCAGCATATTTGGCTTGTGTCATTTAAGTGATCTGTTAAACATGTTATACATATGATGTGTCAAGCACGCAGTGCATTTGGTTCGTTGCTACAACAGAATCGCTTCTTTGGTACAGTAGTATGTCAGATATGTAATATACTTAGTTCCTGTGTACCCTGATCCATCAGACATATAACACATTTTATTCTTTTTTACATTTATCTGCCAGACAGGTAGCACATTTTCCTTGCGTGCTACTGTCATCGGACAGACACGTAGCATATTTGCATTCTGTACTACAGTGACTTATCATGCATGTAAAACATCTGCTTTGCTGTAGTTATCTGTCAGGCATTTTGTCGTTTTGTCGGCATAAATCTGAAGGGATCATGGCAGTCAATCCAGTTCCGATAAGAAGTGTGATGGTCAGGACAGTATTAGCCCAGAAGTCACCAGTCACATGAACCATCCAGCTGTAGGCCATGGCATGGAACACACTCAGAATCTGTGTCCCAAGAATCACTATTCCTGCAGTAGTGCCCTCTGGTTCAGGATATGTAATTTCAAACCCCAGCTCGAATCCAACAGACATACAGCCACCCAAAAAACATCTAAGTGAAAACATGAAACCATTAATATATATTTTGCAGTGGAAGTCCAAAAGTGATTAGTCTTATCAACAAGCAGTAAAAAAATGAGCCATCCAAATGAAAAATATGACCTATTTTTGGCAGTCGCCATTAAGAATCAGTAGTTGCAATGCATATGAATTCAGTGTTGCTTTCATACTTTTAAGAAGATTTGATTTAACCTGCATCCTAACTTGAGTTTCAGTTAAGTATTCAAGCTGATCATCATAGCCAACAAAAGATGATGTTATGTAAACAAGAATTTTAGATCCAAGTCCTAAAGTGAAGGTAAAAGCCAACATGCCCAATGCTGAAAATCCATATACAGCAACTGTAGTTTCCCTGTGAGAGAAATTAATTTATCATAGGTCACAAATATGTTTTATTCCTTGGACCATAAAAGTTTTAATTAAAGAAATTCATCAGTATTGATATGAGGAGCTTACAGACACATAAAATGCTGTTTAATCTTTGTCAGAGCAGTTTGTTATTTCAGTAAATAAACTCTTGAATGTGTAAACAAAAGATACACGAGGGACAGACCATACACCCAGTTACATGAAATCAGTACATAATTCGGTGAACTGTAAATCAACTTAATTAGAATATTGTTGTTTAGAAATTTCTTCATGGTAATGTTCTTGTATTCTGTAATGAGTCTGGAAGCATGTTTATGAATAAAACATTCTGTACCACAGTGTCTACCGTTTTTACTAACCCTAGGATGTAAACTGTTTACAATACAAGCTAACATTATCAAACATTATAAGAATTGCCACTCTGTTACAAGCTGCGTTTAATAATGATAATGCTGGAATTTTTGAACATAATTAAAACATTACAAAATTAAAGATTAAGTAACAAAATTAAAAACATTAATTTTCTGCCACCAAGTATGGGATATGTCTGATTTCCATCACTCTCTTACGGGATTACAGCATTATTTCATGTTATGTTAACTTTATTTATAATATACCAGAGACTGGCTATTTGAAATCAGAGAAAGTGACAAAATTCTTCCCACAGCAGTTAGTGTTTATCAACTAAGACTGACTTACTTGAACTTGTGTGTCTTGTCTAGTATTATTCCAAAGATAACAGAGCCCACCATTCCTCCAATCACAGACACTAAGCCAACTTGTCCTGCAAACTCCTCTCCACCCTCAAATAATTACAAATATGACTGAGTGGAAAAGAAAAGTCCTGCTTCATCCTAAAATGCATAGTGCTTTGGATATTTTCAACTGGCAGTCTGATTATTTTATTTCTTTAACTGGCTTTAGAGCAAATCAAATGCTCAGCTTATCAAGCCTCCCCAAATCAGTTATATTTCTTATTCCACCATCTCTGGTTAGACCCTCTGGCCTGTTCTGATTCATAATTTATTTTGAGATAACTGATCCTTTGAAATTGATGTGTGGACTATATTGAACTGGCTCAGGAAAAGTTGACTGACTCTTTTGATACATCGTAATAAGTTAAGCATATGGTCTTGTAGATTTTAAAGCTGTATAGTTCTGAAAAAGCCTCACATTTCAGAGGAACATGTCGCCTCCATCTTCAGAGTTCAAAGATTAAGCCAAAAAAGAAACATCACAAAGTAGGCAGCAAGCAGAACTGCCTGTTGCTTGTGGTTTTCTTGCTCAAGCTCTTAAGCTGCAGAAATGGTGGTGTGTTCCTCTGAAGCGTCAGCTTTTTCCAGATCACACAGTGATACTCCTTAGAAAACTGTATTATTTGTATGAGTAGTCACTGCTGTCAGAACCTCACATTCAGTGGTAACAGATCTTCATTTTCCACAAATGTCAGAGAATTTCTTCAGCTGCCTACAGCTGATTGCACTCATCTAAACAGGCAGTGAAATAACGCTGTGGGTTTTGCGGGGTTGCCATGCTGTGAAATTACCTGGGCTTGCCCTTCTCTTTTAAAGAGAAGAAACTGGCTTTACTGTAACAAGTGAGATATTTGGAGTGTAAATGTGCATCTGTGTAACATTCTCATGTCGTTTTATTTATTATTTTTCAGGTTTGATAACATGGAGTTTCCTCTATGTCAATGGAGGATTAAAGGTTAGTTTCAGAAAAGCAATAATTTATGCATAACCTCTAGCTAGCCTCTAAGTAGCGCACTACAAAGCAATAACAATTTTGGCTAAATGATGTACTGAAATGTTTTCTGAGAGAGAGATTCATTCAAATTTCCTCGAAGGGATTTGTAACATAATAAATTTCCATATATTTAGAAAGGTATCTTTCAGAAACTTAGTCACTTGATCGGTAGATGAGTTCCCAATAGAATTAATTCTTATATATCTCTTGTACTCGTTTGTGTTCCAGCCGGAGTGAGCATGTATTGTTACAACAAGCATCATTGTAACAGGCTGCTATTTTTACTTCGTGGTAAGTTTGTTAACAACTGATTCTTTACTTATTAAGCATCACTGTCTCTAGGCAATGGGTCAAATTATATACAGGGTGTCCCAGGGAGAATGTGCCATACTTCGGGAGGGTGATCCTTATGTTAAAGTATGCCAATATAACCAAAAACACCTATGTCCAAAGTTGAACGGTTACGGAGATAATTGCCAGAGAATTGTGAAACTTTGATAGCTGTTACACATTTGTTGATACATATAAAAACTGGAAGGAATATGTGGTTTCTGTAATATTAATAATGTAGGTAACAAACTAACTTGTTAGTGACATGAAGCCATTAAATTGAACTGCAAAAAAAACTCGCACACCTTGTCATAGTTGTCGTTAGGGTTCCAAGCCCTATATATGACACAGGAATGGCAAACACTAACGTAACACGGCTGCCTGCGCATTCTGGTATGCGAGTGTATGCGGCTAGTGTGAGCCGTCATCACCACACTGAAAATCACACATCGATAAGACATGTCAGGTGACAGGAACAGTGCGTGGACCCACCAGAAAACCACACTTATCTCCGTAACCGTTCAAGTTTGGACATAGGAGTTTTGGGTTATATCCACATACTTTAACATAAGGAACATTCTCCCACAGTGTGGCATATTCTTCTTGGGACACCGTGTATATATATATATATATCTATATAACTCAAAAATATTAACAGATATTTATTTCTGTTCGCTGGAAAAAATGGCGTTATATATATATATATAACTCAAAAATATTAACAGATATTTATTTCTGTTCACTGGAAAAAATGGACATCTTCTTAAACGAACTAACCATTCGGTATGTACGATTCCAGAATCATCACATTGCATACTTTTATCAAAGTTGCCCACCTTAAATGCACTAAATCTATATGCTATCCTCCTATAGTTGATGCAGTTATTATTAGCCTATTTCTATTGTTGTTCCTGCCATTAGTAATGTCGTTACTTTCAATGTAAGCTTACTTTAATGTAGCTGTGGATTTCAGAGTGATTTAGAAATATTTATTTATAGCTAAGTACAGGCCTAAACATCTGTTCACATTAAAACCCGACTGACTTCACATTTCATACGGCTGTGTTTAAAAGCTTAATCGTGTTAGATACTGGCAGTTCCTTGTTTTGCACTAATTTATACTAAGTAAAGGAAAATTTAATGTGTAAATAGTTCATACGTGAACTCTCAAAGTCAGTACAATTGATAGAAACAAGCACTTTGTGCGATTGATTCTCTTGCAAATGACGCTGTATCAATTGCTGTGGATGTGTGCCGTTGATCGAGATGAGAAGGCAATAACAGATTATGAGTAGATAATTAGTTTAAATGTTGCTGTCATGGCCTTGTTGAAAGACAGATTTTAACCAAATAATTATTTTCACGTGTAGGGTAGTACACGTGACGATAATAACGGGTTCTAGTTGGACTGGATTCCTTGGCACTTCGGTTACATGTTATCTTAATTAAAATCGGTAGTGCTTTTGCTGATTTACACTTTATAATTTACTGTTACACACATACAGTAGTCCTCTCCTGGTAATGCAGTTAAACACAGGAACTAGCAATATCACACTCCAGATATCACAGTACTACAGTACACATAAAGTCTTCAACGTTGATTAATACTTCACAGCTGAATCCTAACAACTCCTTTCCATAACGGCTTCGTGTCCTTGGCTCAGTCTGTCAGCTACGACTAACTGCAAACGAGCTTCACTATCCCATATAAAACTTCGGCACAGATACGGACCTATAGTAAACACATATCACGTGATTGCTATCCAACCAGTCTATTGGCGCGTCGACCGAATCTACAGAAAACACAGCCTTCTCTATTGTTGCATAACAGTGCAATGAACTGCTTACCAAGAATCTTGCCTTCGCTGTAACTAGTTTAGCAACTCGTTCCTAGCAATTGGTGTACATTTAACATTGTTCCCAACTTAAGGTTATTCGTCCCAAATATCCTACAGGCCTGCTACCTGTTCTTTTCCAAGTATTACTTCTGGCTTTCCCACCAATAACCTACAAGCATTCCTCTTCTCCCCCATTCGTGCTACATGCCCTTCCCATCTCATCCTCCTTGATTTGATCGTTCTAATTATACTTGGAGAAGAGGACAAGTTATGAAGCTCCCCATTATGCAGTTCTCTCCAACCTCCTGTCACTTCATCTCTCTTCAGTCCAAATATTATCCTCAACACACACAGCCTCTGTTCCTCCCTTATGACAGAGACCAAGTTTCACACAGACAGAACCACAGGCAAAATTATATTTCTGTATATCCTAAATTTTATGCCTTTAGACAGCAGACGGAAGACAAAAGGTTCTGAACTGAATGGCAGCAAGCATTACCCGATTTCAGTCTCCTCATAACTTTCTCTTGAATCAGGATTTGATTTGTTACAATTCTTCCCCACATTTTCAAAACATCTGTAGCCCAATTTTCTATCAGGATTTTTCCCTGCATTCTGGTGACAAAGACGGCAACATATACTTAGTTTTCTCTGCCTTTACTTCTAGAGCAATCTCCTTAGTAGTATCAGTTAAAGCTTCTTTGTTTCTCTGTGATGTATCTATGTTATCACCCAGCAGAATCACATAATCAGCGTATGCTAGCAAGTGATGTCCTGCCTGGTTTTCGTGGACCTTCCCAATTTAATACGGATATTTACCTATGCTTCATAGATTTTAAACAAGCATATGATACCATAATAAGGAAGAAAGTAAGGATGATTATGTCCACTTTTGGTATTTCAGCAAAACTAAGTAGAATAATTAACTTAACCATGACAGAAACAATCAATCAAGTTAAAATCCAAAACCAGTTAACAGAATGCTTTAAGACAAATCAAGAATTAAAACAGGGTTATAGATTGGCACCATCACTATTTAACTTGCTATTGGAATATATAGTGAGGAAATGTAATGTAGACACAAGGAACACAGTAGCGTATAAACAAACGCAAATAATGGCGTATGCAGATGATATTATTATAGTACTGAGATCCCTAAGAGCAATGAAGGAGACATATAAATAAATGAAAACCATAGCAAAAACAACTGGCTTAGAGGTGAATGTAAATAGAACTAAAATGCTGATACACTCCAGAAGGAATCCAAGGCAAACTGGAGAAATTAACATGGAAGGGGGTGGGATAGAAATAGCTGAAGACTTCATATATTTAGGATCAAAATTCCACGAAGATGGAGAGGAATATCATGAAATAACAAGAAGAGTAAGACTAGCGAATAATGCATATTTCTCGTTACTATCAGTTTTTAGATCAAAGGATATACACTAAGCGATTAAAACAGAAATATATAAAACAATGATAAGACCGGTGCTTTATATGGATTTGAGGGTTGGACGCTAAACAAGAAAGAGGAATCAGTCATCAATTATTTTGAGAGGAAAATCCTGAGACGGATTTTTGGACCAATAAAAGAGAATGGGATATGGAGAATAAGATATAATAAAGAATTATACAAATTATATAAGAAGTCAGAGATCTCAGTGACGATAAAGCTTAAAGATTGCAATGGGCTGGGCATGTACAGAGAATGGATAAGGAGCGTATCCCGAAGAAAATGTTATATAGTACAAATAGGTGGTAGGAGACATGCTGGGAAACCAAGAACTAGATGGATTGATGCAGTGGAAGAAGATGCGAAGAAGTTCATGGGTGTAAGGAACTGGAAGAGAGCAGCGCAGGATAGAGAGGAATGGAGGGGCTTGATAAGGGAGGCCAAGGCGCGACATCGGGCTGTTTAATGTTTACACTATTGTTAGTGTTATTTGGTTGTTTCAATAAACTGTGATAATAGTCACATCCTCTGTAATTAGCCGGATGTGCACCTCCACAGCCTACACATTTTGCAGGCGTGTTTCTAGATTTTTTTGCAGCTCTGTGTACTGGGCGACCCACCATATTTTACACATATCGTACATACAGTTTGTTACAATATGATCCTGTAT
>NW_019737141.1:0-288 GCF_002891405.2 Cryptotermes secundus
CTATCAAGATAGCATACTCAAATGTAGCAACCTAGCAACGTCAAGTTAGCAAGTTTGCAACAAAAATCTAGCAACCTAACAACGCATATCTAGCAAGCTACAAGCTAGCAACGGAAAGTTGGCAAGCTAGAAAATCAAAGCTAGCAAGCTAGCAACGGAAACCTGGCAAACTAGCAACGCAAACGAGCAAGCTAGCAACGCAAATCTGGCAAGCTAGCAACGCAAAATTGGCAAGCTTGCAACTAAAAGCTGGCAAGCTAGCAACGCATATCTATCAAGCTAGCAAGC
>NW_019737141.1:941-1645 GCF_002891405.2 Cryptotermes secundus
GAAGCAAAGCAAAGCTAGCAAGCTAGCCACGAAATCTATCAAGCTAGCAACGCAAAGCTGGCAAGCTAGAAAGCAAAATTGCCAAGCTAGCAACACATATCAGGCAAGCTAGCAACGCAAAAATAGCAAGCTAGGAACGCAAACGTAGCAACCTAGCAACGCAAACTAGCAAGTTAGCAACGCAAATCTAGCAATATATCGATCTAGCAACTCAAAGATAGCCAGGTAGCAACGCAAAGCTAGCAAGCTAGCAACGCAATTCTAGCAAGCTAGCAACGCAAAACCATCAAGCTAGCAACGCAAATCTAGCAATCTAGCATCTAAAGCTAGCAAGCAATAAATGCAATCACACAAGCAAGCAAACAACGCAAAATTAGCAAGCTAGTAAAGCAAAGCTAGCAAGCTAGCGACGCATATCTAGCAAGTTAGCAAGCTAACAACGGAAAGCTAGCAAGCTAGCAATGCAAAGCTGGCAAGCTAACAACACAAAGCTGGAAAGCTAGCAACGCATAGCTGGAAATCTAGCAACGCAAAGCTGGCAATCTAAAAAAGCAAAGCAGGCAAGCTAGCAAAGCAAAGTTGGCAAGCTAGCAACGCATTTCGAGCAATCTAGCAAGCTAGCAAACCAAAGCTAGCTAGCTAGAAACGCCTAGTTAGCAAGCTATAAACGCCAAGGTAACAAGGTAGCAAACGTAAACCTATCA
>NW_019737142.1:0-3396 GCF_002891405.2 Cryptotermes secundus
TCTTAATTTCACGTTCGTTAAAAAGTGTTCATCAGCATTCTGCTTTTTAAATTGTTTAATCACTAAACTGAATTTAATGGCAACGACCAAGTTTGAAAATTACGAAATACCGTAAGATCAATTAATTTTTTTATATTCTAATTTATGAAAGACTGACGGTGGACCAGAAGACGAAATCTTTCGGAATATATATCCTAATTCAGACTCCTATTACTTCTGCAATAACTCTTATTTATCATGTTACTGTTGTTCCCAAATATTTGAACACTGTCACGGTTTTAATGGACCTACGCTATGGTTGTTCCCCTAATCTTGTCGGAGGCATGCGGATGTACTTAGATTAAGTTGCGTTTATTTCATCCCAGCTTCACAATGGTACACAATAAAGAAAGTTGAAAAGCAATGGAGATGCTATGACCACCACTTCATTTTGGAGGCGCAGTCCAAAAACATTTTCCCATATGTGGGGCTGGGCGGTTGGTAATAGAGAGCACTGAAATATAAAGACTGACACGTGCTTCGCTCTGTTGCAGAAACTTTGGAATGTGTTCCTTCTGTGAGAATTACATCGCCTCCGGGTTTAATGAGAGAACCACTGAAGCAAGAGTGTTCGAGCGTCGAGAGCAACTATGTCAGCAGTGAGTTGGTGGTCAGCACATGTACGGTGTGTTCGGAAATCAGCGGCCATGAGAAGAAGGTAAGCATTTGGCGTTGCATGTTTCAGTGACAGAATGAGAAGACAATTTTTTGAAAACTGACATGTTTTAAAATATGATTTGAAAACTGCAACATATATGTTTGAGTAGTTATGTGAAATGAAATTGAAATTTTGGAGCCTCAGTGTTTTCACAGAATATTTTGGGGAGAAGAATTCTCTACTCCGGATTTTGGAATTATATATACTTTTCCTTTAAAATGCTTTAAAATTATCAGTACTCATAACTCAAACTAATATTTGATTCTTATAATTCTGAAAAGAAAGTGCTACACTAAAAAAGATTACCTTCTTTGGAATGTTTGGTGCAAATGATTCATAAATAGCTAGGTGCTTCCGAGGCAAAGCCACATAAAAATAAAGGTCATGTGCGCGACTCTTCGGCTGCTGGAGAAGAAAAGCAAACGAACAGAAACTGTAATCAGGTTCATCATTCTAAGCATGTTTCGTAGGACTGACAAACGTTACTAACTTACAATGTAATTAAGAATTCACCTTCCTAGTCTATTTAAATTATTCCGTTTCTCTTATTACGTACTAGCTGAGGCGGTAGAGCAATAGGCTCTATTCTACCTCACAACCTAGAGACTGGCTCTGCCCCACCCCCCCAACAGCCACATAATCAATGATTACCGCCGTTTTCTTCCCCGCGAATAAAGCACCCTGGGCGTGGAGCTGTCCACTCACTCCCAACTGAAGTGAGCGCAAGTAAAGTAGAGCTCTGTATTCACTCACCCGTATGTCTTCATAGTACTCTGTGTAATGCCGTGGTGCAGGGGGGGGGGCGTGGAGGTAGCCTCCTCTGCCACCACTGTTACGCCGCAAGTAGGGGGCCGTGGAGGTATCCTTCCTTGCCTCCACCGTCACTTGCTCTGTAAGGGGTTATCACAATCATCCTAGCTCACCTTTAACTAGGATTCTCCTATTTCGGGGTTTCCTTCTCGGTAAAAGCTGTCACCATCTATTATCTGTCCTTTTGATTGTGGGCACCACTCCCTGGCATATAGTCCTTGACCACTCCTCCCGTAGTTTACAGGTAGCGACGTAATACTTTATTAATACACTTCATCATTATATCTTAAGGGGCGTTGGTATCTAGGCTACTTAACTCTGCTGGTGTGGCAGGTGTCTATCCCTGTTTGTCTTTCTTGTCTTCGGCTGCCACTGCTCCTGTGTCAGTTCACCCTCGCTTTGGTCAGGATTATCGGGATTGGAGGTGGAAAGTTGATTATAGATATGAATCACAACCCCGGTACATCCTATCCTATCTATCTACTCCATCTATTTACACTTTTGTATTTACATAATTTACAAATTTACATTGTCACAAAGACTGACCTTCTGTCAGGACTCCATAGAGTCTTTACTACCCGTTCTGCTTCTTTAAGTTCTCCCCCTTCAGGGGTGGAGGCCTGGAGCCTCTCTCTCTCTCTCTCTCTCTCTCTCTCGGACTCATCTAATGGGCCATGCAAGCCCTCCTCTTGTAACATAAATCTTTTAGTTGTACATTTCTTACTACGTCTTATATACAATTCTACTATCTTTCATAAAGTTCCCTCGAAACGTGATCTACCCTTAAATATCTATATTAAATTCCCACATACTATAGTTACCACTACACCCTATGTGTAACCTTGACACCGACATATAAGTCACTTATTGCCTGACTAATATCCTAGGCTTTTACTTTATCCTAGTATCCTACCC
Source organism: Cryptotermes secundus (assembly GCF_002891405.2). Taxonomy (NCBI): domain Eukaryota; kingdom Metazoa; phylum Arthropoda; class Insecta; order Blattodea; family Kalotermitidae; genus Cryptotermes; species Cryptotermes secundus. The sequence continues at coordinate 2,423 of NW_019737142.1, forward strand.
TAAGGGCTCACTGGGTACAATGGAGTTTGCACATTGAAACTAACTCAACAACACAGTTATCACCAATACTATTAAACAACGATATTATCAATCAGCATGGCTATTATGCGTAAATAAACTTACGTGAAGTACAAGATGCCGGCCCACTACCTCCGCTGGTCGTACCCATGTTGAAGAGAGCCTTCGGCTGACAACCGAATATTCTGTGCTAGAACGTGATCCAAGTCCCCCGAAATTCCCTAATTTATGGTTTTATTTCGCTGATTCAGCGTTGACGACAGAGGGTAGGTGACTCCCCCTCAGTGTCCTCAATCCTCATAATCACCTCCTCATTGGCTCTCATGGGTGGTTGTGGGCGGACCCCTTGCGTCTTATTGCTGTGTATGTGGTCTCTTACGATTAAATCCAGTGACCGAGTGAGGCAAGCTTCGGGCTCTGTGAGTACACAGACCTGCTGAGCATCCACATTCTTAACCTAATTGCCAGTCCCGGTGTTTACAATTTACGGCAATGACTGCGAAACGCTTTTCGCAAGTCTCTAACTTTTGGGTAATACCATACCCTCTTCAATCTCAAATTTGGGCCATAACACTCTGCTTAACAAATTACGCACAAGGACAGTTTCACTTTTTGCTTATCAGATCCTCTTCCACTCAGGCAATAATTCAGTGATAAAAATCATCAGATGGCCCTGAGGTATTTACAAAAGACGAAAGTACGAATCCTGGTATTTGCGAAAACCGAATTTCTTGTAGAGAACTTCTTAAGGGATCAGAGTTGTTACCTACACCATTTTAATAGTCAGTTAATGGACTTCTGTCTGAACAACAAAGGAAAATAATAAAAAATAAGTAACTTCCTGGAGCTGAGCCCTTCTTGAGATGCCACTCAAGCAACTTACCAACAATTTATGCAAACAAAAGTTCCATTTCCATGTTCACAAGAGCCCTCCAACAGTTTCTACCCTGTGTCAG
>NW_019737142.1:3887-15315 GCF_002891405.2 Cryptotermes secundus
TTATGACAGCCTTGTCTCTGCTTGGAATGCATGGTATTTTCTGGTTACAATACCATTGCTTTTTAGAAGAGTGAGGTCACAGGCTGCAATGTTATCTCAGAAGTCTCCTTTTGATTTACAATTATAAGTAAATTTGACAATGAGGATGTGCATGTAATATAGTTCACTCATAAGATACTTCCTAAAATGTGGCCTCCTTTAAGTGTTCGGCATTACATTCACCGGGCCAATCACCATGAATCAGTCGCTCCTGCCAAAGCATTACATTACTCCTTGCTGTTCAGTCCCTCAGGGATTCACTGGCTCTGCAGTTCACACTTGCATTAGTCACTGGTATTCTAGTCAGATTTGAATTGACCAAAGGACAAAGAGGATTTTCATGTTGGTGTAATAATGCAGTTGTTTCCAAAACGAAATATTTTTAGAGACAAAATAAGACATATGGAATGTGAATCGAGATATTTTGTATTTATGTGTTCGTAATATATGCCCCGCTCATGACATCCTCTTTTATGTAATCATTCCAATTCCACACATTTAATATGGACTATTTTGTGACCTCCTCAGTAGAGTGTTTTCTCTATCCTCCTTTTTCATAATTTCATATTGGTCCACAAGTTCTCATCGGCTTTCTGCTTCTAAATTGTTCAGTCACTGCACCGAATTTAATGGCAGTGACCAAGTTCCCAAACTACAAAATACCATAAGTTCAATTGAATTTTCTTATATTCTAATTTATAAAATACTGACGGTGGACAAGAAGACAAAATCTTTCGGAATATATTACCAAATTCAGACTCCCTTTAATTCTGTAATTAGTCTTATCTATATTGCTACTGTTGTTCCCAAATATTTGAACACTGTCACGGTTTGAATGGACCTACGCAATGATTGTTCCCCTAATCTTGTCGGAGGCATGTGGATGTACTTAGATAAAGTTGCATTTATTTTATCGCAGCTTCACAGTGGTACACAATAAAGAAAGTTGAAAAGAAATGGAGATGCCATGACCACCACTTCATTTTAGAGGTGCAGTTGGAAACATTCTCTCATATGTGGGGCAGGGCGGATGATAATAGGAAGCACTGAATTATAAAGACTGACAGGTGCTTTGCTGTATTGCAGAAACTTTGGAATGTAGTCCTTCTATGAGAATTACATCATCCCAGGGTTGCATGAGTGAACCACTGAAGCAAGAGTGTAGGAGCGTCAAGAGCAACCAGACTGTTGAGGGCAGTGTGGAAAAAATAATCAAGGATGTTGACCATGTCAGTAGTGAGTCGGTGGTCAGCACATCAACGGTGTGCTCGGAAATCAGCGGCCATGGCAAGAAGGTAGGTATTTGGCTTCACAATGTATCAGTGACAGAATGAGAACGCGATTACTTTGAAAATTAAAAGCATTATAATCTGATAAATAAATCATATTTATTTCAGTACTTATCTCAAATAAAATTTAAATTTTGGAGCGTCAGTGTTATCACAGAATATTTTGGGAAGAAAATCTCTGCATTCTCCATTGCNCCCATTTTGGGATTATTATATAATTTTCCTTTAAAATTCTTACTGACAGTAATGTGCCCCGCTTCTTGACCGTTGGAATGCTAGTTAGATTACAATAGACATGTCCTTTTACTCCCCTACCCCATTAGACTTTCACAGATTCTGAATTGTGTACTGTCAGTAAAACTGACATCTTATTTGTTCTTCCAGCACATTACACCAGTTTTCCTTGCTGGTAAGTCAGCATGTTCCCCTTCAGTGTTTTTTTCTATGGATTGTATCGATCTCTTTTCCTGTTTAGTGAAACAGTGCCCTAGCTCTGTTTCATTTCCATTGAGTGAGTCTGGTATTTTGGGGGTAAGAATATGAGCTATTAGTTGTCAGACATTACCTGTTCCCTTTATCAGAGACAGAACTATTAGTGACTCTTAGTGACTATTAGTAACTCTTACACAGTAAGGCTCTGAAGGAAACAATGCTGCACCAGATGTACCCTGTCCTTGACTCTCAAAGCAGACAGGTTTCACTCTCAATGTACCAATTGTCAGAGGAAGCAGCCAGTAGCCAGATCATGATAAGCTTAAGCTTGGGTGCAGCAGCTGATTTGTCAGTACTGTGGTCACAGAAATGCAGGAAGATTTTTAGATGTACACGGAGCAAAGAAAGGAAAACATAGGTAAAAATTCTGCCTTGTTGCAATACCACTATAATGTACGTTTTCCCCTCAGACTGTTGCAGAGTCATGAGTGCAAGAAACACAAAGCATCCCACTAATGTGTGTAGAATAACAGTCTTTGCACACTGGTTTTGGAGGTCGTTCTGTAATCTATGAGCCACAAGGGCGGTTCATCATTAATAAAGCACAATAAATCACATGTAACATTCGGTCAGGAGTTTGTGCCATGTTACAGAGATCATATGTAGTGATTCCTGAGACCCCAGTGTTAAACCTGCAATGTAGTTCTCTGGCCACACAAAACTGCTGTTAACAAGGTGTCCATCTGTGACCACCACAGTTGTTGCGATTAGCAAAACACCACGTGTGGTGTGACACATCTCACAATCTAATATCCCAGAACTTCCATCATGGAACGGGGTGTTATGAGAAAAATTTCGGACATAGCCATCAGGGACGACACCATCACACATGAGTATCTTGTCCGTGGTAAATTCAAATGCACTTAGTTTGACTTGACAGTAGGATATAACAATGCAGGATCCCCGAAAGGATTCAGATTGGAATGGTTGCTTAGCCTCTGTGATGTGGCCCCGGTTACTCTTCCCATCTCCAGAATTAGCTGACCGTTTAGCCCTGGTTTTCTTATGTTCATATTGACTGCTGAGAGGCTATTCTTGTTTCCCACTGGTGAAACATGATGTCAAATTCTCATCTGCTGCTCATTTGCTGCCTTCCCACCAACTGCCCTTCTCATTGCAATCTCCATATCGTCTAGGGTCCATTTCGCTCAAAATTTACTCAAGTTGCACAAGTCACTCCTTATTCTCTCATAGACTGCTAAGCAATACATCGGGGCGCCATATAGCAGAGAATAGGAAACCTGACACATGACACACAGGAACTTGTGTACAGCGCAGCCCATATATCACTTAGTGTAAAAAAAAATAAAAGTAAAGTTATCCCTGTAATAGGCCGTGGAGGCCCATAGGGTTGTGAGACATTGAGGTTCCCACATTATCTAGACAATCGGATCACAGATGGTGGTAAGGTTGTTAGCTCTATGCGCCGGCCGCACTTTACTCCCCAGGAAAATTATTTATTTAATTCCTGGTACTCATTTCTGTTAGAGGCTGAGTGAACCCCAAGGTCATAGTGCGGCCAGAAGGATTAGATCAATTGAAAAAATCCAATGACCTCATCGGTATTTGAACCCACGACCTTCCAACTTGTAGCATAGTGCCTAAACCACTATGCTACCGTGTGCCCCCATCAGTTAGTGTATGATCCTGAAATTTTGTACAGATACAGAGCCTCCAAAATGTGCACCTTCTGTTAAAATGGTTTCAACGTTTTAATCTTGTATTTTAAATTAATTATTATTTAGTTAAATGACAATGAATCTCAGGTTTGCTGCATCCACATGTCACTGTAGTTCTGCCAGTAATATGGACATCATTATAATATTGGCGAGTGGAACTCCACATAAGAAGGCCATAGTACCCACAAAACTGGATATTGATTCTAAGATGAAAGGATAGCTCACTGATAACGATAGAAGTAAAATTCCTGAAGAAGGAGAGGGACAGGGAGGTAGCAGCACTCAAGGGACATTTCAATGTATAAAATATTTCTCACACAAATATCTTCAGAAAGTAAAAATGTTTGCTTCTTTATGTGATAACGCATGTGACTCTCCATCACATTTATCCTCTTTGTAGCATAATGAATTCTATCTGTGACCCTAACATATGAGTTTACAAAGAGGAACGCGATCCTCATTTTAACAAGAGGGACAGCGAAGATCCATCATTTAAATTGCATCTGTTCCCCATAATATAACTATCTTCCAGCTCCCTTATAATAAACTTGAAGACTGCTAGACATTGCACTCTTGAACGTGATACTACCAAACTGACCATCATATAAATCCAAGGATGGAGTAATTTCTTGGTGATATCTTTCTTTATCTTCATTACTTCATAGTCCCATGGTGATGATCCTCAGGAATGCATCATTTAGTTGTCACTGTATTTGTGCTAGTAATATTATTTTGATAAGATGAATTTCTGTTGCATTACAGTCATGCAGTTTTGCACACGAGTCAGTAAAAACACAAGAAGCAATGCAATCGCAGAGTGAACTGAAAAGACTTGAGATTGGGATAGAAATTGAAATAAACCCAGAGAGAGATCTGCTGAAGGTAGGAAACAGTTCAATGTCTAAAGTCTCTATTACACGTGAATTTTCTTCTGATTCAACCTCAACTTTATCCCAGCTGATATGATGTGTTAATACTTGCATAAATGTCTGCCTATAAAAAGTTATCCTGAGCTAATGGAGTTTGACCTCACCATTTTCACAATTTTAGCTGCCTATCCTTCTCTTCTTTCTTTGGAATTAACTTGGGAAACTCATTCTGTGAATGTGATTTGCCAGAATTCAGTCCACTGACATATTTTTGTCCTACCATCCCATTCCAATCACCTTTTTATCCTGCTAAGCCAACATCTCCCCCTTAAGTATTTCCCTCTACATTTCATTTCAAACTTCCTCACTGTTCAGAGGCACTGTGCCCTGGCTTTCTGTTTTATTTCCTTTGAGGGAGTCTGGCACTTTGGCAGAAGATTAATACGTAACTGTCAATTGTCTGACATTACCCATTCTGCAGCTAATCATTAATCAGAGATATGACTATTTTTGTCAATTAATATTAATGCTGATGTACCCTGTCTTTGACTTAAAAAGCAGACAGATTTTTGCCAAGATCTTGTTTAACGTATGATCTGGAAGTATGACTGTGTCACAGGTGTGCAGGAACCACTTTAGAAGTACAAGCCAGCAGTATTATATCATTTATGGAGAGAAAGGCTTAGACAAAAATTCCATTGAGTTACTATACCACTTGAGTACTAGCTTCCCCACTAGTTGTTGCAGAATAATGAGTGCAAGGAACAAGAAATATATCACTATTTTCTGTAGGATACCATCTTTGCACATTGAGTTTGGTGAATTGCAAGCAGGTCACTCTTCAACCCATGACTCACAGGGATGATTCTGCATTTATTATTCGCAATAATTCATACAGGAAAAGTGTTAAGATTTTGTGACATGCCTCCTGATTTCACGTGAAATGCCCCATGAGCCCTTATGTAGTATTCTGGCCTTAGCAAGCTGTCCTACAAAAAGCGACCATTCTGATCACCACAGTAACTCAAGACAAAGTGTTGTGTGAGAAAACTCAGCCTAATCTCCAAAAATTTCCATCAGGGGGCAGAGCGTTATGAAAACGAAATCTGATGTAGTCATCAAAGGGGTGACAAATTCCAGGGCCAACGCCATTTCACACGTGTAATTCTCCCATGGCACATTCAAGTGAAATCGACAGCAGAACATAATAACGCAGGAAAACTGAAAGGATTCTGTTGGATAGGTTCAGTCTGGCATCGTGGCTTAGTGAAGGGGTATTGATGATATGGTCCCGGTTACTCTTCTAACATCCAGAATTTGATGACTGCTTAGCTCTGGCTTTGCTCATGCTCGTATTGACTGCTGAGAGGTCATTCTTATTTGCCACTGGTGAAACATACGACATTTAACGTCTTTCCGAATTATCACGTGGGCTATATTTGCTGCACTCACGCCCAATGCCCTGTTCACTGCTACCCACATGTCATTTTAGGGTTATTCCATTCAAAGTTTCTGAAGTTGCAAACGTTGGTCTTTATTCTGTAGCAGACTGCTAAATGCACTTGGACACCATATAGCATTGCATAGGACACCTGATTCCAGCTCTTACGAGTTTCTATAAAGGGACATTACGAAACAATGACACGGCTTTCAGGCGTCACGTGACAATATCTTAATTTTGCATTATATTATACTACTCGTATTACAGCAAGGAATTCTACCTACACACACACACACAGAGAACAGCAGGCCTAATACCACATGGTATATGAACCTGAATTTTGGTATCAATTCAGAACTTTAGAAATATGCAACTTCTATCTAAGTGCTTCTGCATTTTATTGCTATATTTTAATTAGCTTCATTATTATTTAGTTAGATTACAATACAACTCAGGATTGCTGCATCCACATATCACTGTAGTTCTGCCAGTAATATGAATTTACATTGTATTACAGGCATGCGGATGTGCACATTCGGACATGTTTGCTCATGCAAACCTGGAATTACATGATACTGTTTCGATACCAATAGTGATTGAGAAGGAAACAGAGTGCTGAAGCAGCACCGAACAGTTAATTTGAGGTAAGGATCATTTCTCATGCTAATTTCATGGAATTTCAACTTGTGAGCCTCTTTATGCGATGCACATGGGACTTTGCTTTGGATTTAAACTCCCTTTTCCTAGTATCATAATTTATAAAGCACAATAGATCATTGATGGTCGCAGTGCTAAAGCCAGTTTTATGGTCCACCCCTCATACTCACAATAATTTATATCAGTGATACAATTGTATAAGTTCGGAAAAAAAGCCAGATTTTCATTTTAATAGGAGTGACAGGAGGATCCATCATTTGAAATATGCCCCTTAATGCTCAGTGTAAATCTTCACAATTTAACATCATTTTTTCCAACAAACGTTTAATGAGCTTCCTTAATTCACAGAAGAAATTCAGTTTAGCTTATATGTGCACTATATTAATTCAAATGTAACAGTAAAATTTAGCACGTGCACTATATTTCTAATGTTTACTGACGAATTATTTCCAGGGCTTGAGACAATTTTTTTCCACTCTTAGAGGGCTCTATTATGAGCATAAAATATTATTAGAAGTTAAAATAGGTTTTCTTAAGATTGCTTGCACAAGTGTTAATGATCAGATGGCTGTTCAGAAGCTAGAGTTCAGCTCAGAACCTGATATCTCGCATTCCTCAGTCATGCGATCAAATGTAGTGTTATCATATAGAAAATGTTTACGAAATGGGTGAACAACACCTGGGCAAGTCTCTGAAACGGGATGTAGACGGCCTGTAAGGAATTGTTGACTTTAAAGTTTTTTGAGGGATCAGCATTTTTGCGAGTCATGATAATATACGACAATATTTGGAACTTGAATTTGAGAAGTTGGTCTCGAGAAGTCGTCTGGGGCGGATGATCTGCCAGTAGAGTCGGCATGGTGTCACAACCTTCACCATATTCTGTGACTCTTCAGGTCGCATGTGTAACTTGGCTGTGTGCAGATCACTGAGAGTTAAGAGTATAAATCCGGTTCATTGCTTGTTGGAATAAAATTTTGTTTCACTGATTGGTAGAATCACTATGCTGATCTGAGATGTTGAGTGGTTTGTTCAGTTTTTGCAACTCTTAGTTTAACTGGAAGGAGTAACAGATATACACAGGAGCCCGGTAGGGGTGAATGCAGCCACTGACCACTTGGGTTACACAGGGCGCTATGAAAATGAACTTGGAAGTACAGGTAATGAGCCACACTCTTGCAGCAAGCCTCAAAGCTCTAAGGCTACAGGTAAGGACCACGTCACTCTATAGTGTGAATTAGGTTCTGTCATGAAGCAAGTGGCTCATGAGAATAATGAGCTAGTTCTCAGACAAATGTCATTGTCATCATCATTTATTACTTATTAAACTATACATCAATACACAAGTTACATAGAATATGACACAACTATCAATGTTTTCAGGGTAATAAAATGATTGAAAAGCAGAACACTCTGTCAATAAATTCAACTGTGAGAGAAAATGGTGAAGAAGATTTAAGAATGAGAATTAAAGTAATTAAGTGTACAAATCTTCTATAACAACAGTCCTTTGAAATGTGTGTTACGGTAGCTCATTAATTCTTTTAATGTTCTTTCAGGAGTGTGCTGTAGTGAATACCTGGCAACAGCTGCGTNAATGATACTTTCTCAACCCTGATGTCCCTACTTTCCCCCGCTACATCTGTTCAGTGATTCCCTACAGCACGCCTCTGACTCATACGCATACGCACTAGGGTTCTGTCTTCCACTAGTCGTCTCCTAGCAACGGATCTCCACACAGAAACTGCCAATTCAGACCACTCCAAGTATTGCACATGAAATCCAGTCACGCTTGACATCCTCACAGGACGACCTTCTGTATTCCTGGTTCCATTCCTCATATATTCCTCATATTCATTCATATAAACCCCAAATACAGAGTGGGGGTATGTGACGTCACTCGCGGAAATGCAGGGGTCACCTGACTGCTCATAACTGCAGTATGACGTCATCGCGCCTGCGCAGGGATCTTGTTTTCCGGCTGGCGCTTAGAAGCGGGTTCCACAACTTCGTTCCACATCCCGTCGCCCAACAACCCTGATGTCCCTACTTTCCTCCACTACATCTGCTCCCTAATCCCCACAGCACACCTGTGACTCCCTCACTTTACCTCTCTCCATTACATGTTGGTTCCATGCCCAACACACCCTTACATTATTATGGAACACGTTACATATGACTTATCTATTTTTACTGTCATATAATTATCCTTAATTAACGTTCATGACAAATTAATGGATGGGCCCCACTGGCCATCATACTATATTCAATTTCGGTCTGCCCTTCTCGGTTGCCTCTACCCCCTTTCACCACTCAGTCTCTAACAGCAAGTGGGCCCCCTGTCTGGGCAACTTTGACAGTTACTTACATTTACTATAAAAATTTCAACATCCAAAAACCTACAATTTTCAAAACGCAAATAGGATGAAAACTGTCAGGAGAAGATAAACCGCTCAAAGAGAAACTGACCCAGTCACCAAAAATTCCACATGACCTGTACTGGTATAGAACACAGATCACCACCGCTGTGGTGGGAAGTGGTGATTAACTGTATGGCACAAGCCAATTCAAATTAGATGTAACCCTTATCCCTAACGAACTAAATAACAACTCCATGGAGCCACCAGTTGCGCAGTTACCCGAAGAGTTTCCCAACATTTTACTGAATCTGACGTACCACTAGCAAGTTCACAAGAGTCTGAACCGATCCTTATCCTCAGCCAGATCAATCCAGTTCATATTTGGCAAAATTATAATTTTGTATATTGAAAATGTTACATTTTTTCGTAGCAAACAAACAGACGAAACGTACTGGACTGAAAGGTATTAATCATTACCACACTTCCGCCTGAAACACATTTGATTTATTACTGGCATTCCCATATATGCGAACGCATCACATTTTCAAATATCTATCGACAATTTTCACGTTATGATTTTTCCCAGCATTCTGGTAAAGAGACATAAACATACACTTTTTCTTTGTGTTTACTTCTAAAGTTTCTGTGTTTTTCTTTCTGGTATCTATATTATCTCCCGTTAGATAATCATCATAAGTAAAGACGAGTAGCTGATATGTTCAACTTAATTTTAGTCCCACCTAGATTTCCTGAACAATCCTAATGACATATTCTAGAGCAAAACTGAAAAGTAATGTCATTAAAGAAGCTCCTTGTTTTAGACCAATCTGCTGAAAGAGAAATGTATCAGACAGATGTCCTCCTATGCGGACTTTATTATAGATTTCATTCAACACATTTTAATCAGCCTTACCATTTCATAGGTGCCCCAAACTCTTACGATTGAGACAGGCATTTCTTGAAGTCTATGAATAGCTGATGTATTGTTCCAGAGCACTCTAATGTTTTCTCGAGTACCTGAATCGAAAAAATCTGATCTGTAGTTGATCTGTTACCTCAAAACCCAAACTGAAGATATCCAATACTTTTGTTTACGTATGCACTTAACCTTGAGAGAATAAGAGTGAATAAAATTTTGTACGAAATTGATAACAGCGATATCCCACACTAATTAATACAGTCAGTTTTATTACAATTTTTGTGAAATGGTACAATAATAGACTGCTTCCCTTGATTAGGCAATTCTTCCTTTTTCCAAATAGAATTAATTAGCTTATGGATCTTCTAAGGTAATATTTCACCACCTGCTTGAATTAGTTCTACCGGAATTTGATCATTATCTTGCAATTTACACTTTTTCGAATATAAATAAGAAGGAGGGCGAGGATCAGGTACAAATGGCTCAGCAGCATGTATTTCTATCTGCTTAACATCTATAACCCCTTGTACATTCAATAGTGGAAATCTGCGAGCTGATCGCCACTCTAATCCTTCAGTTCCTTCTTTCTAATTAAAGAAAAAACCATGGCGTGCCCCATTCTAGATTTCAGCCCCTCTTAAATTTATTTATTCCCTTATGCAGGACTCTAATATTCTTTTTCTTGCTGTTCATTGCAAGGTTATTAATTTTTTCATTAGAATAATCCTGTTTCCTTTTTATAATGCCTGCTGGCTTCACGTTATCCCTATTTACTTGGCTTGCATCCTGTACCCATTGCGATATGACTTATTTCTTCTGATCTAAGAGCTGTGAACATCCTTCGTTGAGCCGTGGCTTAAACTTCTTCAATTCGTAATTGCCTAGAATCTCTTTGGCTGAAATTTTTATATTCTAACATTTTCCCGAGCGCTTCTTCCAAAGATGCGTACCTACGTGAGATTTCAATTCAGTGCTACGAGTATAACGTAGCTCGTGATTCAAACAGAATGTCAGCCCTAAACTACCACTTACACGAAATATTTAATAAAGAATTTCCCTGAACTCCTTTTGGACAATTTTTCCTATGCGCCTATTCTTATATGGTACATTATATCCAAGTGTATGGACAGACTGGCGAAATTATTTGCTTCATGTTCATGGGAATCTCTCACATTTTGTAAACTGTACGCAGTCTACACATCAAAATTTTGCATTTAAAAACAAAGTAGACACTATTGTATTAACATTTTGTTTTTATTGACGCAACGTGTTTCACATTGAAACATAGCATATATAGCGTATACATATACAGTATTCTGGAGACACTTCTGGTAATGGTCAGTGCTGTCCAAAACGTATACAGGTGTATTTATATTGTGATAGTTTGGGCAGTTTCTAGGAGATGAATATGTAAACATGTTCCAACCAACGAGCATTCAACAATATCGGGCGTCCGTTGCTAGGCAATATACGGGTGGACACGCCTGACAGCAATACATAATATCCGTTGCTAAGCAGCTATTTGTTTTCTGTCGGTGGTCCGTGACGACCCTGTATAAGGAGGAGTGAACACTGTTTGAGGAAATTACCTATGTGGAGGCGGGGTAGAATACCTCCACCGTGACCCTGCGAGTCATAGGAGGCGACGTAAAGGGAAGTCTCAAATCTCAGACAGTAAAATAA
>NW_019737142.1:15359-20038 GCF_002891405.2 Cryptotermes secundus
TATATTTTTTCTTCTACCCTGAAGATGGAGGCGATACGTTCCTCCGAAACGTCGGTTAACACCACATATACACGGTGCCAAATCCCAGAAGACTGCTTTCTTCATAGTCACCGCCGTGAAAGCCTCAAATCTTACATTTACTGTCGTGTTACCAAGATACTCTTGACAATATTAAAATGGTTACACTTAAGATCAAGCAGTGTGACGGATCGACAGATTTCTCTGCTAAGATCTTGAATATTAAGCACGAGTACAATTCATCCAACCGTTTAGGCACTGATGAGGAGCACACATTACTAAAAACCTGTCTCGTAATACGCATGTCGGAAAGCAGAAATATATGTTGCTACAGCAGACTCCTTGGCACGAACAGCGTCTGTAATGTTCAGTTGGCGCTTTTACTGCGCCGTTGCATAGCGTAGGTCTAAGCGTGGACCACATCTTGAGTAGAGAAGTCATCCACTGATGGTACTCTGACAGGCCATATAGAGGAATGGTGATGGTTTTATTCTTCGTCATCTGCGGCTTGGGGTAGTTCAGAGGGCCCCTGTGTCCTCAATCTTCTTACATTTGATGGGCTGCTAATTTCTACAACTAGTCTAGTCTGTAATTGTGTCCGAGTATGCTTTGATGTTAGAATGTTGACAATATGTATTTCTCCTATAACAATTTGGATTTGAAGATCATTATGGATAGTAAAGTTGGAGACATACCAAGGTGCTTCAGTTACTGAACTCAGGAATTTGGATTGAAGTATTTGAATTATTTTTGACCTTGATGTGTACAGCCCCATAGCTGTACACCATATGTCCATGTGGGTTTCATTGTACACTTGTGTAGTAGAAATTTGTTTTCTATGGATAGTTTGGATTTACGGCCCCAAAGCCAAGAGATATCTCGTAGTTTTAAATTTAAGTTCTGGCGCTTTGTTTTGACTTGTTCCTGCTATATCAGAGTTTGGTCGAGGTATAATCCTAAGTATTTTCATTCAGTCTGAACTGGCATTTGCAAATTATTGATGGTAACCTGAGGGCAAGTTATGCGTTTCGTGGTGAATGTAACTTGCACTGATTTTGTCTGGTTTATTTTTATTTTCGATTTTCTGTGCCATTGCTGGAGGAGGTTTAAGTGATGCTGGAGATGTTTTGATGCTACTACTGGATCATTATTTGCTGCTAGCAGGGCTGTGTCATCCGCGAAGTTTGCGATTGTAGTGCTGATTTTTGTGGGCAAGTCTGCAGTATAGATTGTGCATAGTAGAGGCCCCATTACGCCTCCTTGCGGTACACCTGTTTTCACGTGGTAGCAATCAGAATATGACTTATTATATTTTATTTGATAGTGTCTTTCAGTGATGCATGACTGCAAAAGTAGGTAGTATGTTCTGTGAAATGTATTTTTGATTATATGTAGTAGTCCATTGTGCCAGACGTTTTCAAACGCCCGAGTTATATCAAGGAAAACTGCTGCACACAATGTCTTCTCTCCGAGGCTTGTTGAGCTCTTTCTTACGATTCCATGTGTTTGTTGTATTGTGGAGTGTCCTTCCCTGAATCGTAATTGGTAATCGAGAATAACAGTTGACAGGTCTAGGTCGTTTATATTTCTCTTTAATAATAACTTTTATAATAATAATAACTTTTCTCTTTAATAATAACAGGCGTGACCAGAGTGGTTTGAACGGCTGTTGTACTGCGATGTGGAAAGCAAGTGGATAAACTACCACATTATCACTTTTCCTTGATAGTCTCTTTCCAAAAACAGAAGATCGCATTAAGTGGAGAAACTGTTTTGGAAGAGACTGTGGACCTGTCGTCTGACAGATTACTGATGAATGAATAATAACTTTTCAGAAGCTTCGATGTGACCGGCAAAACACTAATCGACAGATAAGAATTTACTTCATTTTCTGGCTTCCAAGGTCTAAGTATCATTATGACCTGGGCGAATTTCCACATTATCGGGTAGTACAACATTATGAGCATGCTGTTATAGATGGTTGATAGCAATAGTATTGATTTCATTGGTAATTATCTGAGTATTTATTCTGTAATAATTTCACACCAGGGTGCCTTTGTGCGGATTTATGTCCTTAATTTCTTGTACTACATCTCTAAGTGAGAAGGGTTTGATTAGTAAAGACATTTGACATGGTATTTCCAGGAAGTTTTCAATTTCACTGTCATTTTGGTTTATGTTAGAAAGTGGTGTAAATACCTGCTCAAGATATTCCGTGAGCGTTGTGACTTTATCAGTATCACTTTATGCCCAGCTTCTGTCCGGGGTTTTCTCACTGCTGTGTCAATATTTGGGGTCTTTGAAATTCGCTGTTGCCTTCCAGATTGTGTGGCCATCTTTAATAGAGACACGATAAAATATTCGAGTGTTTTATTCTTCGCGTTTTTTAAGGCGTTACGTAGTATTCACCTTAGTCTGTTATAAATGAGCCTGTCATTATTATGTCTTCCTTGAGCTCGGCCATCTGCTTCGTCCTCTGCGTACTTCGGTTACCAGCTCACGGATATGGAAAGGGATATTATCTATTTCCTTTCTTCCATCCTTTGGGGTGGGTGTTGAATAGCATGCTGCTTCCTGTACGAAGGTGGCCCTCGTCCAGTTCGTCCGGTTCTCTTATTATTATGCAGTGTGTCCAGGTTCTGTTAGGACTGTATTCATTAAAAATACAAGACGTGAATTATTTCCAAAATTTCACTCTTTTTATTCAAAATACTCTCCTTCTGTATCAATACGAGTACATAGCTGGAATCGTTTGAAAAGTGTTTGAAAACAGTCACTGTACTCCTTTTGTGGAATCGCATTTAAAACTACGGTACATTCCCTTTGGATGTCGTGGATGGTGTCGTTACGGTCTCCTTTCATCGCCAACTTAAGTTTTTGGAACAACCAGAAATCTGATGGAGCCAAATCTGGCGAATACGGAGGATGATCAAGGACTGTGATCCTTTTTCTGGCCAAACAATCGTGCACGATCTTCGATTTGTGGGGTGGGGCATTGTCGTGGAGGAGCGAGCAGAATTCTCACCCACAAACGATTGAGGAACCCGAGATAATAATCAAAATTCACTGTCTGACCTTCTGGCAGAAATTCCTTGAGAATGATTCCTTTGGAATCGAAGAAAACAGTTAGCAGTGTCTTTACTCGACTCTTTTGCATGCGCACTTTCTTTGGTTTCGGCTTCTTTGGGCTCAATCACGCTGCAATCTGCCGCTTTGTGAGAGGCTTATATTGAAAACACCATGTCTCGACACCAGTAACAATCGATTTCGTAAAAATTATATCACTTTGGGCCGACCGAAACATGTCTTTGCAATGTTCAACTCTGGTATGTTTTTCATCACCTGACAGCGCGTGCGGTGCAAACCGCGCACAGACCTTCCGTTTGCCGAAATCCTCGTTCAAAATTTGATGCACAGTACTTTTTTGTATTCCCAAAAGCTCCACAATGAGTTTTGCAGAAACACTTCTGTCTGATGCAAGGATTTCGGTCACTTTTTTCACATTTTCTTCAGCGCGACTTGTTCTCGGCTTTGATACACGTGGAGCGTCTTCAGTGTCTTCCCTGCCGTCAAGAAATATAGCATACCATCGAAAAATGTTTGAGCGACTCAAACAATCACTGCCGTACACACTTTTCATCATTTCGTACGCTTCTCTGGCTATTTTGCCTAACTTCAAGCAAAATTTGATGTTGGTTCTCTGTTAAACCGCCATTTTCCGACGAGCGTCAGAACAGTACTATTACACTCAAGGTCAGAACACATGATGCAGCGAAGTTTGGCCTTTGAAATTATACACAGCCACAGCTGAAACTTCAAGAATCTTAACGCCATAACTCGCCAACAGATGGCATTGCAGGGCAAAATTAAAAAAAAAAATGTCCTAACGGATCCTGGACACACCCTGTAAGTTCAAGTTTATGCGTTCTTCTGTGTATATACGAAAACTGTCCCAAGTTGTTTGTTTTGTGATAGGAGTTTGAGTAGTTGATTTACTTATGGTATATGCGCTCAAAATTGCAGTTACCGGAGAATGGTCCGAAGATAGCTCGAAGCTGGATTCAACTTGCATGTAGTTAGAATGGAGTATAAAGAAGCCAGCAGGTGTGGCAACTTGTTTGGTTCTGTTGGCCAGTACGTCGGTTCGCCGGTGCTGAGGTATTTACAGTTTTGTCTATTTATGGTGTGTAAGAGATTTCTTCCCTTTGGTGATACAAATCTCACCCCCCATTCCTTATGTTTAGTGCTCCAGTCTCCATCTGTCAGGAATTTAGATCCAAGCGATTGGAAGGACGCTATGTACTCTTCGGCAGATATAGCATGTCTGGGAGGACAGTTGATCGTGAATTTTGAAAAGTCATGAGTTAACAACTTTAATATTGGCAGCTGGTGTAATAGTTCATGGCGAGTGATTGCACTTCGAATTATAACAGCTGCACACCCATGTGCAATGCCATCTGGGTGAGAAACATGGTAGACTTTGTAGTATGGAATTTTAAACATTGCTCTAGTAGTGAAGTGCGTATCTGATATTAATTTAATATCTATTTTGTGTATTTTGTAGTGCTTAGTATGTTTAATACCATGCTGCTTTGATTGATTAGTTGGTTGAACACAGCTCTGAATTTATTTAAGAAAGTTGAGAGCTGCTCAGATATGTT
>NW_019737142.1:20746-22819 GCF_002891405.2 Cryptotermes secundus
GCAACACTTTGTCGAAGGGTTTCGTTTCGCCCGCTGCTATGCAACGTTCCTCTTGTTGCCGCGGGAATACACGTCTGCCTCAAACAACACGTTTGTAACGGTGGAAATCCTACTGTTAGACTTCATTTTCGGGGCTCTTACACTTACACGGTTCACAATTTCATTGTCCCAATTACTTCTGCGATAATCACTTCCAGACTTCAACTGTCTTCAGCGGCTTCTATATTTCAACTGTCACTGACACTTATAACTGCCCCGATTCCATTCACTCGATACAAGTCAGCAAGTGTCTGAATAGTGTCTGCTGCTCCTTATATAGGCTCGGCACGGACAACATAGAAAACACATTGCTGCTCGGCAAAATATATCAGGTATTTTTGTCAGGCCTGTCTACCCACGCACTGCCTAGCAATGGAAGCACTACTGTTGCGTGACGACAAAGCCCAGCGGGGAGGGATGTTCACCGAGCGCTGTGTAGTGCCTGGATGAATGGGGACAAGTGACGCCACTCGCATGAACCAAACATTTGAAACTTGCACATCATATACATAAACGTTCCCTCTGAATATTCCTGTTCATCTACTACAGATGGCATTAGTAGTAATAATGTAAGTGCTGAATCAGAGGCAAAGAAATCAATCAAAGAAGGTACAGATAGTCAAATATTATTAGCAGTGGCATATCTCGAAGCCCAGTGGAAAAAGAAAGGTAACGAGCCTCGGTTTCTGTCAAACCACCGAAACGAACAGCAGAGGAATGATTCGTCTCCGGGGATCCGCGAAATAGAAATAAACCGCGTAAGAACAGGCCATTCCAGTCTTAAAGCAATCTTAAGTAGAAATAATATAGTGGCCACGGCTGAACGCGAATGTGGTGACGGAGGGACGCATCTCCTGGAATTCAAAACTGTAGGAGGACCAAAGGACAGCAATGATGGGCCCTTTGTCTGATATAAGCAAAAATGAATTACCAAAGTCAGTTACAGATCTCTTAATCCTGACGGAATAAAGATTTTTGCAAAATGTATGTTACATCAAAAACAAAATTCCTACATTTACACGTATTTAAGAAGGGAAAAGAAATATACGTACAATATATATATATAGACGGTATATTCTTGGAGTTAAGAACTATATTAAGAATTACGGGGTGAACGCTGTGATAGAATAAGATGTTTATACGCATGCGCTACAGAGGGCCGGATGGACATTCCCTAGGACATTTCTCCATGTTCATCATTTTTTCAAAATAAGAAAAATTCTCGGAGACGGAGTTGGCCGCCAAAAAAACATTCAGTTGCAATGGTCTGGTTATGGGCGTCATGTTGGCCTAAGAAGAGGTGTAGAGAGTTAATAGTTAATTGTATAGGATGACATATTCCATCGAAATCAAATTCAGTGAAAATGAATCATGGAAATAAATTTAGATGACAGTCGTGTAGAACATTCACAAACACAAAAAGCAAGGTCCATCCAAAATAAATTATTTAAATACTGGTTTATATGCCGGTCACAGTAGCCGAGCGTTCTAAGTCATGAACTGTCTTCGCTCGCTCGGAAGCAGGGATCATGGTTTCGAATCCCACGCAAGGAATAGATATTTGGTATGTGTATGTGTTTATTCTGTGTTTGTGTTATCTTGTGTTCAAGTAGAGACCTTGCGACGGGCTGATCACTCGTCCAAAGAGTCCTACCGCTTGCAAAATGATCATGAAAATGAAAAATCAGAGGCCAGGGCCCAAGGGGACTGTAGAGGCAGTGAAAAAGTTCGTTTATATTTTAAGTTGTTTTGGCGACTGAAGACTCGGTTGGGATTGGTAATTTGTTTTATTAACAACCTACAGGTCGTAACTAAAATTAATTATAAAACTGTTACTCCACAATGTGTCCACTAGAATCTGTTCTTTCTATCTGCAGTAGATATCACGTATTTATAACGCGGGAGCTATACAAGTCTCACTGAATTACGTACAGACTCATAATGTCACTGCACTATAGCAGTGCAATCTGCAACTCTCCCGTTGCGTTTATGCCTCGAGGCCACTGTTACTCATAAGTTACTCATAAATAGAGG
>NW_019737143.1:0-188 GCF_002891405.2 Cryptotermes secundus
ACAGAAACCACATATTCCTGCCAGCTTTAATATGTATTTGGTAATTAACAAGTGTGTAACACCTGTCAAAAGTTTCACAATTATCTGGCCATTATCTCCGTAACCGTTCAACTTTGGACATAGGTGTTTTGGGTTATATCGGCATACTTTAACATAAGGAACACCTTCCCGAAGTCTGGCACATTCCT
>NW_019737143.1:324-1318 GCF_002891405.2 Cryptotermes secundus
TGTGAAGTAGTAGCAGGTTCGTAGATTTTTACTGTCAAAAGAGGTGGCACTTTTGTTCATTAATTTGTACTCGTTTATTTCTAAACGTATGTATTTATGGAGGAGGATGAGGTGGGTAGGGCATGTAGCACGAATAGGGGAGAAGAGGAATGCATATAGGATATTGGTGGGAAATCCAGAAGGAAAGAAACCACCGAGAAGACGAAGACGTAGGTGGGTGGACAATATTAGAATGGATCTTAGAGAGATAGAACGGGATGGTATGGATTGGATTGATCTGGCTCAGGATATGGACCTGTGGAGTGATCTTGTGAACACGGTAATGAACCTTCGGGTTCCATAAAATGCTTGGAAATTCTTGAGTAGCTGCAGATTTGGCTTCTCCTCAAGAGGGGCTCAGCTCCATTAGTAAGTACGTATGTATTTATGTGATAGGTACATATTGAATGTATAGATGTGATGTATTGTTTTGATGATATTTTGCGTGTTTTTTTCTTCTTTTCACCGTATTGGTCACGTAATTGTATATTTCTATGTCATGTATGAGATTAGTGCTTAAGTATAGGAGTTGATTGTTAAGGGTTGCTGAAGTCAGGGGAGGCAGGTAGAAGTTGTTTAGTGGTCAAGTGGTAATAACGCAATAGAGAGTGGTTGTAGGGGGGTGTACGAAAAGGTATTAGGGGACTTGTTTTGGATATATTTTTTGCGGGGGATATGTTTCTGTAATTAAATCGGATATAGGAACTTGTATGTCAGTGAAAGTGCCGTTTTTTTCTTGTTTACTGAGATTATTATATGTGTAAAAACCTACACAACAGGATGCAAACAGTAAAGATGATTACGCATTAATGTCTTGGTCTGTCTCAGCTATCGGTCTATCTATGGCTCTCCGGCTCTTGTGGACATCGGTCGCTTTTTCAGTTTCTTAATCCATACAGTCTGTAGGACTCCTCGGACGGGGGATCAGCCCGTCGCAAGGGCCCTACCTGCACGG
>NW_019737144.1:0-499 GCF_002891405.2 Cryptotermes secundus
TCTGGTGTGTAGCTGGAACAGGCTGCTCTTAGTGTATCATCTAAGTGTGAGTCTGTGATCGGTACTTATTTTTGATGATGCTCATAGATGAAAATGCGACTTCGCACAGATACGTCGAACCAAAACAAGAATAAATTTTCAGAGCAATGCTATGAATCATGGGATATTTATTCCTGTCCACCAGAGTCCAGAANAAGTTGCAAATGAGGATCTCAAAGATATGTCTTCTTGGAAATTTAAATTTTCCATTTCTAATTCTTCAAGATCATACTTTCCGAAAATTTCACACACCTCCCCTCCAAGTTCACTAACGTCAACAGTAGCGAATGGATTACTGATAAACATTGTCACTGGTTCAAGTGTTGAAAACTGGCTAAATCTATTACCAAATTCGGTCACAAGTGCTTCAAGATGCTGGGCAAGAGATGGAAGATCGTATTCACAGCCATTTAAAGTTTCCACAACAGATTTCATATGTGGAAAATGTGAAAGGGAATTT
>NW_019737145.1:0-422 GCF_002891405.2 Cryptotermes secundus
TGATGAAATGACGGGTTCTAGTTCGGATTATTGCATTAATAGCACACACGCACACACACACACTGGTCCTTTCCTGGTACCACAATTAAAATGCCGGAACTATAGCAGTCTCACGCCGGTCACGGTAGCCGAGCGGTCTAAGGCATGCACTGTCTTGGCTCGCTCGGAAGCCGGGATCGTGGGTTCGAATCCCACTCAGGGCATGGATGTTTGTGTGAGTTTTTCTGTGTTTGTCAGCCTTGCGACGAGCTGATCACTCGCCCAAGGAGTCCTACCGAATGTGTAAAATCTAGTAAACCGAAGTGAAACAGAGAGTTTCATGGAGGTAGGCCTAGGCCCAAATTGGGGCTGTAGCGCCACAGAAAAAAAATAACAGTCTCACTGAATCACACACTCCATATTACACATAAATAAACTCTTCA
>NW_019737146.1:0-125 GCF_002891405.2 Cryptotermes secundus
AGGAAAAGCTAACAAGCTAGCAACGCAAAGATAGCAAGATAACAAAGCAAAGCTTACAAGGTAGCAACGCAAAGCTAGCAAGCTAGCAACGCAAAGTTAGCAAGCACGAAACGCAAAGCAAGCAA
>NW_019737146.1:241-596 GCF_002891405.2 Cryptotermes secundus
TCTAGCAAGCTATGAACGCAAAGCTGGCAAGCTAGCAACGCAAAATTTGCAAGCTAGCAACGCTAAGCTGGCAAGCTAGCAACTCATATCTAGCAAGCTAGCAAACTAGCAACGCAAAGCTAGCTATCTAGCAAAGCAAAGCTAGCAAGCTAGCAGCGCAAAGTTAGCAAGTAAGAAACGCAAAGCCGGCAAGCAAGCAACACAATGCTGGCAAGCTAGCAAAGCAAATCAAGGAAGCTAGCGACGGAAATCTAGGAAGCTAGCAACGCAAAGCTAGAAAGATAGCAACGCAAAGCTAGCAAGCTAGCAACGCATATCTAGCAAGCTAGCAACGCAAAGCTAGCAAGCTAGCAAC
>NW_019737146.1:872-963 GCF_002891405.2 Cryptotermes secundus
CAAGCAACGAAACGCAAGCAAGCTAGCAAAGCAAAGCTAGCAAGAAAATAACGGAAAGCTAGCAAGGTAGCAACGCAAAGGTAGCAAGCTA
>NW_019737147.1:0-476 GCF_002891405.2 Cryptotermes secundus
CATTAAATAACCCAGATTCCATCCACTAAGAAGCCCTTAGGTGCACATGGCTTCTTGTTGGTTGCAATATTCCTACCAAAAGAGTTGGCTCAGGCAATGATGCTTCTGACTGGGATGTAGGAGTTGCAATGTTCATGCCACGTCTGGGGCACTTTAGGACTAAGATTATTTTGTGATTTTCTTCCTCCCCACCAAACAGATGCAAGGACAGTACTTTACATAGACTATGACGNACTCCTTTCAGCATCCTGTCTGATTAGAGTCATTCATTGACACTTTAGCTAGACATGGAATAGAGATGTTTGGCTGTAAGTGGTTAGAACCAGTAGGTATCAGGAGTTATTTAGGATGGCCCAGTCTCTAGCATTATTGTCAGGGCTCTCTCTAGGAATGCTGGAACATATCTTTTGTTTGAAACATGTTTCATTATGGTATATACTTAACAAAATACAAGAAAAGAAGAGACATTTTGAAAC
>NW_019737148.1:0-1445 GCF_002891405.2 Cryptotermes secundus
TTGTACATTATGATAGGTGTGCGCAAACGAATTCTGCGCATTGTTTTGATCACTTAAGCACGGTTTGAGCGTCGGCAATATCTTACGATTGAATGCCTCTGATTGCGTATTATATATTTATACAGGACATTTTATTTCCGAAATTTCTCACGTCATAAACCCTTGCACATATTTTTCTGTTAAACTCTACATAATCTATGAAATCTGCAATATACTACGATATTTTTAGTGGACGTAAATGTATTTTTCCGAAATACTGATATTTCAAAACGCTCTCAGGTGCATGGTTTTACAATTATTCGATTTACTCTTACAATTTCAAAAATTTCCGCAAATTTTCTCTTTTCCAATCTTCCCATTTTTAAATTTATTATGGTTTTCAACATATGTCAAAGACATACGTATATACATTATTAAAGGTATCCACCCCACAATACTGTTGCTCAAATAGTAGATATCTGAACCTAACAATATATCATTCAACATAAACAAGAAACCAACACATTACTATATATGTTCTAGACTAAACTATGAAATACCATTACAAGGCTGTCAGCTGTAACAACTCGTGAAATACTGTAAACAACTTGATTCTCCAAGTAGTTTAATAGATGGAAAGAACATAATTCCCTGATCCCCTATACTACCTGATAGCACTTGTCAGCCTGCAAGATTAGATGGCAAGAATGCAATTCTTTGTCTATCACACCGAAATATACATCTAACTTAGAACTCACTTGCCATCATTCTTCATCCTAAAACACATACTCTACACACCACTGTGAACATTTCACACTCTCATTTAACACGATTGCCAGCATAACACCAACGACAACATGTGCTTCAATTATCATTCCACTTTGTTATAAGAAAGAATTCTTCATACAAACAAGATATGTACGTAAAGGGAGAAACTTTTGAATCAACTGTGGCTGAATGCAAATCTTAACGTACTTGAAAACAATACAATATCTCACTACACATCTCTGTATATATTACACACAAAAATGCTGTCACACGAGAAAATTTAGACTTCACTTTACAGTTCAAAACACTGTAATCAAAACAACACACATTATATACACAACACTGTCACAAAGAACTAGGTCATAAATTCAAAACATAACTTCTTCAATGGGAACTAGAAATTCACTTTGCACCCTCTTCTTACAAGTACTATTAATAATAAAGAAAACATATAATTCTGACTAATAACCTACACACACTTGTAATATTCAGAGCCTACATACCAATATTACACACTCTTTTCTTTCATAAAAAATATGCACTCATTAAATATAATTCACACTCTATCCATATAACCACAAAACACATTTCTTCCAAACCACTCGACATAATACACACGATATTATAATTAGTGCAAGAATAACCTCAAAGATACACTGCCTCACTACACTCCCACTATTCTTATGTTCACTTTTTTT
>NW_019737149.1:0-3539 GCF_002891405.2 Cryptotermes secundus
TCAATGACATCAGCATTTCGGCTCGTTGACTGTCTCCCAGAACGCTGCTCACTGTCCGACGACATACGGCCATGTTTAAAGCGGTTGAACCACTCTTTAATTTGAGTGACCCCCAGTGCATCATCACCGAAAGCCTACTGAATTGTGCGAATTGTTACCGCTTGGGTATCCCCAAGTTTCTGACAAAACTTGATGCAGTATCGCTGCTCCAAGCGTTTTGTCCTATTGAGCGAAACGAGAATGCGACGAACACGTGTTACACCACTTCGTTATCTGGCAGCCACAGAAGCATCCGGCAGTGTTGCGAGTCAGCAAAAAATCACGCATGCCCATGGAAGTCTCTTCTACCACTACGCTCAGTTTCCCTACCCCTTTGCTCATTAATTAAAGCGGAAAAAAAAATAAAGTCAGATACTTTTTGGACATACAGTATTTGGACCGAAGAGAGATCAAGTGACAGGAGGTTGGAGAAAAGTGAATAATGAGGAGCTTCATAACTTGTACTCTTCTCCAAGTAAGTAGGTCGTACCGAAAGTCATGAGCAACTTTTTTTTGCATGCAACCTGGGAACAGCAGACGAAAGAGAGTACAGTTGTAGGTGGAACCAGCTGTTGTGTAAACCTTGAGTGTCTTGTGACGTCACTAGCTTCCATCACGTGACCAGTATCACTCCTAACAAAATGGCCGACAAAGATATGTCGTTTCGCTAGCGTGCTGTCATCGAATTTCTTGTTAAAGTCGAAATCCCTGCTGCAGAAATTCACCAGAGACTTCAGCGTGCTTATGGAAGTGTGTGCATGGGTGCCAGCAGTGTTCTAAGATGGGTGAAACATCTTTAAAGATGGGAACACCAGCATCAGAGCTGAGCCTCGGAGCGGTCGTCCTCGAACAGCCTCAACTGAACGCAACAAGGAAAGAGTGGCTGAGATCATTCAAGATGACAGGCGTGTGACGGTGGACACAATAGCCCGAAAACTTGGAATAGGGCACAGTGAAGTACAGGGGATGACTGAAAGCTTGGGCTATAGGAAAGTTTGTGCCTGTTGGGTCCCGTGGTTATTGACCGAAGACCACAAAGGTCAGCGAAAAGCCATCACCTCAGAACTGCTGCAGAGATATCGACAGGAAGGCGATGACAGGTGACGAAAGCTGGTTTCACCATTTACAGCCTGAAACGAAACGGCAGAGTATGGAATGGCACCATTTGCATTCTCCATCAAAAAAGAAGGCAAAGACAGTGCCATCAGATGCGAAGGTGAAGGGCACAGTCTTCTTGGATGCAGAGGGGTTTATTCTGGCAGATTTCCTGCGAGTCGTAGGAGGTGATGAAAAGGAAAGTCTCAATTCTGAGACAGTAAAATGTGGTCGCGAGTCCCAAGGGACTTGGACTCGAGAAAGGCTGCGCTGGCAAGAGCCAGCAGCATATAAAAATATAGACCCCTCCTCTCGTCAGAGAAGGCGCCCCACAGAAACAAGACCGTAACTGTCAAACGGTAATAATTAATATCTGGTCATGAGCACCAAATGGGGCTCGACACCAAGACTTACTGACTGACTGACCGTCAGTCGCAATGTGACTTTGACTTTGACTTAAGGAGTCAGTTGAATTGAAGCAGTCACCGAGTTCAGTTGTAGCTAGTAAATCCTGAACGTGAAGAAGACCGGGACGTGTGATTAGAGGCGATAATGTAAGAAGATATTGGGAATGTGTAATACAGTGACCCTGGTATAGCTCCCGTATTGCACTGTGAATACGTGTAGACTATTGAAGATAGAGTGAACAGTTATTGTGTAGGCTTTGTAAATTGTCTAAACCCGCAACTGTGTTATAATTAATTGTAGTTACGATTTGTAGGTTGTTAAAAAAACACATTAACAATCCGAACGGCGTCTTCAGTTGCAATATATATGTGGGTGTGTTTGTTTATATATATAGTATATGTATAGGGTTGAGGTGGGGGGTTCCGCACGCATAATTACAGCGCGAACAATGTTCAAACAACCTACTTCAATATTGGTCACGGAAGACACATACTCAGTTGGGCCCCTTAGCGAGCGCTAATCTCAATTCGTGCCATACTGAGATGTGCTCACTGGGAACAAAGACGGGCTGAACAGCATGGGTTCTATTCCCAGCAGGAGCATGAGTTTTCTCTTCTACGCAGCGTCCAGAATGGCTCTGAGACCCACCCTGCCTCCCCTCCAGTTGAGACCAGGGTTCTCTTACCCCGGGTGTAAAGCGACAGGGGCGTGAAACTGACGGCTCACCTCCACCTAGTGATGAGGTCAAGAATGGTGGATCTGTACCATCACTTCCCCCACATGTCTTCATGGGGAGCATTCCCCACGCTCTCAGCACCTGTCCCCTTGTTTGGCGCTTCTTGAACTCATTCTCACTCCGAGCGCTTGTCAGACAGACAGGCTTCCCGGCTGTAGCTGCTAACTATAAACTGAGTAAGTGCCTCGCTCTCTGCAGTCAAAAAACCATAACAGCAGCTTTAAATAGGTTGGGATGTGGAAGGGAAGTTCCACTTCCTTCCAGTTCGCTGTTCACTCTCATCCTTACGTTCGGCACTCACTCACTCATGGGGCTGAGCCCTCTTCTGGAGGCCGCAAGTTGTGCAGCTACTCAAGAACGTCAGAACATTTTATGGACCCGAAGGTTCATTACCGTGTTCACAAGAGCTCTCCACTGCTGTATATCCTTAGCCAGGTCAATCCAGTCCAAAACACTCCCTTCTATCTTCCTCAGATCCATTTCAATGTTATACACCCATCTACACCTTGGTCTTCCTAGTGGTCTTCCGTCTGGCTTTCCCACAAACACCCTATATGCATTCCTCTTCTCCACCATTCATGCTGCATATCCTGCCTATCTCATCCTCCTTGACTTGATCATTCTAATTATACATGGAGAAGAGTACAAGTTATGAAGCTCCTCATTATTTAGTTTTCTCCAACCTCCTGTCACTTCATCCCTCTCATCACCCTGTTCTCAAACACCCTCAGTCTAAAATTTGCTTAGTGGTGGGTGGAGTCCACCTGGGTCCACTCGGCACGGCGACCACTGATTGGTCTATTGTAGCCTGCCCCAGGTGATTATGATGGAGAATTTGGTTGAATGATGATTGGCAGGGGAAACCGAAGTACTGGGGGGAAACCTGCCCAGCGCCACTTTGTCCACCACAAACCCCACTTGACCAGACCCGGGATCGAACCCGGGCTGCCGCGGTGGGAAGCCAGCGACTAACCCCTTGAGCTATGGGCCGGCCTCACTCTCAGTCTATGTTCTTTCCGTAGAGTCTGAGACAAAGTTTCACACCCATATTATATTTTTTATGTTTGTAGACAGCAAACGGCAATGGTTACAGGATCCAAGCGAAATACATGGGGATAATCTGAACAATATCAGACGCGAAACCGGTAGTCATTTCAGGAATAAGAAGAGGGAATATATGAAAGATAAAATTTATGAAATTAACAATGAAGAGAAGGAACAGTACAATTAGAGCCTGTATAGAGGAATAAATGACTTTAAG
>NW_019737149.1:4814-5472 GCF_002891405.2 Cryptotermes secundus
GGGGGGGGGTTGTTATGTTGGTTGGTCATGGCCTTGGGCCTACTGGATCTGGGGTCATATCCCGGTGGGGGGTTTTTTAAGAGAACAGATAAGAGGTTTCCAAGACTTGCTGAGACGAAACCCATCCTCTCTGTTCATATTCCCTGGATGCAGTTCGATCTCAATGGCTTCCCTAATGATGCGGTCCATATAGCGCGTCTTGGTGGCGAGGATGGAGGTATTCTGAAGCTGAATGCGGTGTCCCAGTTCGATGCTGTGTTCAGCTACGGCCGACTTGTCCGAATGTTCGAGACGGATGTGCCGCTGATGCTCCTTAGCTGTTGCACTGCCCTCTGAAGTCAGTTTCTTACAACGCTTTCCCGTGACGAATGCGTGTCTTCGACTCACCCCGGCCCGTCTATGACTGACTGCGCTGCAGTGCACTGCCTGTCAAAGCCAAAGTCAGAGATACTACATTCCCTGCAAATATGATAACCCTGACTTCATCTTTCTAATTATTTGGCGAAGAATAACAACTTCTAAGTTTCACATGTACAGGAAAAGTAATGAAACCTCTTCTCTAATATTCTCGAACACCTCTTTGAAGATATGCCACTACGAGCAATATGGATAAAAAAATTAATTTCACATTAACTATTTCGAAATTTAAGTTTCACAC
>NW_019737150.1:0-482 GCF_002891405.2 Cryptotermes secundus
CCAGGACAGAGCCTTGCGGCACCCCAGAAGTTACTCTAAGAGGCCAGGAGAGAGCTTCAGACACACGGACCCGAGATCTCCTGTTAGCTAGGTAACTGCCAAACCAGTTAAGGTATCCATCAGAAAATCCAAGGGAGCTGAGCTTATGCACGAGCAAAGTATGGGGCACGAGGTCAAAGGCACTAGAAAAATCAAAATAGACAGCATCAGCCTGACGCTGACTGCAGACAACAGGGGTCATAATATCTAAGAAGGATACCAGATTAGTGGCTGTGGATTTGGATTTGGTGAAGCCATGCTGGTTGGGATGAAGTTTAATGTAATGCGAAATATGATCGTGAATAATGAATTCAAGGAGCTTAGAGAAGTTGTTAGAAGGGTAATGGGTCTATAGTTGCTCACACAAGCAGGATTGCCTCTTTTGAATACAGGCACAGTAGTTGCTTCCTTCCATGCAGTAGGGAATTGCTGCTGAGACAGGC
>NW_019737151.1:0-884 GCF_002891405.2 Cryptotermes secundus
TCGTAGGCTTGCTCGGAACTAACTCGGAGGTAGCTCGAGGACTGTCTTCAGCGATCGCCACGTTACAACTCAACTCGCAGGCTGCTGCCTTGAGAACTGTTGATAACACACTCGGCGACTGTCACATTACAACTGACTCGCAGCCACTGTGCAGCTCACTTATATAGCCACAGTGCTTGCCTGTTGCATAATGAGTGCCACGTCACCCTGTTATGTCACCGCTGCTGACTCGCGTTGCATAGCTACCAGGTTGCAGGAGCTCGGCTAACTTCGGCTCCGCTCGTGACGTCACCGCGGGGAGATTGGCGGGGTGATGACTAGCCTATTACCATAGTAACGTGAGTGCTACGTTACCGCCACGTACCGCTGGGGAGGTGGGTGTCCTTCGTTGCACAACATGTCACAATATATAGCAGACGTTTTGTAGTGGTAAGTGACAGCAATGCAATTTCTGGTTACCACAGTGAATGAATTGTTAAGTATTAACTTGTCACAATAATATATTTATTAGAAAGTATTTGAAAATCTTCTGGGAAATCCATCTTCAAAAAAGGCCTACACAGAACGGGCTCTACGGTTATTTCAATACTTCTGTTAAGAATTTCTTCATTGACACCGCTGATATCATTATTTCCTGAGCATAAAACTGCTTTATTAACCCTTCAACAAAGCAGGACATTTAATTCCTACTCGCTCCTTGGGATGGAGGATATTTAAACATTTAAAACGGTAAACGCAACAGTTCACTTAAAAGTGTAATAAACTAGGAAACCTGGAGTTTTGTTTTTCTAATTTTCACACTACGTTCTGAAATGTATACAGAATCTGTGTATTGATCCACACTGCTTTAAAATTATTTTTTTTTGGCACAGTAAGCCTATAAA
>NW_019737151.1:1765-2568 GCF_002891405.2 Cryptotermes secundus
GCCCACAAGTTGTATTTGCATTTCTTATAATAAGAAATGGTTTATTATTACTACTAAGTTTACCACTTATATCAACAGAACATCCTCCGGTACAAAACATTACATCTACTCATGACTGAACGTACTCACAGATGACGGAGTATTTGCCACTCCAGAATGTTTCAGAAACTCTAATTCTTCAGTCATCTTTGTTGCCAGAGCTTGCAGGTAACAGCGGGCATCCTTCTCATCATTCACCCTGTGAAAAATGAGATAAAAATATTTACATGCTTTCGCAGTTTAAATGTCAGCAGAAATAAAGAATTATACAATTATTTTCAGAATGATATTTTACATTTTGGTTCCAGGCCATGATGAAGAGACATTTGTTGTCTCTATGAAAGTTGTTTCAAGTGGAACATGTTTGGTTTGGGATATAAAGCTTTGGCTCGAGCTGCAGTCAGGGGAGTTCTTTGCATAGGAAATCCACGAGCTGGTGCACTTATGAGATGCCTACTTCAGTGCCCATGGGGATTACTTTAACAGTCTCTACTGTTTCACTCACAGGCCACAACAAGCACGTTCCCTTGAAACCTTGATGCAACCACTATGAGCCATGGAAGTGGAAGGGAAACACACCCAAATTTGAGACAGTAGGCGCCAGTGACTAATGAATGGCATTAGGGCCAATGATCTAGACAGACAGGTGGGGCCTTCACAGCTGTTGGGAATCGTGAACTCAGCACGCACGCGTTGCCAGTAAACACTTCCCCAAGGTGACACAACAGCAGAGCTGGGTTATGCAACACTTCCCCTCTGTGATG
>NW_019737152.1:0-9241 GCF_002891405.2 Cryptotermes secundus
ATCTACATGTACGTAACCCTTGCTCCATCGCAGTAATGTTGCTAGTTTGTAGATTTATTTGTTAGTATAATAAAACATAAATCTTATTTTTTTCCATGCATTGTTTCAGGTAGGAATGCTCTCTCTGCAGACTTTGATGGTGATTTTGTTGACACTTATTGGAGGTACTGGGGTTCTGGCTAGTAAGTAACATATTGTCACGTGTTAGTGACTAGACACTGTGTTTGGATTTATTGCTTGATTTAATGAACAGCTATTAATCTTAACTACAAATGATTATAATATTCTCGTTAATTTACACACACTACAAATAAATACGGCACACACAAAAACTTCGCAGTTTGTTATAGTCTTCACTGGTCGTTGCTAGGTAACATCAAAGGCAAGTCACATCGCGACTGACGGTAGGTCAGTCCGCCCGTTTTAGTTTCTGCCCCCCCCCTCCTCTGGGGTTCATGACCAAGTCTTAGTTACTTACAGACTGTTAGGTTTTTTCTATATGGGTTGGCCTCTCTGACGAGAGGACAGATCTCACATTTGTCGAAGTCACTGTCCACCTATTGTCAGTATATTCTGATTGTGTGCAGGTTTACATGTATAGTACATAATATAATAACGTATATATAGTAGCTGTGAAGTCCTTTATTCCCGATCTAAGATCCCATCTTTTTCACACATTTATTATACATAATATGCAGAGTGCTATAAATATATATCTTCAGTAAGTACTGGCTCGTGAATGAGTTATGCCCAGTGTCGTAACTCATACTCGATTTTGTTTTCAATTATATATAATTTGAATGCTTGTATCGGGGTTTTACTCAGGTCTCTTGTAGAGTTAGGACGGTGTATATTTTCAGTCTATATGTAGTTTCGCTATTGTCTCGCATTTTACTGCTAGTGCATTTTGTACTTTTCTTATTTTCTTAATAATTTAGTATTCCAATTTTTTATTTCACTGAGCACTATTTTCATTAGCAGATCTTCATGGATCCTGTGGTTTTTTAGGTACCAAGGTGCGTTCCGATTGGTCAGAGGGTCTTGGATTGGAAACACTGCAGAATTTCGATGGTTGAGCTGTTTTCTTTTGGGTTTGATGTGCTTTGCCCTTCTCAGTCTTCTATCGAGATGCATGCCAGGATATTTCATTTCTTTCTGGGGTGGTTCAACATGGTCCATTTGCACTGTCGGACAGGTTTGGTTCCATAGGATGAATGTAATTTGCTTAGATTTGCTTCGATTTTTTAAATTCTCCATTTCTTCGCCTAATCAAGTTTATTGACGGTGGCTTGGAGTTTCATTGAGGCTATCGCTGGACCTTCATGTGTGGCTAAGATTGCTGTAACATCTGCGAAGGTAGCAGTTTTTGTGTTGTCTGATGTCAGGAGGTCGCCTACGTAGATAAGATTTAGGACAGGTCCTGAGACACTTCGTTGTGGTACGTCTGCTTTTGTTTTCCTTAAGTTTTTGATTTAGTCTTTGAATTTTACTTTAGATGGTCTATCCGTTAAGGGGCCCATACACGTACGAATCTGGCTCGGCGAGCTTAACTCTGATTAATTTCACCATAAGTGCCTGAGCTGACTCCCA
The DNA here is from genome assembly GCF_002891405.2 of Cryptotermes secundus. Lineage (NCBI taxonomy): Eukaryota > Metazoa > Arthropoda > Insecta > Blattodea > Kalotermitidae > Cryptotermes > Cryptotermes secundus. Next base: position 1,591 of record NW_019737152.1, read on the forward strand.
ACTTTGCGACAGACACACGGACGAGTCGGCTCGGAACTCGAGCCGAATCGGACACGCGAGCCAGAATCGTACGTGTATGGGCCCCTTTAAATGCGATTCCAATATTCAGTAGTCTGTATATGGAAGGCTTCTCTGATTCTGAACAAGAGGCCTGGGTGCCATACTTTATCATACGCTTGTGTGATGTCTGGGAACGCCGCATAGCAGAACAGTTCCTCTTATTATCTGTGCAATTCAGAGTATACTTGTTCTATGGTAGAGTGTTTCTGTCCGGGAGGAGTCGGGTTTCTTCTACTACCTGGCGTAATTTCTTGAGTAATTCTCTTTCGAAGATTTTGTTCTTTGCTGGGAGTAAGTAGGCTCATAGGTCTATATGAGCTGGCTTCCGCCTCGGTCTACCAGATTTCGGAACCATGTGATCAGCGTGACTTTCCATTGAACTGGCGAATATCCCGTCCTGATAGTCGATATACATTTAATGTATAACATGTTGCGCGTATTGTCGTGTGATTCATAACCCACAGATACGATATCCCCTTTCACCAGTGAGACTATCAGTAGATTAATGCACACTGTTTATACTGTAATTCTAATCATGAACACAATGTATCCACAGCTGCTAGCCTACATAATTTGATATGAAATATGGGTTATAGTAGACCTTGGCATAGCACAGGTGGTTAGTAGCTCACTCATCTTCTTTCACCGGGTTCCATTCCCAGAAAATGCCTCTTAATATTTGTGACTGACAAAGTGGCACTGGGCAGGGTTTTCTCTGTGTGCTCAAGTTTCTCCTACCAGTTCTCATTCCACCATTTGCCCCACGCCTGCTCTATATTTCAGAGAATTTCCGCCGGGTTTTGTGAAATAATATCCGATTTTTCGTGCATTCGGTAGCCAGTACGTGTAGTTAATTTTGATTGCACTGATCTAAATGGGCAGTGAAATAACGCTGTGAGTTTTATGCGGTTGCCATTCTGTGAAATTACCTGGGCTTGGCCTGCTCTTTCAAAGAGAAGAAATCGGCATTTCTGTAACAAGTGAGATATTTGGAGTGTAAATGTGGATCTGTGTAGCATTCTCATGTCGATTTATTTATTATTTTTCAGCCTACATCGAGACTTGGCGTTTGTTTTACGTTGATGAAGGATTGAACGTAAGTTTCAGAAAAGCAATAATTTATGCATAACCTCTAGCTAGTCTCTAAGTATCTCACTACAAAGCAATAACAATTTTTGCTGAATGATGTATTGAAATGTTTTGTGAGAGAGATTTTCATTCAAGTTTCCTCGAAAGGATTTGGAAAATAAATTTCCATATAATTAGAAAGGTATCTTTCAGAAACTTAAGTCACTTGATCAGTAGATGAGTTCTCAATATAATTAATTCTTATACATCTCTTGTACTGGTTTGTGTTCCAGATGGAACGCGTATTTGTTGTGATAGTGTGCTTCATTTTAACAGTCATCTTCCTTTTTGCGTGGTAAGTTCATTGACATCTGATTCTTTACATATTAAGTATAAGTGTCTCTAGGCAGTGGGCCAAATTATATACAGGTTGTCCTAGGAAGAATGTGCCACACTTCCGGAGGGTGTTCCTTATGTTAAAATATGAACATATCACCTAAAACACCTATGTCCAAAGCTGAACGCTTACGGAGATAATTTCCAGAGAATTGTGAAACTTTGACAGGTGTTACACACTTGTTGATACACATTAAAACTGGCAGGAATATGTGGTTTCTGTAATTTAATAATGTACTTAAGAAACTAACTTGTGAGTGACATGAAGCCATTAAATTGAACTACAAAAATCTCGCACACAATGTCATAGTTGTCGTTTTGGTTCCAAGCACTATATATGACACATGAATGGCAAGCACTAAGGTAACACGGCTGACTGCGCATTCTTGTATGCGAGTGTATGCGGCTAGTGTGAGCCGTCATCACCACACTGAAGACAAATATCGATAAGAAATGTCAGCTTACAGGTACAGTGCGTGGACCCGCCAGGAGACCACGCTTATCTCCGTAACCGTTCAAGTTTGGACATAGGTGTTTTGTGTTATATCGGCATACTTTAACATATGGAACATCCTCCCACAGTGTGCACATTCCTCGTGGGACACCATATATATATATAATTACAGTTATCTTGTAAATCTTGCAGTAACTCAAAAATATTTAAGACATTTATTTATGTTCACAAAAAAGAATTGAGATCCTCCTTGAACGAACTATCCAATCGGTATGTACGATTCCAGAATCGTCACATTGTATACTTTTATCAAATTGTCCAACTTAAATGCACAAAATCTATATACTATCCTCCTATAGTTCATGCAGTTATTATTAGCCTCTTTCTGTTGTTGTTCCTGCCATCATTATCGTCGTTACTTTCAATGTAAGCTTACTTTAATGTAGCTATGTATTTCAGAATGGTTTAGAAATAATTATTTATGGCTAAGTACGGACCTAAACTTCTGCTCACATTAAAACCAGACTGACTTCACATTTAATATGCCTGTGTTTAAGAGCTTAATCGTGTTAGATGTTGGCAGCACTTTATTTTGCACTAATTTAAATTAAGTAAAGGAAAATTTAATGTATAAATTTTTCATACGTGAACACTCGATGTTAGTACAACTGATAGAAACAAGCACTTTGTGGGATTGATTGTCACGCAAATGACACTATCAATTGCTGTGGATGTGTGCCGTTGATCGAGATGAGAAGGCAACAATGGATTATGAGTAGATAATTAGTTTTAATGTTGTTGTCATGGCCTTGTTGAAAGACAGATATTAACCTATATATTGTCACGTGTAGTGTAGTACGCGTGACGAAAATAACGGGTTCCAGTTGGACTGGATTCCCTGGCACTTCTTTTACAAGTTATCTTAATTAAAATTAGTAGAGTGCTTTCGCTGATTTACACTTTATAATTCTCTGTTACACAAACACTAATCCTCTCCTGATAACGCAGTTGAACATACGAACTAGCACTATCACATTCCAGATATCACAGTACTACAGTACGCAAAAGTCTTCAACGTCTATTAATATTTCACAGCTGAATCCTCACAACTCCTTTCCATAACGGCTTCGTGTCCTTGGCTTGGTCTCTCAGCTACGACTGACTGCAAACGAGCCTCACTCTCCCGTATGAAACTTCGGTACAGACACGGACCTACAGTATACACATATCACGTGATCGCTATCCAAGCAGTCTATTGGCGCGTCGACCGAATCTACTAAAAACACGGCCTCCTCTGTTACGTAACATAGTAATGAACTGCTTACCAAGAATCTTGCCTTCGCTGTAACTAGTTTAGCAACTCGTTGCTAGCAATGGGTGTACATGTAACCTAAGAGCAATGAAGGAGACATATAAAGAAATAAAAATCATAGCAAAAACAACTGGCTTAGAGGTGAATGTAAATAGATCTAAAATGCTGATACAATCTAGAAGGAATCCAAGGCAAACTGGAGAAATTAACATGGAAGGGGACGGGATAGAAATAGTTGAAGACTACATATGTTTAGGATCGAAATTCCACAAAAATGGAGAGGAAAATCATGAAGTAACAAGAAGAATAAACCTAGGGAATAATGCATATGTCTCGTTACTATCAGTTTTTAGATCAAAGATATACACCGAGGGATTGAAACAAAAATATATAAAACAATGATAAGACCGGTGCTTTATTATGGATGTGAGGGTTGGGCGCTAAAGAAGAAAGAGGAATCAGTCATCAATTCATTCGAGAGGAAAATCCTAAGACGAATTTATGGACCAATAAAAGAGAATGGGATATGAAGAATAAGATATAATAAAGAATTATACAAATTTTATAAGGAGCTAGAGATCTCAGTGACAATGAAGCTAAACAGATTGCAATGGGCTGGGCATGTACAGTGGGATAAGGAGCGTATCCCGAAGAAAATGTTATGTAGTACAAATAGGTGGTGGTAGACGTGCTGGGAAACCAAGAACTAGATGAATTGATGCAGTGGGAAAAGATACGAAGAAGTTAATTGGTGTAAGGAACTGGAAGAGAGCAGCGCAGTATAGAGAGGAATGGAGGGGCTTGATAAGGGAGGCCAAGGCGCGACAACGGGCTCTTGTGCCATGGAAATAGAAGAAGAAGAAGAAGAAGCTGATGATACAGCAGCTCAGCCAGATACGAAATTCCCACCGCTGCCTCATAGTCAAATGCCGATGAACTTGGCATTTTCACAACCAGTGCCTCTGCAAGCATACTCACAAAACTCGATTGTATACAGCAGCCAGCCACAAAATAATACTCAAGTTCCTGTAATAAATTCATTAATTCCGCAAACCCCAACATACATACCAAACTCATATCCAGAATATCAGTGGCAAAAAATTGCTCATAGCAGAAAAAGAAGTAGGAACCCCGAAGAACCTGATTCATCAAAGAAGCAAGAATATTGGCTAGGAGATAGAGTAACAGTAAACAACAGATAGAGTAACAGTAAACAACAGATTTAGTGCTCTGACAGACGAAGAAACCATGGAAGGAAAATCTTCAAACACCGAACCATATTTGTATCAGGCGCTAAAAATATAAAACCACTGGTTGAATTGCTAAATGCTATTGCCCACATACTGAAAACATTGTACAACAGTCAAGTGAAAGTGCAAACCCTGGAAAGCTCCACATACACAACAATAATAAAAGCACTAACAGAAAAGCAGAGTTTCATACTTACAAGCCCAGAAATAAAAGAGGATTCCGAGTAGTCCTCAGAAATATCCACCCAGAAACTGACTTAAATGAAATAAAGCTATAGATTTACTTTTAAACACAAAAGTACAATTCGAAGCCCCCATGTCAAATGAGAAATTCCCCAGTGCAAACGTTATCAAAGATTTGGGCATACGAAAAACTTGTTGATACTATCCCAGATGTGTCAAATGTGCAGCAGAACATCTAACAGAAGAATGCCTAAGAAAAACAAAAGATTCCCATGTCAAATGCGTAAACTGCAGTGATCACCACCCAGCCAACTACAGAGGCTGCTTTGTAGATATAAATTCCTACAATTTGAGAGGAATATGTATATTATTGGCAGGTATGCATATGAGGATGATGGCCCGTCCCAGTTGAGCAACCTCCGTTCGGAGAGGACGCCACAGATTCGGTGACTAAATAGCATATGGACACTGAAAAACAAAACAAAACCCCAACGGCCTCTACCTCCTTAGGCCTAATACAAGAAGGTACCACTAGTGCGACCCTGCCGGAAAATTGGGGAGCGAGGAGGCTGGCATTGTCCACTCGTCGTCGTCAATCTGTCAGACGACAAGTCCAGTCTCCAAAAATTCCTCCACTTAATGTGATCTAGAAGTTTCTCCTTCAAATGACAGTATCCTCTTCTGTCCCCAAGGTAATCCAGCATCTTCTTACGTCTTCTTCCTCGTCTTCTTGTCACTTCTATCCGCCCCTCTATATTTCCATCAATAACTTCTTTTAGAAGGCAGTTTCTGCGTAAAACATGACCAATCCAATTAGCCTTCTGTTTTCGTGAAGGATATTCCTCTGCTCACTGACTCTAGTTAACACTTCTTCATTTCTCACATAATCGGTCCAACTGATCTTCTCCATCCTTCTCCAACACGACATTTCGAAACTTTCCCGGTGTTTCTGATCTACTGCCCTAAGTGCCCAAGTTTCAGCCCCATACGTTCATAGCAATGCCCCAAATGTAGAATTTCACTAGTTTCTTTCTCAAATTTTAGTCCAATTTTCTTGTAAAAGATAATTCTTCTTGCTAAATGCAGCTTTTGCCATCGCAATCCTGGATTTAATTTCACTAGTACACCTTCCATCATCTGTTAACAAGCTACCCAAATATTTAAAATATTTTACATTCTCAAGTTGTTTTTGGCCTGTCTTTATTGTGACTGGGGTTGGTTGTCTCAGAATTTTCATTACTTTTGTTTTCCCCACATTCATTTCCATGCCATAGCACCCTCCAATTTCAATTAGTCTATCAATCATACCCTGTAGCACAGTTTCTTCCTTAGCCATTAACACAAGGTCATCTGCATATTTCACAGTTTGAATAATTTGCCCTCCTACTTTGAAGTCTCCGAGCCCATCCAGAGCTTCCTTGGTAAGGCATTTGCTGTACAAGTTGAACAGGATTGGTGATAAACAGCATCCTTGTCGAACTCCTCTTCTAATCTGCACACTTCTTGTCTCCCCTCTGTCCAGTCGTACTCTAACTTTCTGATCCATGTACAGTTTGCTAATCAATCTTCTTTCACGGCAATCGATACCTGTTTCCTTTAGGATTTGCATTAATTTGGTCCAGTTTACACGGTCAAATGCCTTCTGCCAGTCTATGAAGCAAACACACAGTTCTTCCTCTATCTCCAAAGTTCGATCTGCTATAATTCTCATCATCCCAATTGCATTCCTGGTTCCTTTTCCTCTTCTAAATCCAAACTGATTTTCTCCAAGTATATCCTCTATTTTCCTTTCAATTCTTCTTTTAAGTATCTTTGCTATTATCTTTGCTGTATGTGCAATAAGGCTAATTGTGCGATGGTCGCTGTATTTTGTAGCTTTTGTCTTTTAAATGTTATACACACGCAGTCACAGGAGTAAGACACAACACAAAGCACAATACACACATGAAAGTAGGAAGAATAGTCCGATAGAAGAAGATAGGTGTGACTCGCGTATTGAAATACGACACAAGGAGACAAATCCTGAACAGTTTTAATAGTTTTAATTTTTAAAATTTATCAATATATGACGAATATATATTTTAGTTATTTTAGTATAAAGACAAAAATTAAGTAGTTCGACATACATCGAAAAGCACCTGAAGATGGCACTTTAGTGCTGAAACATGTAGTGAAAAGAGAGAAGAGTAAGGTGAATAAATGTATGCACTGTAAGACGGTCAGAATAAATCATGGACATTTTGTCTTTTTCTTTAAGGCAATCATTGTCACTTCTGTAAAGTCGTTGGGCCACTCCCCAGTTTCATATATGGTGTTTATTAGTTTTGTCAGTGTTCTCAAACCACCTTCTCCCAGTAACTTGAGCACATCTCTAGGTACATCATCATCTCCTGTAGCCTTTCCATTCCTCATGTCCTTGATAGCTCTTTCCACCTAACTTTGTAAAATATATGGTCCTTCCTTGTGTGTATCTATTTCTTCTTCCGGTTCCACTTCCAAGATTTCTGGCCGATTGCCGTATTTACGCATGTATAGGCCGAACATTTTTTGCCAAAAATTCAAGAGGAAAACTGGGGTGTGGCTTATATTCGAAATCACACTTCATTTAAAAAAAAATTATATTCATAATTAGTAATACAGGGTGTTCAAAGATCGAGGAAACCTGGGCAGCAGTGTAGAGCGGATGGAACGTTTCTCCGCGACTACTGTGACCCTCCCCGGTAGCGAGAGTGCAGTCGTGTCGCTGATACCCTTACATCAGTTTCTGTACATGCACACATTTATAAGAATACTGTAAAAAGATAACACAAACTTACCGTGCTTTATAACAGGTGCTGAAAGTGACCCCCTTCTGCTTGCAAACATGCTTCGCATCACATGAATAAATTATGCGACACTTTCTGAAGTTGGTCCACGGTAATTGAACCA
>NW_019737152.1:10775-12074 GCF_002891405.2 Cryptotermes secundus
CTTCGCTCCTCCATTTTACTCATCATCTCCTGTGTAACCCATGGTTTTCTTGCTATCTTCTTAACTTTACCAACCAAATCACTGATAGTATCTAACATGCATTCTTTTATATTGTTCCACTGCACTTCAGCATTTCCGCTTTCACCTTCAATTGCACCGAGTTTCTCTTCTAGGGTCTCCTGCACGCTTTGTCTTTGAGCATATAACTTCTCCAAACCCCATCTAGGTCTGCGCTTTTGGAATTTTATGATTTTCTACAACCTGGTTCTGAACTTGGCAACCAGTAAGTTGTGGTCAGAGTCAATATCTGCCCCAGGCAGAATCGATGTTTCACAAGGATGTAGTCCAGCTGATGCCTCCTCCAATCCCCAGGTGCCTTTCATGTGTAAATTTTTGTCTTTGGCTTCTTGAACCAAGTGTTGGTGACAATCAGGCCATTTCGTTTACAAAAGTCAAACATTTGACCCCTGTGATTCCGTCTTCCTAGTCCATGTGATCCAACGATATTCTGATATGGTTCATCTCCAACAATGCTATTCCAGTCTCCCAATATTATGCTGTTTGTGTCACCTCTTCCATCTTCCGGAAGAATTTTTTGAATTGTGTCATACACTTTTTCCACTTCATCATCTTCATACTCTGATGTTGGCATGTACACTTGCATAATCAGTATATCTACGGGTTCTGCCTTTCATTTCAGAGCAATAATTCTGTCATTACAAACCATCTTCTTAACACTCCTCACTACACTTTTATGTACCAGTAATTCCACACCTCTTTCAGCCCGTTCACCTCCGGAATAATACACTGTATAATCACCACTTCTTATTTCGCCTTGTCCTTTCCATAGCACTTCGCTGACACCTAGAACAGACATCTCATTCTTCTGAATTTCCATTTCCAAATTCTCCAATTTGCCTGCTTGATTCAAGGTCCTTACTTTCCATGTTCCAATCTTGTAGCCGTGATGTTCCTTCTGACCTACGCACTTTTTCTTGTCGTAATGCCTGCCCACTCATACCCAACAAATACCCCCAGTCCAGCTTCCTCAACAAATAAATCCCCCAATTATTCCAGCAATAGAAACCCACAAAGCCGAAGGGCATTGTGCCCTCGGAGTGCATCCCCAAGGAAGAGACCCCACATTCCACGAAAAGTCAAATAATTTCCCCAATCCCGGAAAACCAGCATCAACTTCCCCCCAGAAATATGTGGAGTTGATAATCCCTCCAACCCGTCACTTGCTGTGGCACATGCCATTGGAGAGGGCCTAGGTCGCCCAAGTGTGGCTCCCGCAAA
>NW_019737153.1:0-369 GCF_002891405.2 Cryptotermes secundus
AAGAAACCAGGGATCCAGCTGTAAAACGGCAGTCAATTGGGTCACCAAATCAATCCGTCGAATGACCCGTAAAAAGGCACTTGAACGGTGGGAAACAAAAATAAGTAAAGCTGAATTCACGGACCAAGGGCACCAACTGCTATTCATGGTTCTTCTGGCCTAAAATTTCATCCATTTGAAAAAGCCAACGAAATTGCCGACTGTTTGGAAATTCAGTTCACGCCACATGACTTGTGCGATGAAAACCATGAAGAGCGGGTGGAGGCTAGAGTTCAAGCTCTGCTGGAAGCCGTGAATGAAAACCCCCCTCTAAAGATCAGACCTTGTGACGTTCAGAAATTAATAAAATCCCTGAAATTAAAAAAGGCC
>NW_019737154.1:0-247 GCF_002891405.2 Cryptotermes secundus
CCACACTGGGAGCAGGCAGGAATGCAATACCAGATAATTCCACCTACAGTATTTCCAGAAACTTACAATGCTTACAATGGCTTACTTGGAGAAGGCCCTCCCTGCCTGGAGTCTACCGGCCAAACCATCCCAAATAATTTATTATAGCGCTGACCGAAAGGGAATTTAGTTGCGGTAGAACGCGTCCACACTCAGCGACGTCCAGGGAGGAAAAGGCGACTCCAGGCCGACGGACAAGAACATAGTG
>NW_019737154.1:349-482 GCF_002891405.2 Cryptotermes secundus
GAAGAGATCGGCTCAGGATCGCCCCCTTCCTCTCAGAAGAAACTTGACCCTCAAGGAAGACTGCCGGCAAGCGTCGACTGGAGATACACGAAGGTCTCTCGACGTAATGTGTGTATACGGAGGAGACAGCTAA
>NW_019737155.1:0-409 GCF_002891405.2 Cryptotermes secundus
AGGAGGGGGAATTTCTTTGCTGCTTTTGTGAAACTTACCACCATAGCTTTTATTACTGTTATCACAGCATCCAGTCCCTCCAGGATGGCTGAAAAAAGGATAAAACGACTTCATTATTCTACACACATATTACACTTACAGTCGAATTCCTGGCTTGTCACCGTAATGTCAATTTGTTTCTGTGCCGAACACAACACTGAGTGTATGCCCTCGTGGAGGAACACATAACCATTCATTATTAGCCAGCTGGGTCCACAGCGTTTCATTCAGTCCTCTTATATTCTGAGTAGAGCTGCTAGGTATGCTTCCAGTGGAGTGAAGCAATTGGGCTTCATGTTCTTCGTCTAAATGCTTTATTTGTGCAAGTTAATTTTGTTTGCACAGTCAATGGCTGTCTTCAGTTTACATT
>NW_019737155.1:620-23362 GCF_002891405.2 Cryptotermes secundus
TGTTGTATTTATAGATCTTTACGTCGAATTTTACCACTGTTACCTGTTCTATGGAAAGTAAGAAAAAAAAAACCGTGTGTCCTTTTTCTAAATCCGAAAATCTCTCTGTGTATTATGTTGTATCTTCACTATCCATAGTACCAAACCAGTGCTAATTCCACCAATGAAGATAAGAACGGTTTCTCCTGTTAATCTTCATTCCACCAAATTCTCCATCATAATCACCCGGGGCAAGGTACAAGAGGCCAACCAGTGGCCGCTGTGCCGCGTGGACCCAGTTGGACTCCACCTTCCACTAAGCGAAACAGTTATGTTACTAGAGATTCCTTCAAAGTATAGAAAACATCCGTTTTATCGTCCCACACATAATGTGTGTGTTTTTTTTTCATCAATTCAGTCAACAATTTAGCTCTTCTGCTGCAATTTGGCAAAAGCCATCTGTAGTAGCCTGCTCGCCATAAATACACGTAGTTCTATAGCGTATATGTGCGTGTGGGAACTGGGATATTCCTAACAGCCTCTGCCTTTTTGTCATCAGGTTTAACACTCTTTAGTTATGACATGCTCAAAAAATGCTACTTCCTTTCTTGAAAATTCACACTTATCTGGTTGCAGTTTTAGTTCACGTTTTCTCATCCGGCACAAAACCTCTCTCCATTTCTCGCTGTGAACCTGAAGCGCTTCGCCAAAAATTACAATGCCATGTAAATAAACCAAACATTTTCTTCCCTGTATCCCGGCGAGTACAGTCGACATGAACCTAGCAAAAGTGGATTGAGTTCCCTTTACACCAAAAGGCATTTTTTTTGTGCTCGTAATGACGTACTAAATTCCGTATTTGGTTGGTATTCAGTCTTGGCTAGAATTTGGTTGAAGCCTCTCTCACAGTTTCCCAGTGCGTCTGATGTTTCCGAAATCAATGGAATAGGAAAACTCGCCTATAGTGACGTCGTTTCGTTTTATAAAATCAACCACGATTATCCATTCATTTACACCTGATGCCTTCTTAGGCACTACCAGAATTGACGAATACCAATGGCTAGTGCTTGGTGCAGTGATATCGTTGCGTAACATCTGTTCCGTGTGCCTGTTAACTTCCTCCTAATGAATTTCAGGAATTCTGTAGGACTTTGTATTTATCCTTCTGGTTCGATCTGTTGTAGGCGTGGTTATGGCATGCTCAGCTACGGGGGTGAAGGTTGGCTTTTCACCTGGCAAACGAAACGCGCCATTATACTCTTCACAGAGTGTAAATAGTGGTCCGTCCATAATTCCCTACACAATTTTGACAACCTGGTTTGGTTGTCTACTAATGTTGTAGCAAGTAGCATGGCTTCTGATTGAATGGGTTCCTCTATTTCCTGTAATTCAACAAGGGGCGCTTCAATTGTGACGCCTTATTCCATATTCACTCTGCTCTTTACGCAGGGGCCTTCAATTTCCCTCGCAAGAGGTTCTGCCATCTATATTTCTGGTATGATTTCCCTCCTGGTTATCAAGCCCTGTCCTTTACATGTGTTGGGGAGCTTCGCATAATTTTCTCACCTGGCTTTCAATGTTAACATTCACAATGTTATCCTTCGCGCCACTGTCTTTAGGTTCGAATTTAATTAAGACATCTTCCTTCAGGATTTCACGGTTACAGTGACTAATGACTGCCTTCTTTGCTTCCTTAAACTCGCGTCCTAAGGGCTGTTGTGTTGTAACTGAAAGCTGTCTCCTGTTACATGGAAAGCATGAGTGATTTCCTGTCTATCGGTAAATAACCTCTAATTCACTGTGAACTTGGTTTCCGTATTATATTATTATATTTATTATTTACTGCAATTGGTCTGATGCCCGGTGGCAGTGTTTACAAAAACGGACATAACATTCAACAAAGATACAGCTCATACGTCCCAAGAAAATTCACAGTACAATACGAGTACAGTGACCTAATATGCGTACAGTTACACTTCACTTCGCTTCACTTCACTTGCCTTACTGATTTTGCTTTCCTAACCTTCTTTCTAAACATATGCGATTTGACAGGGGGAGTCCCAGTCACCCCTTCAGGTAACTGGTTCCAGTCAGCAATGGTCCTGTTCACAAGGAAAACTTCCCGACATCTGTTCTTATTTTTCTGGCTCTTATTTTCCTAAGATGATCGACTCTACTCGCGTAGTATGGCGCCTGTAATCTTCCCATATATCTTTCCACGCCCTATCACCGTTATACCCTTTATAAAGTGCACACATCCGTGCTGTCATCCTACGCTGCGCCAAAGATTCCCAGACCGAGCCTCCCGTATAATGGGCAAATTTAGCAGCTTTATTTTGAACGCGGTCTAAAGCAGTGATCTGACATTCTCTGTATGGATCCCAGCACCCCGCCCCATATTCGAGAATGGGACGTACTAGCGACGTGTAGGCTAAACTTTGGTATATTTGTTACCCCTTTTTACAATATCCATTACGAAATGTGGTGCCATCTAGGATTTTCGGACCGTGTAATTTACCTGGTCAGTCCAGCTTAAATCACTTCGTATGATAACTCCCAAATATTTGCAAAAGCTAGCTTCAGTAATATTTTGGTCCCTAAGAGAATAATTTAACGGATCCCTCACCCGTGCTCTCTTGATGCTTATTGCCTTTTATTCGGATTTATATTAATTTCATTTTCTGCCGCCTAGTTTCCCAATCTATCCAGATATGTCTGTAATTTTTCTGTATCCTTGACATTTAATATTGTCCTATATAGTATACAGTCGTCTGCGAAAAGTCTAATTTTTTATTCAGTGTTCCTCCATATATCGTTTACATAAGCTAGGAACAAAATCGGGCCCAGGACGCTCCCTTGAGGTACACCTGATGTCACTCTAACTTCCTCTTGAGTATTGCCTCCCTACCCTAACTCTCTGGGAACGACCTATCAGAAATTCCCTAATCCATACGACTACCCTTGAGTTCACGCCCGATGCTGCAATTTTATTTAGCAGCCGGTTAAGAGGAAGAACATCAAACACTTTCGAAAAATCTATTATAATCGCGTCCAGCCTGACTGCTTCGTCTAGGGCGTCTGATATGTCCTGACAGACTGTGATTATTTGACTCTCGCACGAGTATCCCGGTCTGAAGCCGTGTTGCCCCTCACATAGCCAATCACTCTCTTCCCACACTTGTCCTAAATATCCCGCTATGACGTGTTCCATTTGTTTGCACACCACTGACGTTAAACTGACCGGCCTGTAATTTTTTACTTCGGAACGATCGCCTCACTTGTAAACAGGAACCACTATGGCCTTTTTCCAGTCACTTGGTTTAATGCCGTTGTTAATCGTTACGTCTAGCAATCGCGCCAGGTACGGAATCATGGCTTCCCCAGCCATTTTCAGTATTTCACCAGGAATACAGTCTGACCCCACTGATTTCTACCTCCCTGTCATTGCCAACCGCTTCCTACTAATGCTAATTTTAATGGTGAAAGGGTTTTCCGAGTAAGTTGGATGAATTTCCGGGATGTCCCGCTCGCAGCTGAAGACAGAAGAATAATAGTTTAAATGATTTGCCTTCCCTACGGGATCCGTGATGTGCCCTCCGTTACAGTCTTTGATGGTTGGAATATTTTCCTTGTTTCCTTTACGTCTATTTACATATCTGTAAAACTCCGTCCAGGATTTACTTTCATTTTGTAATACTGAGCTCGAGAATATTTCCTGTGCACTTCTTTTCGCTGTCACCAATTTCTTCGATAGACTTTTTAGTTCCACTTGGTACCGCTCTTCTAATTTCCTCCTGTTGTAAGCTCTTCTGACCTTAACTTTTAGACGCTTCACTTCCTTGTTGTAGTATTCTGGATCAGGATTTTGTTTCAGAATTTTATGTGGAACAAAACGTTCGATACCCTCAAAAACTAGGCCCTTGAAATTGTTCCATATGTCCTCTACCCAGCTACCGTTATTTGCCCATATTGGTAATTTATCCCAGATAAAACTTTGTAGCCCTACGACATTTGTTTTATGGTACGCAGGTACTGATCGTTTCTCGTGAGTCACAAAACCATTTTCCTCCCATTTCATTTCTAATAGCACCCCGTAATGATCACTGATCCCGTGTATAGTATCGCAAGATATAAGTTCACTTTCAGGTTTAACAAGGTAAACGTCCAGTAATGAATCACCTCGGGTCCGCTTTTCAACCACCTGCATGTAACCGTTATCCCACACCAGTCTGTTTATGTAAGCCTGAGCGACGCTGATGCCTTCCGGGACATCCTTCCAGTCCACTTGGGGTAAATTTAAATCGCCTCCTATAATGCTCTGCTTCATGGAAAACCCGGTTCTGGCTGCCAACTTTTCAATAACCCGTATGTCCTCATTTGGAGCTCTATAAATGCCTACGATTTCCCAAGTGTATTTAGGGTCACTGCCTCATACCTTAACTGCTAATATTTCGAAATCATCGTCCACCCATATTTCCGAGCAGGTAATATTGTTTTTAACACAAACACACCCCCTCTCCGGGCATTCCTATCACTTTTAAAAGTCGTGAAGTCTTCCCTAAATATTTCGCTGTTGCCTGTTTTCTCCCTGCGCCATGACTCCATGCATATTATGTCAGGACCATTCATTCATTCATTCATTCATCAGTAATCTGTCAGACGACAGGTCCACAGTCTCTTCCAAAACAGTTCCTCCACTTAATGCGATCTTCTGTTTTTGGAAAGAGACTATCCAGGAAAAGTGATAATGTGGTAGTTTTTTCCATTTGCTTTCCACATCGTAGTACTTTCGCATCGAAGTTTTCTGGCTTTCCTCTGTATCGTGGTGCCATTTGAGCTATTACTTCTCTGGTATACACACGTTTTGATTCAGCCATCTTTCTGTTTCTGCTCAAAGATTAAAAGTTTAAAACTTTTATGTTTATCGTAAGAAATAGTTTTCTATATTTTGTCTGCTTAAAAGCAAGTTCAATATAGATTTTGAGTTTTCTAGCCTTACCTGGCTCCAGATACTATAGGTATCCACTAAATTCCAAAAATCTAAAGCTTTATTGTAACTACTTCTGCAATTTACCTGTAGCAAAAACCAGAGACTTACCCTCGTTTATGTACTCCGGTGCCACCGTTTGGATTTCGCCCTTTGCCCTGCCTTTTCTCATGTTATCTACATTATCCGTCACCCCTATTTCCGCATTTTCTCTTGCCCTCTACGCCCATAGATCGTCCGTAGAATTCTGTCGATTTGTCTTGGTTTCGTGTCTCGTCATTGAATTCGCTCCCCGCACTGTGTAGTCAGTTTCCTCTCACCTTTTCACCTTCGCCGCCTGTTCCACAAACTCTGCAATAGAGGTCTCCAAGTTGTCTTGCTCCATCTCTGTTTAGGTGCAGTCCGTCCCTACTGAAGTCGCCATCTCTAATCCAGCTGTTTGGGTCTACGAAGGTAGCTCCTAGATTTCTAGCAATCCATTCGAATCTGTCGTTTGTTTCGCCGACACGTCGCCATGGCACGCCCCTGCATCGCAAAACACCACTGAGCACTAATCTGGAGTTTGGAAATTTTGCCTTCATCGTGTTCACAAGGTCATACACTTCTCCCATAAGGTAGTCCCAAGTTTCTAGAACTTCTGACGTCATTTGTCCCCACATGAATAAGAACAGTATCTGAGCATCCAAAATTTCTGTTTTCTATTACTCTACGCAGCTGGTCCGCACTTATTCCCGGAAAACACTCAACCCTCATATTTGTTTTGTCTGTTCCAACGTTCCTTACTATGGAGTCACCCAGCACTAAACACTTTGTACCTCCAGGCTCCACCTTCTCCGTGTCCAGCTTGCCAGCATCCTTCCCGTTTTTTCTCAGTAGTAGCTGTTCCTCCAGCACCTCGTTTTTCCGTTTCAGCTCTTCGATTTGAATTTGAGCGTCTTTCAGTTTGTCTTCCAGAACTCGAAGTCTCTCGAAACTACAGCTAGCACAATTCCATTTTCCACTCTCCGCAACTTGAAACTTAACATTTCCACAGCTGTTGTGATACCACTGGCCACACGTGGCGCATTGAGTTCCCGACTTTAAAGTTCTATTGCAGCCATTACATGTGACTTACACAATGTTGTCTACAGGTCCAGGGTTTAGCTCCGATTATTAATAAAGTTGCTATCACTGTTGTGCACAGAATCATTGTCCCCATTTAGGCCTTTCCTCCTCTTGTATCAACCTGGCCTACAGCTGTCCGCCCTGGGAACCGCGCGGCTCAGGTACCAACCCGAAAACGGTATTCTTCCAAGTAGCAACCCATTTCCCTCGCTCTCCAAAAATACGTCTGTTCACTACGTGGACAACAGCCATTTGAAATTCCCTTAATTTCTATTACGTTGTACAGAACTGTACAGCGTCTGGTATATAGGAGACAAAAAACCACAACGTTTCGGAAACTGGATCTGTCTCCGTCCTCAGATGGATGGGGCAGGTTAAACGTACCCAGTTGGGCCCGTTAGAAAGCGCTAGTCACAGTCACTGGAGAAACCCCTGTGAGAAAAAGCAGCTTATAAACACTCGACAGTAGGTTCCATCAGTAGGAGATAAGAAAAGAATCACAACAAAAACATTTAAGAATGTGTGCCAAGCATGCAAATGTCAAAAATGTGACAAAACAGTGGTATGGATTTAGTTCCAGGAATCGAGTTAAAATGAGGGTAAAAAATATAGAGGCTGTATAGTTAATTATGCAGATAAAGAGTCATGCCACCGGGGCGACTCCCACGGAATAAAACTAAACCCCGAAGCAAAACTTGCACATGTAGTGGAAGACACTAACGTCATAAAAACTTCCATTTTGACCTCTTCATTGATGAGGGGATTCCATAAGGGGAAATTGTCTTATGCCACACTGTCGGGCGACAGAGCGGATACTCGTACTTGTGGGTTGGTCTTGGCGGAGTCGGTCGAGCGGCTAACGTCCGTCGTTTTGGTGAGATGAACTGCTGGAAGATGCTTAATTCAAGAGAGTTTATTACGCAGTAAATATGTACAAATGTAACAACAGCAAGTCTGCTTAAGGCTTTAGCAATGGCCGACTTCTAACTGACAGAGTACCGTCCTATAGACGAAACTTCGTAATCAGATTAGAAAGCGTTTTTGACGGTTTGGGTCAGGTTTCTTATAGCCCTGTATGTAGGGCGGGGGTTGTGTGAAAGCTTCCCTGAAAGGTACAAATTTCATCAGATAGGAATGTTCTAGAACATTCTATTGTTGTTTCATATTGTGGGTCTTCCCGGACCTTGGCTTGCTTTCTCGGAATTTCACTAATGTTTTCCAGTTTCTGTGTGAAGCTACGTGACTATTCTTATTTGCTCCCCTTAGCTCAAAATAACTTGTTTGCCCTCTGGTAGATAACATCGGTGAAAGTCGAGTTACAGCATGTGACAAGCCTGTGCTGTTCCATTTCACAATTATTAATAAGTATTACATTCGGATTCAGTAAAATGTTACTCATTAATCGTAACCATTGTAATTATTCTATCCACCATATACATGTTATAGTAATAATATCTAATACATCACACCGTCATATACAACAAAATGTTCAAACTGGGTTGGCTGTTCGGATTGGTTGAACAGGCCATATGAGCTGATTCTTTGTACTTTCTGTATCTGCTGTAAACTTTCAACCTCCTAGATCCTAGCCTCATCGCAGCTTACCCTATGACCTTCATATGCATGCTGAGCCAACTTGGATTTCTGTAGAAGACCCTGCTCGAGATTGTGCCTGTGTTCGCGGATTAGCACACCGAGCCGTCTGCCTGTTTCACCATTGTAGCTTCTGCCACATTCTCAGGGAATGCTATAGACGCAATTTGCCGTCTGTTGAGGGTCCCTTTTTTCGTCTCGTTCTCACGAGCGAAGATCGTAAATTGTGTTTATTTTTGAAGACGGCCGTAATGTTATACCGGTTTCCTATGCGCTTGAACTTCTCAGAGATACCCATGACATACGGGATATAAACCGTGCCAAAAGGCTTTTCCTATTTTTTTCTGACGACTACTACCCTTGGACCTGATAACCGAATCAAAAAAGCCTTGAGAATAACCACTAAGTTGAAGGTCGCGTTTCAGTTTAACTTCCAACACCCGCCCTTGCCGGTCTTGGCATATAGTGGTAGCTCTATCATGAAGGCTATGACCAATTCCTCTTTTGACATGCGGGGGGTGATTGGAATTGAAATGAAGATATCGGCCAGTGTGGGTAGGTTTCCTGTAAACTTTCGTGGTCAGATCCGTCCCTTTTTTCATGACCACAAAGTCCAGGAAGGGGATCGTTCCCTCCGATTCTATTTCCATTGCACCCTCTAGGGGGTGTGTGTCCTACGCCAGCTAGCTGGGAGACGGGTGTTCTCTCTTGTCTATAGTTTGAACTCCCTACTAAATTACAAGGAATTCGACAAGAAGTAACAGAAACAGATAGAACATTTATTAAATAAGAAACAACTCAGAAAAAAGCAACAATGAATGAGCACAGGAGACTAGAATATTTCGGATTACCAAGAAACGGCTTGTCAAACTCAATCTAGAAAATCAGCACATATAATTACCTTTACATTGCAACAGGACAGCCATGTTACGGCACAACTTAAAAACTCTGCTCAGAAAATCAATATGAACAATTACCACACACGTGGCTTGGATATCTCTGATTACACATGGACAGCCGTATCATGGAACATACTCGTAATTCAACTTGGAAAATCAGTTCAGACAATTACATTACATTTCCAGAAGGGAACACGTAAGGTTCAACTCAAACAAAAATCAGTCACGCTAATACCAATACTTCTCCACACTGGGAACAGGCAGGAATGCAATACCTGATAATTCCACCTTCAGTATTTCAAGAAACTTACAATGCTTACACTGGCTTACCTGGAGAAGGCCCTCCCTGCTTGGAGTCTACCGGCCAAACCATCCCAAATAATTTATTACAGCGCTGACCGAAAGGGAATTTAGTTGCGGAAGAACACGTCCGCACTCAGCGAAGTCCAGGCAGGAAGAGAGCGACTTCAGTCGAACGGGCAAGGACATAGGGTACAGGGATGACGTAAGCATGCCACGGATTACAGAACAAAAAAAAATGAAGAAGAGTGGGAGGAGAACAGTGCAAGCCGCTGCCGCCATCATTCGAAGAGGGCACCTCTTTGCAGTGAGCCGAAGAGATCGGCTCACCATGGTGAACTGAATAGCCGGTCTCAGACTGTTGAGGTGTGTAAGAAAGTTCTGTATCCCTTCTGCACCATGAGGCCAGATCACAAATGTGTCATCCATATACCAGAGCCACAGCGACGGTTTGTCCTGCGCCGAGTCGACAGGCAGTTGTTTAAAGTGTTCCATGAAGATGTTGCTAACAATGGGAGAAAGGGAGCTACCCACTGCCATGCCATCCTTCTGCTGGTAGAATTCGTCGTCCCCTTGAAAGTAGTGGTCCTTAGGCAGACATCCAGAAGTTCCGTAATGGCTTCCACCTTCAGGACAGACCGTTCTGCCAGTGTGTTATCATTTTCAAGCCTACTTCTGATGACCTGAACGGCTTCGTCCACTGGAACGTTGGTGAAGAGACTATTCACGTCGAATCTGGCGAAGGTATCCTGTCTACGAAGATTAGCAGATTTTAGCAGTTCTATGAAGTGGCCGGAATCCAGCCAAGGTATAACAAGGGGAGCCCATTGAACTCTCTATGGGTCTCAGTGGAATGTCTGGTTTGTGAATCTTAGGAAGTCCATATAGGTATGGAGGCTTGCTGTGATATGGAGTCAGCTTTCGTTTTACCTCAGCAGGAAGAAGAGTTTTATATGTGGCGAGGATTTCCTGAACTTTTCTCTCAGCCTTGGCTGTAGGACCTTTGGGCAAGGGGTCATAAACTCCAGACTTTAGCAGGGTGTTAATCTTGTCCCTGTATTTTATTACATCTAGCACTACAATGCAGTTGCCTTTATCTGCTGGCAGGATCCTGATATCTTTGTTGAGGCTCGCGGACTTCACAGCTTTCAACTCCTTGAGTATGTTGGGAATGGGTGACTTGGAATTCTGCAACATTGACCTGACCTTCCATCTGAATTCCATTCCAAAAATTTGTGACTCCTCATAGACTCACATCATGAATTAGTAGCTCAGACCAACAGCGTGTCTTTACTGATATGGAAAGTTCATTTCGAAACATCTTTAACAAGCAAAAATGAATCCATATACGCAAGTTCTCCATGCTCAAGAGTCATCGTGACAAGGTCGGGTCCGACCCAGCTACTGTCTCCAAAAATATTGTCCTAAATCACTCAGAGTACGTTCTCGCAGACTGTGAGAAATCAGTCCTTATGATGGGCTTGAATTTCGTCATAGTGTATCCACACTTCAACTTAGACTTGACATGTGCCGTTGCATCGGTGGTTTCAATACTCCCACAAATTTTGGGAATGGAATGAGAATCATTTCAAGTCTATTGTATTACATTGTGAACTTCGACGTCGCATCCGGGCCCCAAACTCGAGTCTCTGATGACAGAAATACTTGCACCCGTGTCGACCAGAAATTTCAGTTTGCCCGTCATGATCACATCAACTGCTAATGTCACCGTATCAAAATCCGACCACACGTGCTTCTCGCGCTCGTTTATTTTGAACGGGGGGCTCGCTGCCGCAAGAGTATATATACGTAATATACTTCAATTTTATGTTACATGGTCATAGTTTACTTACTCCCGTTTTCTTGAATTTTGATTTCTCGTAACGCATTTGACTGAGACTAAAAATTCTTTATTTCGAGGCTAAGTTTCTTTTTAATAATTTATTATTGTTATTACTTTGATTTGTGCTTTGTATATGTTTGTTTGTTTTTTTCCTTTCACATGTGCTCACCGTGTAACTGGTCCTTGGGCTGTTGAGTTGGCACGCAAATAAATAAGAATTTAACTGAATTATTATTGTACACTAGTTCCTCATTTAGCGATCACGGTGGTCGCGCGGTCTCGGGCGTGGGCCGCCTTCACCCGCTCAAGTGCTGGGATCGTGGGTTCTGGTCCCGCTCGGGGTATTGTTGTCTGTGTGTGGGTGGTGGCCTTGCGGCGGGCTGCTTACCTTCCGCGAGCTGGGTATCAATAGGTAGCAATGTGGACACCACACGTACAGGTTCAATTCTTGTTGTGGCTGCCAGAGTTGCAAATTATTACGGCTATCCAGCGTTGTTTCAGGACACAATATGGACATCAAGCACTCGTTTCTGGAACGAAAAACTGAGGACTACAGCTGCTCTGTTGTGAGTAAAATCTCCTAGAAAGACACGGAACTCTGAAGAAAATGTCAATCGCATTAATGAGGCATTCCATCGATTTCCGCGCAAATCAATTCTTGCTGCTAGCTTGCACTTACAAATTCCACGTTCAACAGTGCACGATGTGCTACACAAAAGGCTGGCTCCTCCTAAGAGCGTAAGGTAAAGGTAAAGTTGTCCCTGTGGTTAAGTGATTAAGCACTACACCATGAAGACGTATGGGGGAGTGGATGTATAGACCCAGGTTTTCTTAACCTGGGCACTAGTTGGAGGTGAGTGGTTAGCTTCACGTCCCAGCCGTTTTACTCCCGGGGTAAGAGCCCCAGGTACCCACTGGATAGGAGGTTGGGTGGGCCCCGCAGCCGGTCTGGATGCTTTGGAGAAAAGACCCTACCGGAATTTTAACTCCGAGCCCTACGTCATCCGGCCCGTATAAAGTCGCTACACCGACTACGCTCTCACGGCCCTGTCTTTGTAGGTAAACTGCAAGTAATTTAAAGTGTCGGGGTCAGAAAGTGAAATCTCCCAGCAGGGATACGTGACCTTGCAGACTGAACTACTTTTTTCTTTAATTTGGCAAATTGCCTAGAGGCAGTAATGCTTGGTAAGTGACAAGTCAACTGTCATGATACTTACGTGGCGCAGCCATGTTAATATGGTAAAAATTATGAGGCCTACGCCTACAGCCGATATACCCTGCAACACATAAATACAGGAGTCACATGAGATTTAATCCTAATTGAAACTCGCCTACTGACTGAGATTCTGAAATTTACCTCTAAGAATATATGGCGATTTATTGTTTACCAAATCCTGTTCAGGAAACTTGAGTGAATCTCTCTCTATCTCTCAGAAAACATTTCAGTACATTATTTAAATAAAAATATAACGTCATGTAAAGGAACGGGAATTCCTTTGCTGCTTTTCTGAAACTTACCCAGGCCATATAAATGGGGAAATATACCGCGAAGGCTGCATTGGTAATCACTAAAAAAAAGAAAGAATAAAATGGCCTCAGTATGATACACACATATACGATAAATGATATAATGATACAAATTCCGTCCCGAGTGCAAACAATATATTATGTGTCCTTGATCTTGCTCCTCTACACTACATGTTTCGGCCTCAGACGGCCATCATCAGGTGTATAACACTCACGTTGCTGTCACACTGCACCCAGCCCAAAATTTAACATTTAAAACACTTTCCTTAATATTATCAACATCTACTTCCTTGATATCTGTCTGGTTTGTAGATTATTTTACACACGTTAATTTTGATGTTCCTGTAGTAGCACTATAAAATCTTTAGTTCTAATTTTAATTAGGAACTATATATTTTCTTTGTCTTATCACCGTGTTCATTATTGTCCAGCCCGTACGATCATACACTCTTGTTTTCAAAGAATTCTTGTAATGTCGTATAGATCTTAACGACCATTTTAAGACTGTTACCTGTTCTTTTGAAAGTTAAAAAATCAATCTGCTCCATTTCTAAATCCGAAATTTTGTCTGTGTAATATGTTGTGTGTTCACTATCCATGGTACCAGACAAGATTTTGCTAATTCCACCAATGAAATTGAAAACCCTCTCCTATAATGCGATTGAGTAGCTAAATTTTCGATTCTGGTTAACTATTTTACAAGTAGTTTCATATGTTCTACTTCATTAATCTATTTAAATAGCTGATAGTTTTAATAAAATCAGGGACTATTATAATCATTTGTAATAACGAGTTACAGTATGTATGTTACTTACGACCTGACTCCTTCAAATCTTCAACGATGGTGCTGGAGTTCCCCATTCTGAAATAATATATGAGAAGAAATTATATAAGGGACCAAACTGAGCAGGTAGTTATATTTTCTAGTTAATTGAACCTTTTAATGCACTTAATGTGGGGGTGGAGTCCTAATTGGGTCTCCTCGGCACTGCAGCCACTGATTGGACTATTGTACCTGCCCCAGGTCATTATGATGATGGAGAAATGGGTGGAATGAAGGTGTTTTCTAGCTACTAGAATACTGGAAGATGGACAAAGTCCAAAACCCCAATAATTGTCAGTAGATGAGTGTTTATGCCATCTCCATATGAAGGGAAACATCAGTAAGATATGGCGTCCAAATTATTATGGGGGGTGCAAAGGCGAAGATAGGAAATGATCCTGTAGTACGTACAAAACGAGGAACACGAAAACTTTTATTAACAAGAGAGTGATGACGGCCAATTTTGCTGTCACCGGAAACTTTGTTAAAAGTAGTACGTTTTCTCATAAGAGTGTCCGTAAGAAAAAATGGATATCTCTCAATGGTCGGACAAGAAATTAAATTGACCATTCTATGATAGATGTAAGACAAGCAAAGAGCCTTATCGGTGTGCGTTGCTATAGAGGTGCCTAAAGTAACTCGGACCACTTCATGGTAAAGCTAAATTACAGGACTGAAATATCAATAGTTAACAGAACCAAAACCAAGTACATGCAACGTCGTGGCTTTCATACCAATATCCTACATGCATTCCTCTCCTCTCTCATTCGTACTACATGCCCTGTCCACCTCATTTTCCTTGACCGGATCATTCTAATTATATTTGTCGGAGAGTACAAGTTGTGGAGCTCCTCATTATTTAGACTTCGCCTACATCCTGTCTCTTCATCTCTCTTCGGTCCAAATATCTTCTCAACACCCTGTTGTCGGGCTACACATAACCGTTCATTATTACCCAGCTGAGTCCACAACGTTTGATGCTGTTCTGTTATATTCTGAGTACAGCTGCTAGGCATGCTGCCAGTGGACTGAAGCAATTAGGCTTCAGGTTCTTGGTCTAAACGCTTTCTTGCACATTCAATATGTTATTAATTTACATTCCATAAATTCGTTTACCTTTAACCTAGCGTAATAATGCTTTGCTATATCTATTGAGAAATACTGACGTTCTGACAATATAAATATAAATTTTAACTCTTCTGTTAATTGGTAAGAGCGTAACATATTACACGTTTCATTTCGAATGATTTTTTTAGAAGAAGGCGAATTACATAAAAAAAACTTCACTTTAAGAATATATCAACTTTACTAATTCTTAAAACTAAATTGCTGTAGTGTGCAACTCAACGAAATTGGCAATGTCAAGACCCTTTGGATGTTGGCTTGATTTAATTAAATCAGATTCATGATTGCTGCTCAGTTCTCAAGCACGATGTCTCACGCCTTGGCTTGGGCGGTTTGGTCTTCGTTGAGAATAAGTCCCTCACGAGCTTATTAGACCTAGTGTGCTCTTCCGGGGGTAGAGGGTTTTTCCAGATGACCCGCGGGACTGTTGCCACCAGCTAAATTTGTGGTGACGACCGGTGGAAACGCCCTCCTGGGCGTGGAATTCGCCTATCATTCCCACCCTTCCACATGGCTTGGTTTAACCCATTTTAGAATGTTGATTCCTCAAGTAGCAGGAGCTGCCACCGTATGAGAGCTGTCCCACATTCGTCTCTGGCAGACCGTATTAGTACTCATAATGCCGTCTCGTCGTGAGACGCCATTGCCCTTTATGGAGCTTAGACGCCAATTCTGTCATGTCATACTAATCCAGACAGGTTGGTGACACATCTGTGGTGGTTACTTGTTTAAGATCTTTCAGGATATGGAAGCAGTCGATTTTTGATATAGTGACAGTTTGAGAAAATTTCCGCTTTCCTCGCCGTGTAGTTGCGGTCTCTGATGCTCTGGAAGTCTGTGTGTGTTTTTTTAGTCTGGAGAATCGAGACCGGATTTTCAAGTGCAAAGTTCGGTATTGTAGTTTTCGTTTGAGGTCTGACTTGAAGTTTTGCGCATTTCTGGGGGTGTGATTAGGAGTCTGTTGATTCTATATTTTCTCGTTTTGCTGTCTGATGTTGACTTGTTTCTGATGTATCCGCGGTTGGTGGAGGGGTGTCCATGATTTGCGTTTTTCCTACACTGTAGGAGTCCTGTAAATTTCAAGATGTCTTCGGGCAATGACTAGGAAGTTGTGAAGATTCAGGCTTGTCTATTGTGTTCTTGTATAGTTGAGATGATCAACCCGATGCAAGGGGCAGGTTATGAGTTTGAGTGATTTATTTCCGTAATGAGTAGACGTTGTTTTCTGTAGATTGTACTAATTCCCAGCGTACACTCGTATGTCGAACGAATGCAGTGCGTTGTATTCAGCGTTGATGTTGATAAGTTAATTAGGGACGGAGAATATGTATTTTTGCTCCAGGATATCATCATATTCGACAAGGCTTTGATTTCAGTTTTCTTTGACAGTATTTTCTGAACTACTGCTGCGAATCAAAGAATTTTCAATATTCTTTATAGCACAAGTAGTGTCAGTACTGTTCGAAAATGTAGAAGAATTTCATAATTCTCAGAAGGAAGGCTGCAACTGTTTAAAAGAGGTTTGGACGGAAACTGAAAACATGAACACAGGGGAGAAAAAGACCACTCAGAATTTTCGGCTAAGAAACTACAAAGAAGTAAATCAAGTGAATGGAAATACGTGTCTAGGAACCGCCTCACACAACTTCGAGGAGCCACTAGTTAGGACCGGATAGGAGGATGGGTGGCCCTCATAGCCACACTTCGCGGTGAGGTCTTCGTTTCTCTTCGAGGCTGAGTTAAACCGCAGGGCCGTTGTGCGGCTGGAGGGATTGTGTCAGTGATTGTGTGTTTGTGTCAGTGATTGTGTGTGATTGAGGAATCCAGTGAACTCTCAGGGATCGAACCCGCCACATTCCAGCATGTAACGTGGTGCCTCGGCCCACTGCGCTACCGCGTGCCTCCATATAAACAGAAATATGTATGTTACTTACAATTAAATACTAGGTTACGTAGATTCGAATTTTGCGTCATACTAGTTCGTTGCGGTATGCACTCTTCAATAATAACTCATATCAAGTTCTCAAGCCTAGCCTTGGAGACTGTAACTAAGTGCGCCCGGTCTTCATTTCTTCTAGGGTGGCCTCCATCTTTTCCTCGATGGCCTTGAAAGCGGCGTTTGTATTTGGGTAACGACCCGCCACATTCCCTATGAGAATGGCTCACGTAAAACAGATTGCCATATAAAGCTTATGACTGCGTTAACAGTGACATTTGTTAACGTGTTCTTTGTTATCGAGACTAGTTTGCTGAGTCATAAGTTACGTAACGAGGCCGTATGAACTGAATATATGAATGTTCTTCCAGAGGACATGAATTACAAGTAGAATTTGAGGTTCTCACACCGGAGGTTGGTGGTTCTATCTTGTGGGATGTAGCGCCGTGTAGTCCGTTGAAGGTCGGCAGAAGTTTCGGGGGACGGTGCCGCCTTCATTTTCAGGATCGAGGGGTGGACCAAGGGGGAAGCCAGCGTGAAGTGTGTAGCAACCTGATCCTGACCCTGAAGATGTAAGCGACTTTTTCCTCCGAAATATTGGTTAACTTTCAGCGGAATACATGGAACTTTATCCCAGAGGATAGAACTCTTCGTGAATTACAGTTGTTTGTAAAATAAGTGTTCGATGAAGTTGATTTGAGAGCTGAAAGGATTTGGTTAAGAAGGAAATTGTATGACGAACTTCGTAATTTATACATGTCATGTCACGTCACTGGAGTAATGAGACAGCCGATGGATCCAATTTGGAAGACAAAAATCACTGCATACGATAAAATAAACAAATGAAGTAACAAACAGCGACACCAATAGAAGCAAAAAATAAGATATACAACCATTAATTGTTCCATATTTAAAAAAGGGTATAAATTAACATGTAACTATAGAGGTATATCATTACTACCGACAGCGTATCAAATTTTAACAAGGATACTAAAAAAGAGACTTGATCCATATATAGAAAAAATAATAGGACAATATCAATCAGCATTTCGATCCAATAGGTCAACAATAGACAATTTATTCACCCTGAGACAAATAACGGAGAAATGCTGGGAATTTAATACAGATATTTACCTGAGCTTCATAGATTTTAAACAAGCATATGAAACAATAATAAGGAAGAAATTAAGGATGATTATGTCCACTTTTGGTATTCCAACAAAACTAAGTAGAATAATTAATTTAACCGGAAACAATGAATCAAGTTATAATCCAGAACCATTTAACGGAATGCTTTAAAACAAATCAAGGATTAAAACAGGCGGACAGCTTGGCACCATCACTATTAAACTTGGTATTGGAATATATAGTGAGGAAATGTAATGTAGACACAAGGAATACAGTAGCGTACAACAAACGCAAATAATGGCATATGCGGATGATATTATAGTATCGAGATCCCTAAGAGCAATGAAGGAGACATATAAAGAAATAAAAACCATAGAAAAACAACTGGCTTAGAGGTGAATGTAAATAAAACTAAAATGCTGATACAATCTAGAAGGAATCCAAGGCAAACTGGAGAAATTAGCATGGAAGGGGACGGGATAGAAATAGTTGAAGACTTTATATATTTAGGATCGAAATTCCACAAAGATGAGGAGGAAAATCATGAAATAACAAGGAGAATAAAACTAGCAAATAATGCATATTTCTCGTTACTATCAGTTTTTAGATCAAAGGATATACACCGAGCGATTAAAACAAAATATGTAAAACAGTGACAAGACCGGTGCTTTATTACGAATGTGAGGGTTGGACGCTAAACAAGAAAGAGGAATCAGTCATCAGTTCTTTCGAGAGGAAAATCCTAAGACGAATTTATGGACCAATAAAAGATAATGGGATATGGAGAAAAAGATATAATACAGATTTATACAAATTATACAAGGAGCCAGAGATCTCAGTGACGATAAAGCTAAAAAGATTGCAATGGTCTGGGCATGTACAGAGAATGGATAAGGAGCGTATCCCAAAGAAAATATTATATAGTACAATGGGCGGTAGGAGACGCGCTGGGAAACCAAGAACTAGATGGATTGGTGTGGTGGAAGAAGATGCGAAGAAGAGAATGGGTGTAAGGAACTCGAAGCGAGCAGTGCAAGACAGAGAGGAATGGAGGGGCTTGATGAGGGAGGGCAAGGCCCGAAATCGGGCTGTTGCGCCATAGAAGATGATAATTCTATTTTTAATCATGACGCTGCACATCCCGCTCCTCTTCCTTCTTCTTGCCACATTTGTATGCCTGTGAACAGAAAGAAAAGACTGTTGATATACTCAAGTGATTGCAACATTAACAAGACCATTGTAATTATACATACCATCCCTTCGTCGCCATGAAAGAAATCGCATGATAACTGGAAAGGAAGAAATCATTTCCTAATGGAGGGAAATCCCGGCACTTGCTTGGAGACAGCTATCCTGACTAAAATCTTCGCGGTTTTTATCAGACGCATTGAAAGTATTATGGGGAATTTCGTATTACTGCATTGTAAATACTACCTTGGATGTGCGAGGTCTTAAGAGAAAGAAGTGTGCCTGAGAAAAGCCTAATGAAAATAAATCAGAAGGCCCCGACTTAAAATATCAGATATCTTGAATGTAGTTTCCCTTACATTTCCATCAAATGGCTCCTTCCGCTGACAGTCACCATGTATCACTTGCGGTGATCATACTTACCACACATATAAACAGTGTAGTTGAAGAAAGCAAAGTGCATCAGTATGCATGGCATTTCGCCCATCTAAAGCGAGAGTAACCCAGTGTTCACCTAAGCCATGCCATAGCTCAGGCGGATAATGGCCGGCTTTGGGTGCCCAGTTTCGATGCCATGTCAGATACTTTGGGATTTGGGGAGGAAAAAGTGCACTGCCTCAGGTTGTCTCTGATTATATCGGTTTCCCCTGCCAATCCTCATTCCACCAAAATACACGTATGTATCATACTCACTTATCGTCCAGTGCTGTTACAATAGGTCGAGTAATGGCCAAAATGCTAAGTAGACTCGGCCTCACCTTACCACCTGGAAGAGAAAACTAGGGTTCGAATCACGGTACGTTATTCTTTAAAAAGAACACCAGCGAGCAGTTTGATTAGGACATATGACCGCAATCACCGTGTAGCGGCTTTATAAACTCTTCGAAGCCTATTTGAGCTGTAGTGACCTTTTGGTTTTGAAGAGACCTTTGCTGGCTGTGCTGTTTTGTCTATTGTTAGAAGCCATATTTGCTCTCTTGACCTGAATGTTTAGAGTTATGAGCAAACAACAAAATTACACGCAGACAAGCCGTAAACTTCCCTTCGAGTTGCAGACATATCATATTTTTCACATCGTCGCATTCCAGTGTTCAGTGTGCTAAATGAAACTAAACTTGTAGAAAGTAAAAATTAAGAAATTTTGATTCTCATTATACACCGTATTCCCCCATTAACAGTAACCCGATTTCTC
Organism: Cryptotermes secundus; assembly: GCF_002891405.2. NCBI lineage: Eukaryota > Metazoa > Arthropoda > Insecta > Blattodea > Kalotermitidae > Cryptotermes > Cryptotermes secundus. Next base: position 20,245 of record NW_019737155.1, read on the forward strand.
GCATGTCGGCGGTGCCGGATAGTCTAAGTAACTATAACACTGTTCAATTGCATGTAACAAACTACTTCGGGTAATTAAAGTTATTAATATGTGAATCAGAGCTTTCTGTTCTGATTGCAAACAGTGAGGATCTCTAACTATGTGAATTCACCCTCCGGCCCCATCTGTAGCAGAAGCGCTGAATGATATTCAAGCAAACGGTACTCTCTCCGGCCCTTGTTTCATCCCTCATTCAAATGACTGATGGTCACACAGTGGCGTGGTTGGTTGGGGCATTCTGTTGCGGCCGGAAAGTCGCGGGTTCGGGTCCTGTTGAGGTCATTGAATTTTTTAATTTACCTAATATTTCCAAGGGGGTACGCGGTAGCGAAGTTGGTTGATCCAGCCTCTTAACAGAAATGAGTACCAGGAATATTCTTGGAATGTTGTTTGGGGTAAAGGGCGGCCGGCGCGTAAGGCTGATAACGTTACCGCCTTCTGTGAGCCGACTGTCTAGAAAATGTGGGAACCTCCACATCTCACAACCCTATAGGCCTCCACGGCCTGTTACAGGGACGCATTTACTTTGCTTGCTTCTAGTAGCGCCATGCTGGTTTCTTTTGGAGTCCGGGCCTCTGGCGAGCTTGTGCCTGGTGGCCCGGCCCCTGGGGTTCTTGACTCCCCTGTCGTTGTTGGCGCCCCTGGATCCCTTGGCGTCCTTCCCTATCAGGGTCCGTATGTGCAGGGGCGGCGGGGGCCCTTTCTGGTCTGTTCTGAAAATATAAATTAAGTTGGAGGGATTAATGGACTTGTACAGGACAGGATGTTTTCTAAATACAGGCCTAAAATTGTTGGACACAATCTCTCGTGTGCACAGCGAGTAACCTTGGGTGGTTCCGAAATATAGGCTATTCAGGCAAGTCTCGTCTGTCCTCTCTATGGTGGGAACTACCCCCTGACATATTGTCATAGCTTCCTCCTGGCAACTCTTCATATTGTCTGCAGGTAGCAACATATAACTCCTCCTATCGGATGATACCGCTAATCTCTCGGTCCCTGTTTGATTTCTGAGGAATTTTCCTATATTGGGCTCGAATGTTGGTAACGCCACTGGGTCGTACACAAGGTAGGTTCGCTTCTCGTGTCTTAGAGGAAGTTGGATAACAAGGCGAATAGCTTCATGTGTTGCCAGGACTGCGACTTGGGCCGATGCGTAAAATACATGCATATTCTCCGGCTTCAAGGCTGTAATAAATGAATAGCCTTGTTCTGGTTGGACATAAATGTCGCGTAAAATCGCGAACAGTTTATGGGAGGGTAGAAAACTGGCGGTCAGGCGATGTGACATCGCTAAGTCTAGGTTTAATGCTACGCTTGCTATATCCGCGTACATCTTCATTAACAACACTTCTAGCTCTCGTATAGCTCGCCCTTTTTTCCGACTCGGTTATCCGGCGCGCGGTCTGATTAAGTTGCTGGTGTAGAGTTAACTGCTCTCTAACCTCCTCTTCGCGGCGTATCTTCATTGCCCTGATCGTTTGAGCTAGTAGTACCTTCGAGTTTTCCCCCACGCGCAAATCTCTCTCGCGGCTCATTGTCAAACGTTCTTTCCCATCGTGAACCAGTTCAGCCACCTGGGTTCTTAACGTCTCGATTCTCTCATGTAGGGGACCTAAATATTCGCTCAATGGGGCTCCAAATAGAAACTTGAGGGCTTTCCCTCCTAGGTTAAGTATTCCCCTCTTAACTCGCGGTCCTCTCGGTAGCATCTGCAGTAAGTCGTCGTCATTTCCCTGCAGTTCCCCTGCTAGCTTGCTAGCGTATCTCAGCTCCATACTTCAATTTTATGTTACATGGTCATAGTTTACTTACTCCCGTTTTCTTGAATTTTGATTTCTCGTAACGCATTTGACTGAGACTAAATATTTCTTAGTATTTCAAGGCTAAGTTTCTTTTTAATAGCGTATTATTATTATTACTTTAATTTGCGCTTTGTATATGTTTTTTTTTTCCTTTCGCTTGTGCTCACCGTGTAACTGGTCCTTGGGCTGTTGAGTTGGCACGCAAATAAATAAGAATTTAACTGAATTATTATTGTACACTAGTTCCTCATTTAGCGATCACGGTGGTCGCGCGGTCTCGGGCGTGGGCCGCCTTCACCCGCTCAAGTGCTGGGATCGTGGGTTCTGGTCCCGCTCGGGGTATTGTTGTCTGTGTGTGGGTGGTGGCCTTGCGGCGGGCTGCTTACCTTCCGCGAGCTCGGTATCAATAGGTAGCAATGTCGACACCACAGGTACAGGTTCAATTCTTGTTGTGGCTGCCAGAGTTGCAATTTATTACGGCTGTCCAGCGTTGTTTCAGGACGCAATATGGACGTCAAGCATTCGGTTCTGAAACAAATAACTGAGGACTACAGCTACTCTCTTGTGAGTAAAATCTCATAGAAAGACACGGATCTCTGAAGAAAATGTCACTCGCATTAATGAGGCATTCCAGCGAAGTCCGCGCAAATCAATTTTTGTTGCTAGCTTGCACTTACAAATTCCACGTTCAACAGTGCACGATGTGCTACACAAAAGGCTGGCTCCTCCTAAGAGCGTAAGGTAAAGGTAAAGGTGTCCCTGTGCTTAACTGATTAAGCACTACACCACGAAGACGTATGGGGGAGTGGATGTATAGACCCAGGTTTTCTTAACCTGGGCACTAGTTGGAGGTGAGTGGTTAGCTTCACGTCCCAGCCGTTTTACTCCCGGGGTAAGAGCCCCAGGTACCCACTGGATTGTAGGTTGGGTGGGCCCCGCAGCCGGTCTGGATGCTGTGGAGAAAAGACCCTACCGGAATTTTAATTCTGACCCCTAGGTCATCCGGCCCGTATAAAGTCGCTATACCGACTACGCTCTCACGGCCCTTTCTTTGTAGGTAAACTGCAAGTAATTTAAAGGGTCGGGGTCAGAAAGTGAAATCTCCCAGCAGGGATACGTGACCTTGCAGACTGAACTACATTTTTCTTTAATTTGGCAAATTGCCTAGAGGCAGTAATGCTTGGTAAGTGACAAGTCAACTGTCATGATACTTACGTGGCGCAGCCATGTTAATATTAGGAATATTATTAGGCCTACGGCTACAGCCGGCACACCCT
>NW_019737155.1:23703-24940 GCF_002891405.2 Cryptotermes secundus
GAAAAGAGCACACTGGACACACAAACACTTGGCACCACTTAACTTTATTGATTTTTAATCTGAGCGCCACTGAGATACAACATAGTGCGTTACTTTACTATGATCTCCCGTTGCTCGAACACTATTTTCACTTAACAGGCGATGGAGAGGGTTAGCTCCGCGTCCGGCGAGTTTAACTGTTCTTACGAGACTTTTTTAAAAAAAACTCTTATGTTTTTGCAGATTCAGAGGTATTCCCAAAATTTGAGGAACGCCTCGTTGCCATCCTCCAAACCTCCGGGTTGGCTGAATTTAGAGGGGGGCGGGGTTCGATAGAGTTTCTCATTCCTCCAATGGTCAGCTGTTTCTCGGCGAAAGTTGGGGTTCACACGCTTTTACAGTCTTTCTGACCCGGGTTGGATTGAGAGGGTTCAATCTCACGGTCTCCTAAGGGTAGGTCCGTGACGAATCGGGTGTTGAAAATTCGTCCCTTTCCTCTACTAATGAAACAATTCGCCGCTCCTTTCTAAAAGCAGGTTTTAACATTTGGAGAGTTATGACCGGTTAGAGGGCCATCTCTCTACGTGACTAAAGTTCTTTCCAACGTCNGGACAGATTTCTCTTTTATTAGAACATATGGCTCATTCTAAAAGTAGGGAGAGTGTCGGGATGGTTTGGGTTTAAGTCCGGGGATTGTGACCCGTCATAAACTTTACGATCTCGGAACTGCGAAGGGTTCAGGTTCTTCTGGTTGGAGTGGGGTGTGAGGTATTGCCTCTGCTTTGATGTATTGACAAGTACCGACACACGTGAACAAAACATTGTAGTCCTTTGCATTGTACGGTTACAGTATGATACACACATATACACTTAGAATCGAATATTTCATTTTGACCATCATCGGAACTACTTTCATGAAATCTGAGAAGAGAATAAAACGACCTCAGTACGCTGCACAGATACAAACTTACAATCGAATTCCTGGCTTGTCACCGTAATGTCAATTTGTTTCTGTGCCGAACACAACACTTTGAGTATGCACTCGTGGAGCAGCACATAACCATTCATTAATACCCAGCTGGGTCCACAGCGTTTCATTCAGTTCTGTTATATTCTGAGTAGAGCTGCTAGGTATGCTTCCAGTGGACTTAAGCAATTACGCTTCACGTTCTTCGTCTAAATGCTTTACTTGCACAAGGTAATTTTGTTTGCGCAGTCGATGGCTGTTATCTGTTTGCATTCCTTAAATTCGTCTACC
>NW_019737156.1:0-849 GCF_002891405.2 Cryptotermes secundus
TTATGAACCAAAGAAGCATAAGCCATGGTTCGATGAATGATGCTCGAAATTATTATATCAAAGAAAGCAGGCCAAATTGCAATGGATACAGGATCCAAGCAAGTTAGATAGGGATAATCTGAACAATATAAGACATGAAACCAGCAGGCATTTCAGGAACAAAAAGAGGGAATATCTGAAAGACAAAATTGATGAACTTGCAATGAACAGTAAGAACAAGACAATTAGAGACCTGTATAGAGGAATAAATGACTTTAAGAAGGGTTATCAGCCTAGCAGTAACTTAGTGAAGGATGAGAATGGTGATCTGCTTGCAGATTCCCACAACATTTTGAATAGGTGGAGGAACTACTTCTCTCAGTTATTGAATGTACATAGGGTCAGTGCTGTTAGGCAGACAGAAATCCATACAGCTTAGCCATTAGTACTTGAGCCTATCCCTTTTGAGGTTGAAAGTGCTATTGCAAAATTGAAACTGTATAAATTGCCAGGTAGTGATCAAATTCTGGCAGAACTTATTGAAGCAGGAGGCGAAATATTACGTTCCAAGATCCACAATCTAATTACTTCTATTTGGCATGAGGAAAAATTGCCTGATCAGTGGAAGGAGTCTATTATTGTACCAATGCACAAGAAGGGTGATAAAACTGACTGTAGTAATTATCGGGGATGTCACTGCAATCAACTTCATATAAAATTTTGTCCAGTATTCTTCTTTCAAGGTTAAGTCCACATATAGATGAAATTATTGGGGATCATCAGTGTGGGTTTTGACGTAACAGATCAACTACAGATCAGATTTTCTGCATTTGTCAGATATTGGAGAAAAAATGGGAGTAAGATGAGACA
>NW_019737157.1:0-1152 GCF_002891405.2 Cryptotermes secundus
TGTGCAGTGTCATTTCTGTTCCATTTGAATTAGACGTGAGTGTTGTCATTCGGCGCAATGTCACAGTTTGAACAGCATGTGAACATCAAGTTCATGTGCAAATTGGGAAAATCTGCTTCAGAGACACAATCGGCCCTGCAGCAAGTTTACGGTGATACTGCACTAAAGAAATCCGCAGTTTACGACTGGATCATCTGGTTTAAGAATGGGCAGGAGATGTTAAAGAATGACCAGCGCACCAGGAGACCTTCAACATTCAGAACCGAAAGAATGATTGGAAAAGTGTGACAACTTATTTGATGTGATCGAAGAATGACCATCGCGGAGTTGGAGCAAGAAGTTGGTATCTGTCACGGATCCATTCATGCCATTTTGTCCAATGATTTGAAGATGAGACGCGTCAGTGCAAAGTTTGGTCCGAGGCAGCTGACCACAGATCAGATAGAATGTCGCATGATGGTCACTGGTGATCTGTTTGACAAAAGTACGCAGAACCCGATGTTTCTCAAAAAGATTCTCATGGTGATGAGTCATTGGTGTTCGCCTATGACCCGGAGACGAAGCTGCAGTCATCAGAGTGGCACACAGCATCGTCTCTCCGGTCAAAAAATCATGCCTCATCAGATCCAAAGACAAAGTGATGCTCATTGCATTCTTTGACCTCGACGGTTTTGTGCACCATGAGTTCGTACTGCCTGGACAGATTGTTACTGGCCATTTCTACATGCAAGTTTTGCAGAGGTTGCACAATGCAGTTTGGAGGAAGCGGCATGACGAGTGGCAGAGACAGTAGTTTCTGCATCATGATAGCACACCGAGCCACACATCGCTTGTTGTGCAGAAATTCATCACCGAGAAAAACATTCCTGTCATCACTCAACCACTGTACTCTCCGGATCTCGCTCCGAGTGACTTTTGGCTGTTCCCTACTCTGAAAATGGGCCTCAAGGGGACACTTTTCGCAACCATGGAGGACATAAAAAAGTCTTCCACCGCTGCTTCCAACAATGGCAGNACCACCGCTGCTTCCAACAATGGCAGGATCGATGGAGCAAGAGAGTGTGCGCATAGGGTCCTACTTTGAAGGTGATTAGGTAAGCGTTGCCGTGTGTCCTACCATTAGAGTGCTATACCACCATTCCGGGAACTTTT
>NW_019737158.1:0-1273 GCF_002891405.2 Cryptotermes secundus
GCTGGTAACCCCTGTTAAAGTCATTTATTCCTCTATACAGGTATCTAATGTTCTTCTTCTTACTCTTCATTGCAAGCTCATCAATTTTGTCTTTCAGATATTCCCTCTTTTTATTCCTGAAATGCCTACTGGTTTCGCGTCTTACATTGTTCAGATTATCCCCATTTATTTTTCTTGGATCCTTTAATCATTGCAATTTAGCTTGTTTTCTGTGGTCTAGTAATTTTGAGCATCCTTCATCGAACCATGGCTTATGCTTCTTCAGTTCATAATAACCTAGACTCTCCTTGGCAGAAATTTTGATATTCTCTCTAATAGTTTCCCAAGCTTTATTAACATCCGCCTCAGTGTCCAAGTTTTCCAAAGCCGTGAACCTATTAGAGATTTCAACACAATACCGCTCTTTACCCTCTACCTCATTTAATTTCTTGTGTTTGAAACTCTCTATATGAAATCTGTGCGTTATTTGTTTGCTCACTGCCAGTCTTTCCCTAACCTACGCCACCACGAGTTAGTGGTCAGTATCACAATATGCTTCCCTGAATGATCGGACATCAAGTATACTTGAGTGCCGTCTCCTATCTATCACAATATGGTCGATTTGCTTGTGTATCATCCCATCAGGAGATATTCAAGTAAATTTATGGATGTTACGATGCGGGAACATTGTACTTTTGACAGCAAGATTTTCTGATGTGGCATAGTTTACAACTCTAACTCCATTATCATTACTAATTTCATGCAAACTCTCATTCCCAATTGTTGGTTTGAAAATGTCTTCCCTCCCTACTTTGGCATTGAAATCTCCTAACAAAATTTTCATAATGTACTTTGGGAATTTATCAAATATACGTACATGTGCTAGTTCTTCATAGAATCTGCCCTTTATGTCATCAATTTTATGTTCTGTTGGTTCGTGAACATTCGTAACAATGACATCATACTAGCGACCTTTTAGTATTATATGATATCCTATCACTAACGAACTCTGCCCTCTTAACTGCTGATACGATTCTCTTATGTACGAAAAAACCTGTACCTAATTCATGATTTTCATTCCCCTTTCCACAGAAAAATGTATAGTCTCCTGCTGGTGCGATGCCACCTCCGTCCCATCTGACCTCCTGTACTCACGCTAAATCTAACTTATATTTTAAGATTTCTTCTGCCACTGCCCTGAGCGAATCTGCCCTATACAAACTTCTAACATTCCACGTACCAAATCTGGTATCCATTTCCTTTAGCTTAGGTCGTTTATCCAAGGAATCCGTCC
>NW_019737159.1:0-682 GCF_002891405.2 Cryptotermes secundus
AAGATTGAACAGGCTTTCAGGGACTATGCCATGAGCAACTCACGGGTAAAGGAGTCGTACAACCGCTTCAAAGATGGCCGCACATCAGTGGACAGCGAACCACGTTCAGGCAGACCCTCAACAAGCCGAAATGAGAATGTCATTGAGCAAGTGCGGACTTTGGTCAATGAGGACCGTTGTATCACAGTCCGAGAACTTGCGATCGAGATAGGGGTAAGCATTGGATCGGTACATTCAATTTTGACCGAGGATTTGGGCATGAGGACAGTGTCTGCGAAATTTGTACCGAAGCTGCTAACAATGGAGCAGAAGCAATGCCATCTGGAAATTGCACAGGACATGCTGGACAATGCAAATAGTAACCCCAACTTTCTGAACACCGTGATCACAGGCGATGAGTCGTGGGTGTATGGGTACGACCCGGAAACCAAGATGCAGTCATCACAGTGGAAAGATCCGACATCCCCGAGGCCAAAAAAAGCACGGCAGGTCCGCAGCAATGTCAAGGTCATGTTGGCGATTTTCTTCGACTCCCGTGGAGTTGTGCATCATGAGTACGCACCACAAGGCCAAACCGTCACAAAGGAATACTACCAGGAGGTTCTTCGTTGCCTTCATGATGCTGTGCAGCGCAAAAGATCGGATCTGTTGGCAGCAAAAACTTGGCAGCTCCATCATGATA
>NW_019737160.1:0-6729 GCF_002891405.2 Cryptotermes secundus
AAGATATCAAGCTAGCAACGCAAATCTTGCAAGATTGCAACGCAATGCTAGCAGGCTTGCAACGCAAACCTAGCAATCTAGCAAGCTAGCAAAGCAAAGCCAGTAAGCTAGCAAAGCCAAGCTAGCAAGTTAGCAACGCAAACCTAGCAAGCTAGCAACGCAATGCTGGCAAGTTTCAACGCAAAACTAGCAAGCTAGCAACGCATATCTATCAAGATAGCAAGCTAGCAACGGAAATCTAGCAAGCTATCAATGCAAACCAAGCAATCTAGCAAAGCAAAGCTAGCAAGCTAGCAAGCTTGCAACGACAAGCTAGCAAGGTAGCAACGCATAGCTAGCAAGCTAGCAACGCAATGCTAGCAAGGTAGCAACGCAAAGCTATCAAGCCAAAAAACCATATCTAGCAATCTTGCAAGCTAGGAACACCTAAGTAAGGGAGCTAGCAAAGCAAAGCTAGCAAGCTAGCAACGCAAAGCTAGCAAGCAAGAAAAGCAAAGCAAACAAGCAAGCATTGCAAAGCTAGCAAGCTAGCAACGGAAAGCCAGCAACGTAACAACACAAAGCGAGCAAGTTATTCACGCAAATCCAGCAAGCTAGCTACTCAAATCTGGCAAGCTAGCAACGCAAATTGGCAAGCTTGCAACTCAATTCTAGCAAGCTAGCAACGTCAAGCTAGCATTTTAGCACATACACATCTAGCAAATTAGCAAAGCAAAACTATCAAATAGCAAGGCATATCTAGCAATCTAGCAAAATAGCTACGCAAAGCTAGAAAGCTAGCAACGCATATCTAGCAATCTAGCAAGCTAGCAACGCAAAGCTAGCTAGCTAGCAACGCAAAGTTAGCAAGCTAGAAACGCCAATCTACCAAGGTAGCAACGCAAATCTAGCAAGCTAGCCACGCAAACCTAGCAAGCTAGCAACGCAATGTTGGCAAGCTAGCAAGGCAAAGCTGGCAAGCTAGAAACTCAAAGCTAGCAAGAAAGAAACCAAAGAAAATAAACAAGCAACGCAATTCTAGCAAGCTAGATTAAGCAATGTTAGCAAGCTAGCAACGCATAGCTAGCAAGCTAGCAACGGAAAGCTAGCAAGGTAGCAACGCAAAACTTGCAATCTAGCCACGAAAATCTAGCAAGCTATTAACGCAAAGCTGGCAAGCTAGCAAAGCAAAGCTGGCAAGCTAGCAAATCACAGCTGGCAAGCTAGCAACCCACAGCTGGCAAGATAGCAACGCATAGCTGGCAAGCTTGCAACGCAAAACTAGCGTGCTAGCAAAGGAAAGCAAGAAAGCTAGCAACGCAAAGTTAAATAGATAGCAACGCAAAGCTAGGAAGCTAACAACGTAAAGCTAACAAGCTAGCAACGCAAAGCTAGCAAATTAGCAAAACAAAAATAGCAAGCTAGCAAAGCAAATACAGCAAACTTGCCACGCAAATCTAGCAAGCTAGCAACGCAAAGCTAACAAGCTAGCAACGCAAAGCTGGCAAGCGGGCAACGTAAACTAGCAAGTTAGCAACGCAAAACTAGCAATTTAGAAACTCAAAGATAGCAAGCTAGCAACGCAAAGCTGCCAAGCTAACAACGCAAAACTGGCAAGCTTCAACGCGAGGCTAGCAAGCTAGCAACGCATATCTAGCAAGATAGCAAGCTACCAACGGAAATCTAGCAAGATATCAACGCAAAGCTAGAAATCTAGCAACGCAAAGCTAGCAAGCTAACAACGCAAAGCTAGTTAGCTAGCAACGCAAAGCTAGCAAGCTAGCAACGCAAAGCTAGCAAGCTAGCAAAGCAAAGCTAGCAAGCAAGAAACGCAAAGCAAACAATCAAGCATTGCAAAGCTAGCAAGCTAGCAACGGAAAGCTAGCAAGGTAGTAACGCAAAGCGAGCAAGTTATCCACGCAAATCTAGCAAGTTAGCAACTCAAATCTGGCAAGCTAACAACGCAAATTGGCAAGTTAGCAACGCAAAGCTGGCAAGCTAGCAACGCAAAGCTGGCAAGCTTGCAACGCAAAGCTGGCAAGCTAGCAACGCAAACCTGGCAAGCTATAAAAGCAAAGATGGCAAACTAGCAACGCATATCTTGCAAGCTAGCAACGGAAAGCTAGCAAGCTTGAAACGCAAAGCAAGCAAGCTAGAACGCAAAGCTTTGAAGCTAGCAACGCAAAGCTACCAAGCTAGCAACACAAAGCTACCATGCTAGCAACGCAAAGCTAGCAAGCAAGCAAAGAAATGCTGACAAGCTAGAAAGCAAAGCTGGCAAGCTAGCAACGCAAACCTAGAAAGATAGCAAGGCAAAACTATCTAGCTAGCAACGCATATCTAGCAATCTAGCAAGCTAGCAATGTAAAGCTAGCAAGCAAGCAAAGAAATGCTGACAAGCTAGAAAGCAAAGCTGGCAAGCTAGCAACGCAAAGCTAGCAAGCAAGCAAAGAAATGCTGACAAGCTAGAAAGCAAAGCTGGCAAGCTAGCAACGCAAAGCTAGCAAGCAAGCAAAGAAATGCTGACAAGCTAGAAAGCAAAGCTGGCAAGCTAGCAACGCAAACCTAGAAAGATAGCAAGGCAAAACTATCTAGCTAGCAACGCATATCTAGCAATCTAGCAAGCTAGCAATGTAAAGCTAGCAAGCTAGGAACTCAAAGCTAGCAAGCTGGCAACGGAAAGCTAACAAGGTAGCAACGCAAAGCTAGCAATCTAGCCACGCAAAGCTGGCAAGCTAGCAAACGCAAACCTGGGAAACTAGCAACGCAAACTGGCAAGCTAGCATGTTACACCTCAGGGGGAGGGGGTGAGAACTTATAATCACTTTCGTCTGTTATTCTCTTTCGCTAACATCTATGTTGCACTCGGCTGCCGTCGGCGGCCTTGGCTAGGGGAGCTCGGGCTGAGTTGAGGACAGGATGGTTACTAATGGGCGAATCAGAACTCCCTGCGTACATTCTCCACTATGTACACTTGTCTATTTACAATCATAAATACATTAAGAAAAAGGCCTGCTCTTATCTGTTTACATGACACTTCTCCCTAAACCCATTCTACCGTCCTAGTTGTGAAGGGGAGGTGCCCTGAACTGCCTCCTATCATCGTCTGCTACTGTACATTCATTCCTACCCTGTTCTACCCTGACTCTCACTTGGTTCATTGGATACTGCCTCATTATCTCACAATAACACTTGTAATAACACAACCTTTAACAGCATGGCGTATATGAGCAACTAGACTTACTTGCAATACAAATGTAGATTACAGCCGTTGTCCACCCTCTTATGGAATACATGTCGCCGAGAGCCTCCGGCTGACAACTGAATATTCTGTTAGAACATGATACCAAGTCCCCCGAAATTCCCTAATTTAAGGGTTTATTTCCGCTGATTCAGCCTTGACGAAAGAGGGTGGGAGACTCCCCCCTCAGTGTCCTCAATCCTCCTAATAACCTCCTAATTGGCTCTCATGGGTGGTTGTGGGCGGACCCCTTTGCGTCTCCTTGCTGTGTAAGCAGTCTATCACGATTACCCTAGTGCCTGAGTGAGGCAAGTGTCTTGTTTTATGAATACACAGAGACTTGCTGAGTCTTCACATTCTTAACCTACTTGCCAGTCCCGGTGATTACAATTTACGGCAATAACTGCGAAAATCTTTTCGCAAGTCTCTGGCTTTGGGTAAGACCATACCCACTCTAATCTCAAATTTGGGGCATCGCATAGCAACTCAAACCTGGCAAGATTGGAACGAAAAGCTGGCAAGCTATCAAAGCATATCTAGCAAGATAGCAACGGGAAGTTAGCAAGCTAGCAACGCAAAGCTAGCAAGCTAGCAACCAAATTTAGATAGCTAGCAACACAAAGTTATCAAGCTAGCAACGCAAACCTTGCAAGATAGCAACGCAATGCTAGCAAGCTAGCAAAGCAAAGCTAGCAAGCTAGCAACGCCAAGCTAGCAAGGTAGCAACGCAAATCTAGCAAGCTAGCAACGCAAAGCTAGCAAGCTAGAAACGCAAACCTAGCAAGCTAGCAACGCAAAGCTGGCAAGCTTCAACGCAAAACTGGCAAGCTAGCAACGCATATCTCTCAAGATATCGAGCTAGGAACGGAAATCTAGCAAGCTATCAACGCAAAGCTAGCAATCTAGCAAAGCAAAGCTAGCAAGCTAGCAACGACAAGCTAGCAAGGTAGCAACGCATAGCTAGCAAGGTAGCAACGCAAAACTATCAAGCCAAGAAATCATATCTAGCAATCTAGCAAGCTAGCAACACCTAAGTAAGCTAGCTAGCAAAGCAAAACTAGCAAGCTAGCAACGCAAAACTAGATAGCTAGAAACGCAAAGGTTGCAAGCTAGCAACGCAAAGCTAGCAAGCAAGAAACGCAAAGAAAAACAAGCAAGCATTGCAAAGCTAGCAAGCTAGCAACGGAAAGCCAGCAACGTAGCAACGCAAAGCGAGCAAGCTATCCACGCAAATCTAGCAAGTTAGCAACTCAAATCTGGCAAGCTAGCAACGCAAATTGTCAAGCTAGCAACGCAAAGCTGGCAAGCTAGCAACGCAAATCTGGCAAGCTAGCAACGTAAACCTGGCAAGCTAGGAAAACAAAGACGGCAAACTAGCAACGCATAACTAGCAAGCTAGCAACGGAAACCTAGCAAGCTTGAAACGGAAAGTAAGCAAGCTAGAACGCAAAGCTTTCAAGCTAGCAAAGCAAAGCTACCAAGCTAGCAACGCAAAACTAGCAAGCTAGCAACGCAATGCATGTAAGCTCGCAACGCAAATTTAACAAGCTAGCAACGCAAAGCTACCATGCTAGCAACGCAAAGCTAGCAAGCAAACAAAGCAAAGCTCGCAAGCTAGAACACAAAGCTGGCAAGCTAGCAACGCAAACCTAGCAAGATAGCAACGCAAAATCTATCAAGCTAGCAAAGCATAACTAGCAATCTAGCAAGCTATCAACGCAAACCTAGCTAGCTAGCAAGGCAAAGCTAGCTAGTTAACAACGCAAAGCGAGCAAGCAAGCAACTCAAAGCTAGCAAGCTAGCAACGCAAAGCTAGCAAGCTAGAAACTCATAGCTACCAAGCTAGCAACGGAAAGTAAAACAAGGTTGCAACACAAACCTAGCAAGCTGGCAAAGAAAAGCTAGCAAGGTAGCAATTCCAAGCTAACATGCTAGCAACGGAAAGCTAACAAGGTAGCAACGCAAAGCTAGCTATCTAGCCACGCAAAGCTGGCAAACTAGCAACGCATTCAAGCAAGCTAGCAACGCAAATCTGGCAAGCTAACAACGAAAAGCTGGCAAGCTATCAACGCATATCTAGCATGTTAGCAGCTGGAAGCTAGCAAGCTAGCAACGCAAAGCTAGCAAGCTAGCAACCAAGGCTAGCAAGCTAGCAACTCAAAGATAGCAAAGCTAGCAAACGCAAAGCAAGCAAGAGCGAACGCAAAGCTAGCAAGTTGGCAACGCAAATTTACCAAGCTAGCAACGCAAAGCTAGCAAGCTAGCAACGCCAAGCTAGCAAGCTAGCAACGCCAAGCTAGCAAGCTAGCAACGCCAAGCTAGCAAGCTAGCAACGCCAAGCTAGCAAGCTAGCAACCAAGGCTAGCAAGCTAGCAAAGCAAGGCTAGCAAGATAGCATCGCAATGCTAGCAAGCTATCAACGCACACCTAGCAATTTAGCAAGCTAGCAAAGCAAGGCTAGCAAGATAGCATCGCAATGCTAGCAAGCTATCAACGCACACCTAGCAATTTAGCAAGCTAGCAAAACAAGGCTAGCAAGCTAGCAACGCCAAGCTAGCAAGCTAGCAACGCAAAGCTAGCAAGCTAGCAACCCAATGCTAGCAAGCTAGCAACGAAAAACTAGCAAGCTCGCAACGAATTCTAGCAAGCAAGAAAGCAAGAAACGCAAAGCTAGCAAGCTAGGAACGAAAAAGCTAGCAAGCAAGCGATGAAAGCTAACAAGCAATAAACGCAAAGGAAGCAAGCAAACCAGCAACGCAAAGCAAGCAAGATAGCATTGCAAAATTGGAAAGCTAGCAACGGAAAGCTAGCAAGCTTACAACTGAAAGCTAGCAAGGTAAAAACCCAAAGCTGGTAAGATAGCCACGCAAATCTACAAGTTAGCAACGCAAAGCTGGCAAGCTAGCAACGAAAAAGCTGGCAAACTTGCAACGCACTGCTGGTAAGCAAGCAACCCACAACTGGCAAGAAAAATGCAAAGCTGGCAAGCTAGCAACGCAAAGCTAGCATGCTAGCAAAGCAAAGCTAGCAAGCTAGTAACACAAAGCTAGCAAGCTAGCAACGCAAAGCTAGCAGGCTAGCAACGCAAAGCTAGCAAGTTAACAAAAAAATAGCAAGCTAGCAACCCATATTTAGCAAGCTAGCCACGCAAATTAGCAAGCTAGCAACGCAAAGCTAACATGCTAGCAACGCAAAACTAGCAAGCTAGCAACGCAAAGCTAGCAAGCTAGCAACGAAAACTGTATAGATAGCAAAGCAAAGCTGCAGGGCTAGGAAGGCAAAACTAGCAAGCTAGCAACGCAAAGCAAGCAAGATAGCAACGCAAAGCTAACAAGCTAGCAACGCAAAACAAGCAAGATAGCAACGCAAAGCTAACAAGCTAGCAACGAAAATCTACCAAGCTAGCAACGCAAAGCAAGTAAGTTAGCAACGCAATGCTAGCAAGATAGCAACGCAAAGCAAAGGAGCTAGCAACGCAAATCTACCAAGCTAGCAACGCAAAGCTAGCA
>NW_019737161.1:0-304 GCF_002891405.2 Cryptotermes secundus
TCTGTGTTCAATCTGTCCTTGTGTAGAAGTCATTGGCATTAGCTGCTACAA
Source organism: Cryptotermes secundus (assembly GCF_002891405.2). Classification (NCBI taxonomy): domain Eukaryota; kingdom Metazoa; phylum Arthropoda; class Insecta; order Blattodea; family Kalotermitidae; genus Cryptotermes; species Cryptotermes secundus. The sequence goes on from NW_019737161.1 coordinate 52, forward strand.
ACAGAACTGCCAAGAAGCAGTGAGATGTATCCTGTACCCTCCTCCTATGCTTAAGTCAACACTGCGATCTCTGTAGCATGCACATTTAGTGGAATAGGCCCTGGGGTTTACTCAACCTCTAACAGAAATGAATACCAGGAATTAATTAAATAATTTTCGTGGGGATTAAAGCGCGGCCGGAACCTAAGGCTGACAACCTTACCGCCATCTTTGAACCAATTGTCTAGATAATGTGGGAGCCTCAACATCTCAC
>NW_019737161.1:446-677 GCF_002891405.2 Cryptotermes secundus
CATGTGAAGATTGCAAAATGTATATGGTTAAAATGGAAGGTATGGTGAGAATATCAAAATAATTTATTTTGTAATTTATCCCAGGGCTTAAAAAATTAAGCACCATATTATGAAGCCATATGGGGAAATGGAGGTATAGCTCCACCATTATTAACTTCGGTATTAGATGGAGTTAAGTCGTCAGGTTTTGTGACCCGGTCACATTTCCCCCAGACACACAGTTCCAGAGCC
>NW_019737162.1:0-485 GCF_002891405.2 Cryptotermes secundus
GACGTAGCTCTGTTGACTTGGCCCCCCAGATCACCTGATCTAACGTCTTGTGACTTCTTCCTTTGGAGGTACATTAAGGATCGTGTTTACATACCCCCACTGCCAAGAACACTAGTAGAGCTGAGGGAACGCATCGATGCTGCAGTGATGACCACTGACAGGATGATGCTACAAAATGTGTGGAACGAGCTNACCGCCTGGACGTGTGTCGTGACCCAAGGGGCACACACAGAACATTTGTAGAGTGTGAAGAAAAGTTCTTTTTATATATCAATCATATTTGTACCTGTAATGCTTTGGAAAATATAGCGTTTTAAAAACGAATGAATCATTGATAGTAGCCCTGTATACTCGTTATATTAAATTGCAGTATCCTGTTACACTGACTTTGCGATCCGCTTCTTTGCCGTCTATGTGCAACGTCGGTTCATACTGTCAAGCCGTTTTTTCGTTAGTATCACTACATGTTTCGGCCTAACCGGCCA
>NW_019737163.1:0-412 GCF_002891405.2 Cryptotermes secundus
TTTGGTTTTAAAATATCTTCCCTCCCTACTTTGACATTGAAATCTACTAACACTATTTCATATGATATTTCGGGAATTTATCAAATACATGTTCTGGCTCCTAGTAGGAGCTGTCCTTTGTATAATCAATTTTATCTACTGTTGGGACATGAATATTCAGAACGATGATATAATATCAGCGACCTCTTAGTATTGTGTATGGCATCTTTTTACTAACGAACTCTACCCTCTTAACTGCTGATACGATTCTCTTACGTATGAAAAAATCTGTACCTAATTCATGGTTCTCATCTCCCCTTCCCACAGAAAAATATATAGTCTCCTGCTGGTGCGGTGCCACCTCCGCCCCATTTGACCTCCTGTACTGCCGCTAAATCTAACTTATATTTTGAGATTTCTTCTGCCACTGCCC
>NW_019737164.1:0-1049 GCF_002891405.2 Cryptotermes secundus
CCATTTTGCTGTGATGTATGTAATAAGTCATTTAGAGACCAGAGTTATCTGAAGACACATCAGCGCATACATAGTGATGAAAAGCCATTTTGCTGTGATGTATGTAATAAGTCATTTATAAACCAGAGTAATCTGAAGACACATCAGCGCATACATAGTGGTGAAAAGCCATTTTGCTGTGATGTATGTAATAAGTCATTCAGTCATCAAAGTAGTCTGAAGAGACATCAGCGCTTACATTTTGATGTGCGCAGTAAATCTTAGAGCAGTAGAGATGGGTTTAGCCTGAAGGAACAGTATGTGAGTTGTAGCATGCCACAGTTTTCATGTTGTAAGTAAGACAGGTTTGCTGTGTGTGGCATGGTTTGATTTTGTAGAATTCTACAATATATTACTGTTTATTGCTGTTGCTAACCTTTCTAACTGACGTATAATGAACTGGGTCCCATGGTACAAAACATCCATGCAAATGAGTTCCATTTGATTCTGGCTGATGAATATGCACAAGGATCTCTTGTGTTGAGTGGAAACACACATTACATGACATGACGTTCTCCTGCAGTTATGTTAATTCAGCATTGGAAGCTCATGATTAGTAGCGTGTAATCACTGAAATGGATCAACAGCTTATACATGTAATTCAGCAGTATCATATGCTTTTTGCTGTGTTATCTGTTCTCTTCTGCCATTACATGTGAGTAAATTTGTTGATCAGTTAGTTTCAGATCGATATATCACTTGAAGATAACTGTTAGGGATTGGTCAGATGAATGCAGATTATGCTGTATTGGACGTTGCAGACAGGATATATTTCTGCAGTATACTTGGTATATTGATTATAAAAAGAAAGTTAAATAAAGGTTTGATTCTGCTTATGGAGAAATAAAGTAGTACCGAGAATTTAATTAAAAGGATAATGAAAGAATTGCTTACATCTTTATGTTGGGAATATCAGCAGAGAAACTGAGCGGTCATGAGGTCAGAAAGAAAAGTGGTTTGGTACGGAGACACTCCTTTTTGCTTTAGGTCTCCTTTGCATTAGAGGGAAA
>NW_019737165.1:0-506 GCF_002891405.2 Cryptotermes secundus
AAACTCTATAATATTAAACGAGGTAAAGGTAAAAATTTCCCCTGTTCTTAATTAAGACTCTTTGAAGGTGTATGACGAAGTGGAAGTGTAACTCCACAGATTCTTAAAATCGATATTGAATGGCTATGAGCGACTTTACCCCTGACTTCATTACCTCAGAGGAAAGAGCCCCCCCCATCATTTGAACAGCAGGGAGAGTGTGTCCCAGAGGCGGTCCGAACACCGAGGCTAGGAATCTCGTCGGGAATCAAACACAGATTCTCTGGCCATCCCGTCCGCATCCTTCAAGTTTCTATACCGACTGAGCTCTCTGGGCTCCAAGTATATCAGATTTCATGAGAAGCCATTAGAGTTTCCAGAGTTATTACAGTGAAACAGAAATTGAGACTCTAATAGGCCCCCATTTTTGCAAATTATGTTCCCAGGGTGTGAAAAAGACACGGCAACAAAGAGAGATGCGCTTTGGGTTGGGAACTGAGCTCTGTAACTTATAATTTATCGCGTAT
>NW_019737166.1:0-212 GCF_002891405.2 Cryptotermes secundus
TGGCCAACCCTGAAACTGGGGTTATCATACGAAAAGCCCACATATTTCAACTCAAGCCATATATTTTTGCGGGGTAGTTATATCCAGCTTGGAATGTTGTATTCATTATATTTCAGGGTGTACATAAAATTACATTTAATATATGTGTTGCTGATGGTGAATGTTCTAGCTGGAGACTTAGCCCTGTCCTCCTTAACCCTTACCCTTCACTT
>NW_019737167.1:0-421 GCF_002891405.2 Cryptotermes secundus
TTGAAATTTTTTAATTTACTTGAACATTTCAAAGAGTTTTAGGTTGAAATTATATACATTTCGTTGATTTCGTTTAAAATGTAATTAAATTTCTTTAAATTAACTTCGAATCTTTCAAAGTTTCTTTAAATTTCAGGAAACATTACGTAAATCGTCGAAAAGTCTGCTAGAATTTCCAAAATAAGTTTGATATCTTTCACAAAATAATTGTTATATTTAAATTAACTTGAAATCCAGAAAAAGTTATTGGATAAACTACATGAATTTGATTTAAGAAAGTGAATATTAGTTTAGTGTTCCTGAAATTATTATAAATCCTTCATAATTTCATTGAAATTATTTATTCCTTAAATATTGTCGAACAATTGGGTAGATTTCCATAAATATAAAATGGAATTTTGACAATTTTTTGAAAATCTTT
>NW_019737168.1:0-876 GCF_002891405.2 Cryptotermes secundus
CATGGAGGCCCATAGGATTGTGAGACGTCGAGGCTCCCACATTTTGTGTAGACAATCAGATCACAAATGGCTGTAAGGTTGTCAGCCTTACACGCCGGCCGCCCTTTACACCCCAGGAATATTCCTGGTACTCATTTCTGTTAAAAGCTAAGTCGATCCTAAGGCTATAGTGCTGCTCGAAGAACTAGATAAATTGAAAAAATCCACCTCATCGGGGCTTGAACCCGCGACCATCAGGCTTGTAGCATAATGACTCAACCAACTACTCTACCGCGTGCCCCCTCCAAATACATAGCCACAACTAACATACTGTGACATGTAGACCCATTTCTAGGCAACGCCTGAAATATGCGCACGCAACAATAGAATCAGTGTAGCAAGAGGGGTTTTCTGTGTGGTCCCTATATATTCATTGCTAGGTAACGGGCCAATAAACACACATTCTTGCAACAGAAGAACTTGTTTTCCATTGGGTCCATGTTATTCGACGCTACAAGCAGTTGAGGGTTGAGGGTTTAGTTGTGGAGTGTTAAACAGTGGGCAACTGAAGCCAAGATTCGGTGCCAGGAAACGTCCAGTGAAGACATGGCAGAAGAGTAGCCATCGTGGAGAGCTGTTACCAAGTAAAGACTAGCGAAAGTAATTGAGAAGGCTTAGTGTTGAGTGATTTTAGTGTAGAAATCAGCAATAGTGCAATAATTATTTATAGTTACGACCTGTAACTGGTCAATAAATCTATTCACCAATCGAAACCCCCATCTACAGTCACTAAAACACGTGACAATATAAATACAGTGGAACGTCAGTAATCCTGACTTATAGTAACACAAAGGCCGCGCCATAGCCCAAGCGGTTAGTCGCTGACTTCCCACCGCG
>NW_019737169.1:0-1057 GCF_002891405.2 Cryptotermes secundus
CTAGAAAGCTAGCAACGCATATATAGCAAGCTAGCAAGCTAGCAAAGGATACCTAGCAAGCTAGAAAGGCAAAGCTAGCAAGCAAGCAACGCAAAGCTAGCAAGATAGCAACGCAAAGCTAGCAAGTTAGCAACGCAAAGCTGGCAAGCTACCAACTCAAAGCTAGCAAGCTAGGAAAGCAAACTTAGCAAGCCAGCAACGCAAAACTCTCAAGATAGCAAAGCAAAACTTGCAAGCTATCAAAGCAAAGCTAGCGAGCTAGAAACGCTAAGCAAGCAAGCTAGCAAAACAAAATTAGCAAGCTACCAACTCAAAGCTCTCAAGATAGCAACTCAAAGCTAGCAAGCTAACAACGCAAAGCTAGCAAGCTAGCAACGCAAATCTAGCAAGTTAGCAAGCTAGCAACGCAAAGATAGGAAATTATGAACGCAAATCTAGCAAGCTAGCAACATAGAAAAGAAATGTTAGCAAGCTAGAACCGCAAAGCTAGCAAGCTAGCAACACAAAGCTAGGAATCTAGTATCGCAAAGCTAGCAAATTAGCAACGCAAAGATAGCATGTTTGCAACGCAAAGCTACCAAGCTAGCAACGCAAAACTAGCAAGGAAGCCAAGAAAAGCTAGCAAGCTACTACGCATATCTAGTAAGCTAGCAACGCAAAGCTAGCAAACTAGCAACGCAAAGCTGGCAAACTAGCAACGGAAAGCTAGCAAGCTAGCAACGCAAAAATTGGCAAGCTAGCAACTCAAAACTTTCAAGATAGAAAAGCAAAGTTGGCAAGCTATCAAAGCAAAGGTATCAAGCTTGAAACGCGAAGCAGTCAAGCTAGCAACGCAAAGCTTGAAAGCTAGCCACGCAAAGCTGGAAAGCTGGCAACGCAAAGCTAGGAAGCTAGCAACGCCTATATAGCAAGCTAGCAAGCTAACAAAGGAAATCTAGCAAGCTAGAAACGCAAAGCTAGCAAGCAAGCAACGCAAAGCTAGCAAGATAACAACGCAAAGCTAGCAAGATCTCAACGCAAAGCTGGCAAGCTACCAACTCAAAGCAAGCAAGCTAGG
>NW_019737170.1:0-346 GCF_002891405.2 Cryptotermes secundus
GCGTTCCTAGCTTGCTAGCTCCCCGTTCTAGCTTGCTAGTTATGCTTTGCTAGCTTGCCAGCTTTGAATTGCTAGCTTGCAACCTTCGTGTTGCTAGCTTGCCAGCTTTGCGTTACTATCTTGCCAGGTTTGCGTTGCTAGCTTGATAGTTTGCGTTGATAACTATCCAACTTTGCGTTGCTAGCTTGCTAGATTTTCGTTGCTAGCTTGCTTGCTTCTCGTTGCTACTATTCTAGCTTTCCGTTTGCTAGCTTGCTAGCTTTGCGTTGCTAGATTGGTAGCCTTGATTTGTTAGCTTGCTAGGTTTGTTTGTTAACTTGCTAGATTGGCGTTGCTAACTTGCTAG
>NW_019737171.1:0-1021 GCF_002891405.2 Cryptotermes secundus
GACATCCACATAAACATGGCCTCTTTCAGTGATGCGAGCACGAGTGGTTCGGCAATGTCACATGCGAATTTCGGTGCTGTCTTGGTATTTACTATCAAAATGTTAGAGGTTTCAGGACCAAACAACTTGAATTTTATGACAACGTGTGCCTCTCCAAATTCGACATAATTTGACTTTCCGAGACATGGTTCAGCTACCTGAGCTACGATCACAATCTGTTTCCTAACCATTTCACCGTTTACCGGACTGACCGGCCATACACGTGTTTAAAGAACGCTCGCGGTGGTGGCGTATTAACAGTAATTACCCCTAGCCTGGGCTCTTGCAGTCGCAGGTATGAATTAGAACTCTGTTCTGAATTTGTGTGGATCGATGGTCCCACTGCTGATGGCATAAACATGCTTATTGTTAATCATTACTTCTCCCCTGACACCAAACCGGAAGTTATTACTGCCTACTTTCGACAACTTTAAAACAATCTAGACACGAACAATACTCGCGTCACATTACTCGGTGACTTCAGTGCTCCTGGATTCAACTGGGAGAATGGGACACCTCTTTCTAGTTGTCGTTATTATTCTAAACTCAAAGGGAACTCTATATTCACCTCTAGATATTTTCTGGCCCTAAGGCAGTGCGTTGACGATGTTGACACTATTAACATGCTTAAGCTAGCCTTTACAAATTTCACTGATTTAAAGTCTGTTCCTGCCGACTCTGGATTGGTCGCGCCTGATATATATCACCCTCCTTTGAATATTGATATTCTTCTACCTCATGTTAATAATAATTAAAATTGTGAGTTCAATTATCAAAATTTTGCCGCAGGCAACTACACTTTGCTTTACACCATTCTATCAACTTATAATTGGTCAAGTGTGTATGAAATCTCTTTTGTTAATGTAGCAGTCGCCAGCCTCAGTGTTGCTGTCAGAAGTGTTATGGAGCAGGCAATTCTTTGTGGGTATCGCTGCAATCTACATTCCCTCACTGGTTCTCCTATACCTTAAGGTATTACGTC
>NW_019737172.1:0-401 GCF_002891405.2 Cryptotermes secundus
GCTAGCTATGCGTTGCTTGCTTGCTAGCTTTGCTTTGCTATCTTGACAGTTTTGCGTTGCTAGCATGGCAGCTTTGCGTTACTAGCTTGCCAGTTTAACGTTGCTATCTTACCAGCTTATCGTTGCTAGCTTGCTAGATTTGCGTTGCTAAATTGCTAGCCTGCTAGCTTTGAGTTGCTAGCTTGCTAGCTTTGAGTTGCTAGCTTGCTAGCTTTGTGTTGCTTCCTTGCTAGCTTGGCGTTGCTATATTACAAGCCTTGCGTTGCTTGCTAGCTTTGCGTTGCTTGCTTGCTAGCCTGCTAGTTTTGAGTTGCTAGCTTGCTANCTTGTTTCGTTGCTAGGTTGCTAGCTTTGCATTGCTAGCTTGCTATCATTGCGTTGCTAGCTTGCTAGCATTGCGT
>NW_019737173.1:0-1021 GCF_002891405.2 Cryptotermes secundus
AATGTATGAAATTTTGATAAAGAATTACTCCAGAATTCAAATTAAAAATATAGAATTTCAAAAATTGGTAAAGATTCCACAAACATTAATGGAAATCTATACAAATTTTTGACTATATTTCATAATGATTTAATTTTTATTAAATTTCTAGAGGTTTCATGATAATTTAAGGAATTCTAAAGTAATTTTTACTATCTTCAATATAATTCATATAATTTCAACTTAAAATTTTTGAAATCTTCACCATAAAAAAAAATTTCGAAGAATTTATAAAAAGTTTTTACTGCAATATAAGGTATTCCTTCAAATTTCTGATAATTAATTTTTTTTGTAATGAATTTAAAAAAATGTTCAGTCATTCTAAGTTAATTAAAAAGTTTTTTTCATATTATGAACGAAATCAACAAATTTGTGAAAATTTTCCAAATATTCTTTGACGATTTCACGTCAATATGAGGAAATACAGATAATATGTGAAAGTTTTCTTCCCTTTAAATGGAATTATGTACAAGATATTGATGATTTCTGCACTATAATAGGGAAATTTAATTCAACTCCGTTTGATGTTATCTTAAATTTAACGAATTATTCCAAGTTCTGAATGATTTCGATAAAATTTATGAAAATTTAACAAAAAATTATTACAGATTTCAAGTTAATATATAGAATTTCAATTAATTGTCAAAGATTCCACCTAAATTTATGGAAATCTATCGATTTATTAACGTTATTAAATTATTAATTAAATTTAATCATATTTTGATCGATTTCATTATAAATTAAAATATTCTAAACTAATTTTGACCTTCTTCAACCTAATTCCTTTAAATTTAACCAAGAATTCTTTCTCGATTTCAACATAATATAAATGAAATCAAATATTTTGTGAAAAATTTCACAATAATTTGGGAATCCTTGCAATCTTTTTGACGATTAAATAATTCTTTAAATATTTAAAGAAATTTAGAATCATTCATAGTTAAATTAAGGAATTAATTGAATTTTCAACGAATTCAACGAA
>NW_019737174.1:0-2590 GCF_002891405.2 Cryptotermes secundus
CGCAAAGCTAGCAAGCTAGCAACGGAAAACCTAGCAAGCTAGCAAACCGAAACTACCAAGGTAGCAAAGCAAAACAAACAAGCTAGCCACGCAAATCTAGCAAAGCTAGAAACGCAAACCTGGCAAGCTAGCAACGCATACTTGCTAGCTTGATACGCAAAGCTAGCAAGCTACCAAAGCATATCTAGCTATCTAGCAAGCTAGCAACGCAAAGCTAGCAATCTAGAAACGCAAAGCTAGCAAGCTAGCAACCCAAAGCTAGCAAGGTAGCAACACAAAACTGGCAAATTAGAAACGAAAAGCTGGCAAGCTAGCAACGCATATCTATCAAGCTACCAACCCAAAAATAGCAATCTAGTAACGCAAAACTATCAAGCTATAAACGCAAACTAGCAATCTATAAACGCAAAGATAGCAATGTAGCAACGCAAAGCTAGCAAGTTTGATCGCAATGCTTGAAACAAGCAACGCAAAGCTAAAAAGCTAGAAACGCAAAATTAGCAAGCTAGCAACACAAAGCTTGCAAGCAAGAAACTCAAAGCTACCAAGCTAGCAACGGAAACCTAGCAAGCTAGCAACTCAAAGCTAGCCAGCTAGCAACGCAAAGCTAGCAAAATAGCAACGCAAAGCTAGCAATTTTGCAAGCTAGCAACACAAATGTAGCAAGCTTGAAAACCAAAGCTGGCAAGTTAGAAACGCAAAGCTGGCAAGTTAGCAACGCATATCTAGCAAGTTAGCAACGCAAAAATAGCAATCTAGCAACGCAAAGCTAGTAAGCTAGAAACTCAAATCCAGCAAGCTAGAAACGCAAAACTTAGCAAGCTAGCAACGGAAACTAGCAAGGAAGCAACGCAAAACTAACAAGCTAGCCACCAATTCTAGCAAAGCTAGAAACGCAAAGCTGGCAAGCTAGCAACGCAAACTTGCAAGTTTGCAACGCAAAGCTAGCAAGCTACGAAAGCATATCTAGCTATCTAGCAAGCAAGCAACGCAAATTTTCAAGCTTGCAACTCAAATCTAGCAAGATACCAAAGCATATCTAGCTATCTAGCAAGCTAGCAACGCAAAGCTATCAAGCTAGAAACGCAAAGCTGGCAAGCTAGCACCCCAAAGCTAGCAAGGTAGCAACGCAAACTGGCAAACTAGAGACGCAAAGCTGGCAATCTTGCAACGAATACCTACCAAGCCAGCAACGCATCTACCAAGCTAGCAACGCAAATATAGGAAGCTAGCAACGCAAAGCTACCAAGCTAGGAAAGAAAAACTAGCAAGCTAGCAACGCAAAGCTTGCAAGCTTGATACTCAAAGCTACCAAGCTAGCAACGGAAACCTAGCAAGCTAGCATCTCAAAGCTAGCAATCTAGCAACGCAAACCTACCAAGATAGCAACGCAAAGGTAACAATTTTGCAAGCTAGCAACACAAAGCTAGCAAGCTAGCAAACCAAAGCTGGCAAGTTAGAAATTCAAAGCTGTCAAGCTAGCAACGCAAAGCTAGAAAGATAGCAACGAATATCTAGAAAGCTAGCATCGCAAAGATAGCAAGCTAGCAACGCAAAGCTTGCAAACTAGCAACGTAAATCTAGCAAGCTAGCAACGCAAAGCTTGCAAACTAGCAACGTAAAGCTAGCAAGCTAGCAACGCAAAGCTAGTAAGCTAGCAAGCTACCAACGCATATGTAGCAATCTAGCAAGCTAGCAAAGCAAAAATAGCAAGCTAGCAACGCAAAGCTATGAAGCTAGCAACGCAAATCTAACAAGCTAGCAACGCAAAATATAACAAGCTAGCAACGGTATCTATCAAAATAGCAATGCAAAGATAACAAGCTAGCCACGCAAATCTAACAAATCTAGAAAAGCAAAGCTGGCAAGCTAGGAACGCAAAGCTGCCAAGTTAGTAAGGAAAAGCTAGAAAGCTAACAACGCATATCTAGCAAGATAGAAACGAAAAGCTAGCAAGCTAGCAACGCAAAGCCAGCAAGNTAGCAATGCAAAACTGGCAAACTAGAAAAGCAAAGCTTGCAAGCTAGAAACGCATATCTAGCAAGCTTTCAACGCAAAGATAGCAAGCTAGCAACGCAAAACTTGCAAGCTATAAACGCAAAGCTAACAATTTTGCAACACAAAGATAGCAATGTATCAACGCAAAACTAGCAAGTTTGATCGTAATGCTTGAAACAAGCAACGCAAAGTTACCAATCTAGAAACGCAAAACAAGCAGCTAGCAACGCAAAGCTTGCAATTTTGCAAATCAAAGCTACCAAGTTAGCAACGGAAAGCTAGCAAGCTAGAAACTCAAAGCTAGCAAGCTAGCAACGCAAAACTAGCAATCTAACAACGCATAGATTGCAATCTAGCAACGCAAAGTTAGCAAGCTTGATCGCAATGCTTGAAAGCTAGCAACGCAAAGCTGCCAAGCTAGCAACGTAAATCTAGGAAACTAGTAACGCAATGCTAGCAAGCTTGCAACGCAAAGCTACCAAGCTAGCAAAGCAAAGCTAGCATGCTAGCAATACAAAGCCAGCAAGATAGCAACGCAGAACTATATAGATAGCAACGCAAATCTAGCATTCTAAGAAGCTCAGCAACGCAA
>NW_019737175.1:0-1068 GCF_002891405.2 Cryptotermes secundus
ACATGTTGGTTGGTGATTGAGATCCCATCAATATTTAAAGTTACAACCATTGGGCGCCACAGCCGCCTTCTTACAACCGCACTTCACCACTTCTCGCAACCGTTGGGCGCCACTTCTTACAACCGCACTTCGGCTGTCACTTCTTACAACCGTTATTCACCACTTCTCGTGACCGTTGCCCATCTATCTTTATGTTTATTTATTTGTTTGCCCGCTTCGGTAGAACACTTTTGACTCTTCTCAGGGTTGTGCCACGGTAATAACTGGGGCAACGACGAGACTACACATTAAATGCTAGTCCAGTGATACAAATCAAATACTCTATTTCTGCTTAATCACAAATTGTTTAATTCAGAAGCAAACACTATATCTTTATTGGCAAGTACGGAGTATTTTGTGCCCTCTTTATTATTATCAAAGATTAATCGAACCAAATAAAGACTGTTACATTTAGATAAACTTGGAGAGAGCAGATAAATGATGTCTGCCTCTGGTGAATTCAAAATGCCAAGTGCTTCTGCCCACTCTATTCTGCGGGAGCGTCACTTCATCACCGTATAGGATTTGAACCGACGGCCTTTCTCCCAGACAAGAATAGTCTTCTAATGGCTGATTTTAACTGCCAATTCATCATACCATCAGTACAAGACAATCACATTACTAACTTGGAGAATAAATAGATCCAAAGATATTGAATCCGGGACCCTACATGTGAAAGAGCTTATTTCTTAGTTTAGGGTCTAATTACACCCTTCCGAAGACACTTTAATAACAGCTACCCTATTAGCAAAACAACATTTACATCTTGGGCAGACTACAGACATGTGTTTTCCTAATGGGCCTCGACCCTTTAACGGTCACCCAAGGTGCAGGTAACAAAACAAGGCAGTGTTTTTCTCTAAATGCGAAAAGCATGTCAACTTCTTAATGGATGGGTCTCCCTAATAAATCAGTCACTGTATTGAAATGGCTAACGTGGAACACAGTGTCCATTAAAGAGTATTAAAAGGTTTCGACGGTTACAAAGTTATAGCCTTATCGGCACTGCTAGTTCTATTTGTTTCAAGT
>NW_019737176.1:0-696 GCF_002891405.2 Cryptotermes secundus
GTTTGGCCACAAATCTCATTTTGTATTAAAGCAGATGTCTCCGTCTAGCAAAGATAACAGTTAAAGTTCGCTGTTTCCACATGTCTCCTTCAATAATATCAACATGGCATTCGTTCCTTGCTCAGGGTTAGAATTGCAACAGGCGCAATCGCTTCTGTGCTCTAGTTGTCAGAGTTTCTGGCTACAGATCCAGAGTTCCCGGTTCGATTTCCGGCCCTACCAAATTTTCTGAGAAGTAGTGGGTCTCGAATGGAGTCCGCTCAGCCTCATGTGTATAATTGAGGAGCTGTTTCAAGGAAATAGCGACTCCGATGTAGAAAAGCCAATTTAACGGCCTTGGGGATTCGTTGCGCTGACCACACGACACCCTCTATCCGTTTAAGTTGGCATTAACTTCGCCGACAAGCGGCGGTCGCTCAGTCGGTATAGTTCGCTTGGATACTAAAGCCACGGAGTTTGTTTTTTGTTTGAGCGTGTTACTTACAATGTTACCAGACCGGCCCTGGGGACCCCCTCTCTACTATCCATTGGGCACCGGGGGCTCTTTCCGGGGGTAAACCTGCCGGAGGTGTGAATCTGACCACACCCCCAACTAGTGTCGAGGTCTGGAAAACTTGCATCTACGTGTATATTTACACTCCCCCATACCCATTCATGGCGTAGTGCTTAATTAGTTAAGCACATGGACAGCTTTAC
>NW_019737177.1:0-643 GCF_002891405.2 Cryptotermes secundus
CACTAAGAATTCTTAACGCCTACGCTCTGATGAATGTACTTCCAGCGAATGTATGTGTGAGCTAATGCTGACTTCTTTCATTCCCCGGTATCTGTTTGTGTGTGGTATTTCTTTACGCGCTTTGCTTGCTACAAAGCATCTGGTGTCTGCTGCTTACGAAAGAATTGTTCCCAATCACTTTCCGACTTGCTTTGAGAGAGATAATTTGTTAGCTAACTTTCATTGACTGCTTGTTATCTGTGTTTGTGTGTCCGTATTATTTTCTTACTGGCTTGGCTTACCGGCGACAAAGCAGCTGTGTCTAATTTACGATGTTATGAACCTAGGGGTCGAATTTGCTTGACACCTCTGTCGACATTTATGAATTTGTTATTTCTCTTCTGTCTTGCGACACTCTCTTAGCGGAGCCGATAGCATCTTGTTCACGTAACTTGTCTGCCGGGACAGTTTCTTGCCCCTGACGCAAATAAAATCACGGTTTCAAAAGTGGGTTCCCACAACTTCGAATGAAATTAGGGTATTCCTACGTTTGCTTATGCTGACTGGAATTCAGAAACCAAACCTCAGAATGTATTTTAGTAGGAAACAAGGGAAAAAGTGTGGTACGAAAAATTATTCAACCGCTTAGTATCTGGTGTCTTAT
>NW_019737177.1:748-820 GCF_002891405.2 Cryptotermes secundus
GGCATCTTGCTCTCGTAACTTGTCTGGCGAAGAAGTGCTTGATCTTTTGGACGAAAACTGTTCAGTAGTTTC
>NW_019737178.1:0-474 GCF_002891405.2 Cryptotermes secundus
AAGCTTGTAGCTTTGCGTTGCTAGCTTGCTAGCTTAGCGTTTTAGTTATCTTTATTTGCTGTGTTTTTCTATCTTTGCGTTGCTAGCTTGCTAGCTTTGCGTTACTAGCTTGCTAGCATTCCTTTCCTAGATTGCTAGACATGCGTTGTTAGCTTGCCAGATTTGCGTTGAGAGTTTGACAGCTTTGCGTTGCTAGCTTGCTAGCTTTGCGTTACTAGCTTGCTAGCATTCCTTTCCTAGATTGCTAGACATGCGTTGTTAGCTTGCCAGATTTGCGTTGAGAGTTTGACAGCTTTGCGTTGCTAGCTTGCCAGGTTTGCGTCGCTAGCTTGCCAGCATGCGTTGCTAGATTTCCAGCTTTGCGTTGCTAGCTTGATAGATTTACGTGGCTAGCTTGCTAGGTTTGCGTTGCTTCCTTGCTAGCTTCCGTTGCTAGCTTCCGTTGCTAGCTTGATAGCTTTGCGTTGCTAGCTT
>NW_019737179.1:0-715 GCF_002891405.2 Cryptotermes secundus
AGCTAGCACGCTAACAACGGAAATCTAGCAAGCTAGCAACGCAAACCCAGCAAGCTAGCAACGGATAGCAAGCAAGGTAGCAAACAAGCCACGCAAATCTAGAAAGATAGGAACGCAAAGCTGGCAAGTTTGCAATGGAAATTTGGCAAGGTAGCAACGCTAAGTTGGCTAGCTTGAACGCATATCTAGCAAGCTAGCAATGTAGAAACGCAAAGCTAGAAAGCAAGAAACACAAAGCAAGCAAGCAAGCAAAGCAAAACAAGCAAGCTAACAACGCAAAACTAGCAAGCTTGCAACGGGTAGCTAGAAACGTAGCAACGCAAAGCTGGCAAGCAAGCAACGCAAAACTCGCTAGCTAGCAACCCAAAGTTCCCAAACTAACAACGCATATTTAGCAAGCTAGCAACGGAATGCTAGCAACCTTGCAACGCAAAGCTAGCAAGCTAGCAACGCAATGCTACAAAACAAGAAACGCAAATTAAGCAAGATATCAACGCAAAGCTAGCAAGCTAGCAACGCAATGCTACAAAACAAGAAACGCAAATTAAGCAAGATATCAACGCAAAGCTAGCAAGCTAGCAAAGGAAAGCTAGATAGGTAAAACGCAATGCTGGCAAGCTAGCGACGGAAACTAGCAAGCTAGCAACGCAAACCAGGTAAGCTAGCAAATCAAAGCTCTCAAGCTAGCAACTTATATCTAGCAAGCTAGCAAGGG
>NW_019737180.1:0-468 GCF_002891405.2 Cryptotermes secundus
ACAAGGGACTTAGTCCCACCCCACTAGCAATAAAAAAAGTACCTTTGCCATCATAGACTCCTTAGAAATTACAACAGTACCAATAGTCTCCACCATCTTCTCAGAGGGATAAGTGAGTGACTGTTCCGTATCACTGTACTCCTCGAAATATACGATGGCAGTGGCTGAGAGCGGCACATGACAGCTGACACCATGAAGCACATGTCTGACAGTGGAACCACTGACATAGGCTGCTGTGTGGGAAGACTTCCCTATCACCAGCATGTACTGCAGCACCTGTGACCTGCAACATGGAAAGTCTCAGGAACAGCATCAGTGGGTTCCTCGCCATGACTTGTGGAGCGATATGGTGAAGCAGCATCAGGTGCCCTCACAATTAACTCCACGCAAACCTCTAAATGCAAAGCCACTGATGATGCTATGCTTCGGGGCAGCTACAGACTCTCCGACAATTGGGTTATTGTTCGA
>NW_019737181.1:0-1240 GCF_002891405.2 Cryptotermes secundus
TTGGGTGGGCCCTAGAAGATGTATGAGGGAGTGGAGACAGAGCTCTATAAGCAACTCATGGCAGCTATTATTAGCTACTCCAAAAAGATTCAGCTTCCTGCAGTTACTTACACTAATGATGGCCTGATGGCTGGGACTGCGAGATCTGTCTTCTGGATTGTTCCAAAGTTTGTCAGCTCCCAAAGCAAATGCCTCACACATGACAGGCAAGTTATGAGCTGCTGCAGCTTCGAGATATCTTCCTCACCTGTCAATACAACACAGCTTCTAAAGAACAGTTAGGCCAATGAGTTAAAACAGTTTTACTGGCTGTTTCACACAAACTGAAGACATTCAAGAACAAATTAAATGGTAAATCTGTTGTATAGTTTAATTCGGCACAAATCATGAAGTATAGGTGAGTGGAGGTATAATACCACACATTCTTAATCTCGGCACTAGATGGAGGTAGGTGGTCAGATCTGCGCACATGCTGTTTCATCCCAGGGAAAGGGTCCCTGATAACCACAGGGGCACAAGAGCCAACATGGACACTGTGGGGAAGTTTCTTTTTTGCACTGCTGGACTCTGAACCCCAGTTCCTCAGTAATCCAATCCATAGCCTAGTTTCTAAACCGAATGAGCTATCCTGGTTCCTTGACACATGATATAATAGGAAGATGTGGAAAATTACATAATCTGGAGCTTCTGAATTCATACACGAGGGGACTTCAATAGGTAAGGGTAAACTGACTGGATACTTAATAAGACTGGACACAACCTTATCAAACTAGTACAGCATGTAGAGACATTTACAGGGCAGGATCTGACAGTGTGCAACTGATGGCAGGACAAGTGCAATATGAACGACAGTGTTAATCACAAGTACTACTTAGGGGTCCTGACCAAGCTCTGAGAATGAGTGAGGAAGAAAAGGATAGATTTGTGGAAGAATAATTCATGGATTCTGCATGAAGACAATGCACCAGCTCACAACACCCTAAAGGTGAAGCAGCATTTAATTGATAAGTGCATTCTGGTGCTTGAACACCCCCCTCCCCTCCTATTTATAGGATTCAGCCCCCTGTGACTTCTACCCGTTCCCCAAAACGAAAAGTGCATTAAGAGGAACTCATTTTCAGTCTGTCGATGAGGTGAAATCAAAAACGGCAGACCTGCTAAGAAGGGTGTCAGCTGATGGCCTGCAGCACTGCTTTCAGCAGTAAAAAATTTGTATGCAGCGGTATATAGATGGGGGGGG
>NW_019737181.1:2943-5548 GCF_002891405.2 Cryptotermes secundus
TTGTTATTCCAAGAAATTTCAGTGTACTCGTGTTATTAATTTGGATATCCCCATGGTTTATATTGATATCTATTGGTAAATTAGGTTTTGATGAAAACTGGACACAATTTGTTTTTGTCAGATTCAAAGTTAACGAATTAATAGAAAACCATACATTAATTAATTCAAGAATTTCTTTTAAAGTAATAACAAGTTTATTGTAGTTCGACTTGCAACACAATATGCTGGTATCATCTGCAAACAAAACTGGCTTTGACACTTTATTTATTATATATGGTAAATCATTAATATATACTAAAAAGAGCAATGGCCCCAGGATAGAACCCTGAGGGACACCCTGTTTAACCTTTTGCCATTTAGAAACACCACTTTCAGTGTTATTATTCAATATTGTTCTTTGCTGCCTATCAGTCAAATAGTCTTTGAGCAACTTTCCTGCTAAACCATTGATACCATAAAACTCCAGTTTTGCAAGTAGTATTTCATAATTTACACAATCGAAAGCCTTAGTCAAATCACAAAACAAACCTCCTACAACTAGGTTGTTATTTAACGCTGATAGAATAGTATTTATTAAGTCATGAGTAGCTGTATCCGTGGACAATTTAACTCATTTCTGTTAGAGGCCGAGTCAACCCCAGGGCCATTGTGCGGCTGGAAGGATTAGGTAAATTGAAAAAACTCCAATGACCTCATCGGGACATGAACCTGCGACCTTCCTTCTTGTAGCAGAGTGCTTCAACCAACTATGCTACCGCATGCCCTCAGTATAGGTAGGAGGTCTCAGAACCTGCAATCTTCCAAATACGAAGCATGAGTCTGATAGGTTTCACTTTGCCAATATACACTTTATGATAAAATACAATGTAAAGTAACCATTTGAGTAAAAATTTGTTTCCTGATGATTGACTTCTTTCGAAATGTGGTGTTGGAGAAGAATGGAGAAGATCAGTTGGACCGATTATGTGAGAAATGAAGAAGTGTTAATTAGAGTCAGTGAGCAGAGGAATATCCTACATGAAATAAGAAAACGGAAGGCTAATTGGATTGGTCATGTTTTACGCAGAAACTGCCTTCTAAAAGAAGCTATCGAAGGAAAGATAGATGGGCGGATAGAAGTGACAAGAAGACGAGGAAGAAGACGTAAGAAGATGCTGGATGACCTTGGGGACAGAAGAGGATACTGTCATTTGAAGGAGAAAGCTCTAGATCGCATTAAGTGGAGGAATTGTTTTGAAAGAGACTGTGGACCTGTCGTCTTGACAGATTACTGATGATGATGATGATGATTGACTTCATCTCTTAAGAGCCACACACTTGTGCAACACAACCTCTCCATATGAGGAAGCAATAAACAAGCATGACAAACCTATTATCAAAAAAGAAGCATCTGACATCATTCACTTCAATGATGTTAAAAAAATCTCCATGTCTTGAGCCCACAAGTGACTGCCGCTTGTCAGCAAAGTTAGTGCCAACTTTAGCGGATAGAGTGTCCCATGGTCAGCACAATGAATCTCCACAGCAGTTAATTTCGGTTTTCTAGACCGGAGCCGCTATTTCCTTGAAATAGCTCCTCGGTTATCCACATGAGGCTGAGTGGACCCAGTTCCAGACCCACTACTTCTCTGAAAACCTGGTAGCGCCGGGAATCTAACCCAGGACCTCTGGATCTGTATCCAGGAACTCTGACCACTAGTTCTCAATGTTAATATTATATAAATTTTAAACTTTCATAAATATCTCTTCAAATACTTTGTTCTTATATACAGCTGTTCCGTTCCATATCTGGTATCTCCTCTCCAGGCAGTCATGTGTGACCAAAATGTGTCAGAAATTTTAATGGTATTTAATTTGCAGAAAATAAAATCAGAAATACTCTCATGGTGATTTCACATCATATTTTAAAATGTATCATGGGTGGTAACCACACACTAAATCACAACATTTGCTTCACCCATTCTCTCACTGCCATGAGTGAGCCACATAAACCAGTGGTTCTCAAATTCTTTTAGACTGCAATTACCTCAATATGGACAAAAAAGACTCAGACCCTCCAACCTACAAGTGACCCAAAAAGTGATCGAGGAATATAATCCAGAATTTTGTTATCGGCCCACTTTTCAGTGGCTCCTGGTAAAAGCATCACAGCTCCCTGGAGGACCGCGCCTCCTACTTCTGGAAACACTGACAAAATCAATGAAAATTACACATAAGAAGATATGTTTAGTAATATAATTACCTATAACTTCATCCTCTTCAACTCCTGTGGAGTCCTGGTCACTTCTCAGTTCTATAGAGCATTCTTGTGGTTGTTTCTCAAAATTCTTTCCAAACAAAAGCACATCGGCATTCACTAAGTCATGTTCTGTATTCGAAGAACCTGAGTCACTTACTTTACTACCTACTGATGAAGCGTCATTTGCTTCATCTGAGCCTGGGACTGCACACTCAGACTTCGCTGTCTGTGTAGCACTACCACAGTCTTGCTGCCTTTGCTACTTTCTTCATTAACTTGGGGTTTCATGTCAGAATCTTGTGATGTGTTTTTGGTTTCAGTAACAATAATGTTAGTGAACCAATAGAAATCGGAAAAGGTAATTGC
>NW_019737182.1:0-167 GCF_002891405.2 Cryptotermes secundus
ACCCACCTATGCCTTGGTCTTCCCAGTGGTCTCTTTCCTTCCAATTTTCTCCAACACCCTGTCAATTAATCTCTCTTCGGTACAAATATTCTCCTCAACACCTTGTTCTCAAACACCCTCAGTCTGTGTTCCTCCCTTAATATCGGAGAGCAAGTTTCACACCCATA
>NW_019737182.1:284-465 GCF_002891405.2 Cryptotermes secundus
TTCCTCCTGAATCAAGTTTCGATCTGTTATCGATGTTCCCAAATATCTGAATTGTGCCACATTTTCAAAACATCTGTTTCATATATGTATGTCATGATTATTCCCTGTATTTTGGTGACGAGACAGCAAAACATACACTTAGTTTTCTCTGTGTTTACTTCCAGACAAACCTCTTTACTTG
>NW_019737183.1:0-985 GCF_002891405.2 Cryptotermes secundus
CATTGCGTTGCTTTGTTTACTTGCTTTGCTTTTCTTGCTTGCTAGCTTCGCGTTGCTAGCTTGCCAGTTTTGCCTTGCTAACTTGCCACCTTTGCGTTGCTACCTTGCTAGGTTTGCGTGGCTAGCTTGCTAGATTTGCGTTGCTAGCTTGCTAGATTGCTATATTTGCGTTGCTAGTTGCTAGTTTAGGGTTGCCAGCTTTGTAGCTTTGTGTTGCTAACATGCTAGCTTTGCGTTCTAGCTTGCTAGCTTTGCTTTGCTTGCTTGCTAGCTTTGCGTTGCTAGCTTGTTAGCATTGCATAGCTAGCTTGCTTGCATTGCGTTGCTAGCTTGTTTGAATTTCGTTGCTAGCTTGCTAGTTTTGCGTTGCAATCTTGGTAGCTGTGCGTTGCTATCTTGAAAGCTTTTTCGTTCTAGCTTGCTTGCTTTGAGTTACTAGCTTGCTATCTTTGCGTTACTAGATTGCAATCTCTGGGTTGCTGGCTTGCTAGCAATCCGTTGCTAGCTTGCTAGATATGCGTTGCCGGTTTGCCAGTTTTGCTTTGCTAGCTTGACAGGTTTGCGTTGCTAGCATGCCACGTTTGCGTTGGTAGCTTGCCTGCTTGGTGATGCTCTCTTGCCAATTTGCGTTGCTAGCTTGCCAGCTTTGCGATGCTAGCTTGCTAGATTTGCGTGGATAGCTTGCTCGCTCTCCGTTGCTACCTTGCTAGATTTCCGTTGCTATCCTGTTGCATTGCTTTTCTAGCTTGCTAGAAATTCTTTTCTTGCTTGCTAGCTTTTCGATGCTAGATTGCTAGTTTTGCGTTCTATCTTGCTTGCTTTGCTTTGCAAGCTTGCTATCTTTGCGTTGCTAGCTTGCTAGTTTGTCTGCTAGCTTGCTTGCTTTGCATTGCTGGCTTACTATCTTCCCGTTGCTAACTTGCAAGAAATGCTGTGATATCTTGCCAGCTTTCGTTGCTAGATTGCCAAGTTTGCGTTGCTATCT
>NW_019737184.1:0-366 GCF_002891405.2 Cryptotermes secundus
GCTTGCTTGCTTTGCGTTGCTAGCTTGCTATCTTTGCGTTTCTAGATTGCTAAATTTCCGTTGCTAGCTTGCTAGATATTCGTTGCTTGCTTGCCAGCCTTGGGTTGCTACCTTGCCAGGTTTGCTTTGCTAGCTTGTTGTTTGCGTTGCTAGCTTGCCAGCTTTGCGTTGCATCCTTGCTATCATTTCGTTGCTTCCTTGCTTGCTTTGGGATGCTAGTTTGATAGCTTTGCGTTGCTAGCTTGCTAGCTTTGCTTTACTTACTTGCTTTGCATTTCTTGTTTGCTAGCTTTGCGTTGCTAGCTTGCTAGCTTTGCTTTGCTAGCTTGTTAGCCTTGCGTTGCTAACTTGCTAATTTCCGTTGCC
>NW_019737185.1:0-379 GCF_002891405.2 Cryptotermes secundus
TCTCCTGTATTTCCTCCTGCCTTCTTCATTGTTGACATTCTTCCTGCGACAGGCCATCTCGACACAGTTTTTCTTGGTTTTCCTCTATCTTGTAAGCAAATGCTGAGATGGTTCCCAAATTTCAAGTTGCTACTGCATGCTTCTCATGCAGCCCAACCCATTTAAATTCATCAAAATCACGGTCCCTTGCTGTCTAAATTACCAAAATTATACACGTAAACTCTAATTTTTTAAATTAAAAGCTCCGCGGCCCCTCTCTCTCAACTCTCTCAAGTCGTTGCGTCTAATCATCTTAACGCCTACACTTTCACTTTACTCTTACAAGAAGGACAAACGGGCAAAGCCTGGGAACCTTCTTATAATCGATGTTCTTTCTTTC
>NW_019737186.1:0-947 GCF_002891405.2 Cryptotermes secundus
CCAGTTCAGTAATGGAAAGGTTTATATGGCAAAAGTAACATATATATCTTACAAAGAAATATAAGGAGTACTGAAAATCTGGTATCTATTCATATTCCAGTTCAGTAATGGAAAGGTTTATATGGCAAAAGTAACATATATCTTACAAAGAAATATAAGGAATACTGACAATCTGGTATCTATTCATATTCCAAGTCAGTAATGGAAAGATAAACCTTTCCACTTCAGTATTGGATACATTTAATGAAACAGGTAAAGAAACAGTCCTACCCACAAAAAATCCTGATACTGATTCTGCTTCTCAGCGTTTCACACTGAGGTGGATAACCTGAACTTTGCAAGTCAGTTATAAAGTAATGCCTCTTCATTCTTACCTATACATAAACCTCCTTCAAGTATTGCACAATCATCTCTGCTTTTTTGCTTCCACGAGTAAAGTAGTAAGCCTCTGGCTGCTTCCACTTTCTCCGCAGGCCACGGATCATGAAGAGCAGAGCATGATTTGCAATGCTGCAAGTCCTGCCCTGACTTCCTCAGCCATATGGAACTGCACACCTGTTAAGGTGTACCCTTTCAGCTGTAGTGAAATCACTTTCAGAGAAATGTTTGCTGCACAGAACTTTATCATACAGCATTCTAGCAGCATCAGTAGTACAGGATAATCCCACTCTTCCTGCCCATACCATAGCCCTGTAAGAGTATTACATATTGTCTCAAAACCTTGAAATAATTCATCAGGAAACATTACAAACATGGTGCAGGTGCTACATTACATCATGACTAAAACAGACATTCATTCATTTATTTGCTTTCCATTAATCCTTACATGGCTGGAAGAAGAGTGGACATAGTAATAGACAAAGACAACAGGACAAAACCCATGAATGATATAAATAAAAATTTTTATATCTAACCCATAACAATTACACATATTATCAAAGACAAAT
>NW_019737187.1:0-378 GCF_002891405.2 Cryptotermes secundus
TAGCAAGCTAGCAACGCAAGGTATCAAGCTAACAACGCATATCTATCAATCTAGCAAGCTAGCAACGCAAATTAGCTAGATTGATACGCAAAGCTTGCAAGATAGCAACGCCAAGTTAGCAAGGTGGCAAAGAAAACATATCAAGCTGGCAACGAAAAGCTAGCAAACTAGCAACTCATGTCTACCAAGCTAGCAACTCATTTCTAGCAAGCTAGCAACGCAAATCTAGCTATCTAGCAACGCAAAGCTACCAAGATAGGAAGCCCAAGCTAGCAAGGTGGCAACGCAAACCTATCAAGGTGGCAACTCAAAGCTAAAAAGCTAGCAACGCAAAGCTAGCTAGCAAAGCAATATTAGCAAGCAAGAAACGCAAAGCAA
>NW_019737188.1:0-360 GCF_002891405.2 Cryptotermes secundus
AGCTAGCAACGCAAAAGTACCAAGAAAGCAAAGAAACTCTAGCAACCTAGCAATGCAATGCAAACAACCTAGAAAAGCAAAGCTAGCAAGCTAGCTACGCAAAGATAGCAAGCAAGAAAAGCAAAGCAAGGAAAGCAAGCAACGCAAAGCTAGCAAGCTAGCAACGCAAAGCTAGCAAGCTAGCAACGCAAAGCTAAGAAGATTGAAAAGCAAAAGTAGCAAGCTAGCAACGCTAAGCAAGCAAGTTAGCAACGCATAGCTAACAAGCAAGCAACGCAAAGCTACCAAGCTAGCAACGCAAAGATAGCAAGCTAGAAAAGAAAAGCTAGCGAGCTAGCAATCAAAACTAGCCAGATAGCA
>NW_019737188.1:429-757 GCF_002891405.2 Cryptotermes secundus
CGCTAAGGAAGCAAGCAACGTAAAGCTAGAAAGCTAGCAACGCAAAGCTAGCAAACTAGCAAAACAAAGCAAGCAAGCAAGCAACGTAATGATAGCAAGGTATAAACGCAAAAATGGCAAGGTAGCAACGCAACCTGGCAAGCTAGAGACCCAAACCTGGCAAGGTAGCAACCCAAAGCTGGCAAGCTAGCAACGCATAACTAGCAAGCTAGCAGAGGAAAGTTAGCAAGCTAGCAACGCAAAGAAAGCTAGCTAGCAACGCAAATCTAGCAAGATAGATCCTAAAGCTAACAAGCAAGCAACGCAAAGCTACCAAGCTAGCAACGCA
>NW_019737189.1:0-307 GCF_002891405.2 Cryptotermes secundus
TGCGTTGGTACCTTGCCATCTTTGCGTTGCTATCTTCCTAGCTTTGCTTTGCTAGCCTTCCGTTTCTAGTTAGCTATCTTGATAGATTTGCGTAGCTAGCTTTGCATTTCTACCTTGCTAGATTTGCGTTGCTAGCTTGCTATCTTTGCTTTGCTAGCTTGCAAGCTTTGAGTTGCTAGCTTGGTAGCTTTGCGTTGCTAGCTTGCTAGCTTTTTAGATATGCGTTGCTAGCTTGCTAGCTTTGCGTTGCTAGCTTGCCAGGTGTGCTTTGCTAGCTTGCCAACTTTGAGTTACTAGCTTGCCTGTT
>NW_019737190.1:0-745 GCF_002891405.2 Cryptotermes secundus
CCTCGGAAACCTCAACAGAATGAAAAGATGACAATTTCTGGATTCAAAAGATTTTTCGTCCTTAAAATGGACCAAAACCTCATAGCTCATCTTATACAGTGAGAATAAACAGTGAAAATATGTTAAAACACTAAAACCATGTTCCATATGAAGACTCTCAAAGAGTGTGCCTTCTGGGCTGTAAGAGGGTGTAATTCAAAGACAGCCCGACGTTTTGCATTTTACGAATGATCAACTGGTGTCATGTCTGTGGGCCTGGCATGGAAACAGTTACGTGTCTGAGGGCATTCAAAATTTTACTGCCCAACAACGACGTACATTTCCGCTAAGTATGTCGTATTGTTAATTACCATCCTGGCGATTATGAAAGTTGAAATTATTCGTTGTTTATCCTCCACATAATCGTCAAAACTGACATCTTTCAAGTTTAATATGTGGTTTATGGNTATACACACGGGGCTTCAAACAACAGAATACATGCACTAAAAGTGACATCCTAATACACAATGCAACACAGAGCAAGTAATATATACCTTTCTTCCTGTCGAGCTTCTCAGATCTTGAAAACGTTATGAAAATTGGCTTTAATTTCCGACAAAGAAGACACTTTCAGGCCTCTACTACTTCGCACCTCCAAACTAACTGCAAAACACGCAAGGCTCCATATTGGTATCCCTTGGGAACAGCCCCGTGAAACTCGCATGTTATTGGTTGGCAACATGGCGGCCATGACACCTCGGTGCAA
>NW_019737191.1:0-705 GCF_002891405.2 Cryptotermes secundus
AACCGAAGTACTCGGAGAAAACCTGACCCAGCGTCACTTTGTCCATCACAAATCCCACTTGACCAGGGTCGCCGCGGTGGGAAACCAGCGACTAACTGCTTGAGCTATGGCGCGGCCCTAAAGTTCTGCATGCATATTACGTATTTTGCAAATCGGAAGAGACAACAAATGGTCTGTCAATTTTCCAAATTTCAAACTTCTTCATAACTGCACCGAGCATCAAATTGCTTACTTGCTGTAACAAAAAGTTTCCTTGAGTGTCGACTGGAGCTTTGTAGCAGTTGGAAGCTCTGTGAAAAGTCTATACCTCCTGTATACATTTTCCGGTGTTCTACTCTTGTATTTCTTAGACAGTACTTATTTAGTTGCTTTAGTGTTACCTCATTTCTTGCCCTTATTCCCGATTTCGCCTTCAGCTAAAGGTAACTAAAATTAAAACGCTTGTTTATTAAAGCAGAATACATTTGGTTAGTTTTAGTAACAGAATTTTGCGAAAGCTGTTTAAAACTATTTACTGACATGAAAAAAAAATCAACTTGAATGTACACACGTATGACTTAAAAATATCTGTACAGGATATTATATTGTAGCATCCCGTTGTATTTCTTCACTTAATGTCGACTAGTTTTTTACAGTCTCACGTGCAACATAATGTTCTATAAAAATGTATTAAAAGTTATTAACTTTAAAAGTTTAAAAGCCCAT
>NW_019737192.1:0-3437 GCF_002891405.2 Cryptotermes secundus
TAGCAAACGCTAAACTAACAAGGTAAGAACGCAAATCTAGCAAGCAAACAATGCAGAGCTAGCAAGCTAGCAACGCAAATCTAGCAAGATATCAAACTAGAAATGCAAATCTAACGGGCATCAACGGAAAAATTGCAAGCCTGCAACGAAATTCTAGCAAGCTAGGAGCA
Organism: Cryptotermes secundus; assembly: GCF_002891405.2. Taxonomy (NCBI): domain Eukaryota; kingdom Metazoa; phylum Arthropoda; class Insecta; order Blattodea; family Kalotermitidae; genus Cryptotermes; species Cryptotermes secundus. Next base: position 171 of record NW_019737192.1, read on the forward strand.
CAAATCTAGCAAGAAAAAACACAAAGCAAGCAAGCAAGCAAGGAACCCAAAGCAAGAAAGCAAGCAAGGTACCCTAAGCTAGCATGCTAGCAAGTCAAATATAGCAAGTTAGCAACGCAAATTTTGCTAGCTGGCAACGCAAATCTAGCAAGCTAGCAACGCAAGGCTAGCAAGAAAAAACCGAAAAGCAAACAAGCAAAAAAAACGCAAAGCAAGCAAGCTAATAACGCAAAGCTAGCAAGCTTGCGACGTAAAATATAGCAAGCTAGCAACGCAAACATAGCAAGCTAGCAACGCAAAGCTTGCAAGCAAGAAACGCAAAGCAAGAAAGCAAGCAACGCAAAGCTAGCAAGCTAGCTACGCATAGCTAGCAAGCAAGCAAGCAACGTAAAACCATCAAGCAAACATGCAACGCAAACTACCAAAAAACAGGCAACACAATGCATGCAAGCAACGCAAAACAAGCACGAAAACAAAAAACGCAAAGCCAGCTAGCAAGCAAAGCAAAAAAAGCAAGAAAGAAACGCAAAGCAAATAAGAAAGCATACGAAGCAAAGCAAGCAAAAAGCAAGCAATGCTAAGAAAGCAAGCAAGCAAGAAACTCAAAGAAATAAAGGAACGCAAAGCAACCAAGCATGCAAGAAACACAAAGCAAGTAAAGCAAGCAAGGAACGCAAAGCAAGCAGGCAGGCAAACAGGAATAAAGGCAACGCAAAGCAGGCTAGCTACGCAAAGAAAGTTAGCAACGCAAAGCCAGCTAGCAACGCAAAGCCAGCTAGTTAGAAAAGCAATGTATCAAGCTAGCAACGCAATCTAGCAAGCTAGGAACGCAAAGCTAGCAAGCTAGCAACGCAAAGACAGCAAGCTTGAAACGCAAAGCTAGCAAGTTATCAACGCAAAGCTAAAAAGCAAGAAACTCAAATCAAGCGAGCAAGCAAAGCAAAGCAAGCAAGCAAGGAACGCAAAGCTAGCAAGATAGAAACGCAAAGCTAGCATGCTAGCAACGCAAAGCTAGCAAGATAGCAAAGGAAATCTAGCAAGCTAGCAACGCAAAACTAGCAAACTAGCAACGCAAAGCTAGCAAGCTAGCAGCTCAAAGATAGCAAGGTAACAACGCATAGCTAGCAAACTAGCAATGCAAGGCTAGCAAGCTAGCAAATCAAATCTAGCAAGCTTACATACCAGCAACGCAAATCTAGCGGGCAAGAACGGAAAACTAGCAAGCTAGCAAAGAAAAGTTAGAAAGTTAGCAAACTAACCTAGCAAGCTAGCAACGTAAAATTAGCAGGCTAGCAAACAAAGCTAGCAATCTAGCAAAGCAAATATAGCAAGATTGCAACGCAAAGCTAGCAAGGTAGCAAAGTAATCTAGCATGATAGCAACGGAAATTTGCAAGCTATCAACGGAAAAATAGTAAGCTAGCAACGCAAAGCTAGCAAGCAGGAAACACAATGCAAGTAAGCAAACAAGGAAACGAAAACCAGCAAGCAAGCAACGCGATGCTAGTAACCTAGCAACGCAAAAATAACAAGCGAGCAACACAAATTGGTCAAGCTACGAAGCTAGCATTGCAATGTTAGCATACTAGAAACGCAAAGCTAGCAAGCTTGCACCGCAAAGATAGCAAGCAAAAAATGCATAGAAGCAAGAAAGCAAGCAAGCTACCCAATGCTAGCAAGCTTGCAAAGCAAAACTAGCAAGCTAGCAACGAAAAGCTAGGAAGCTAGCAACACAAAGGTAGAAAGCTAGAAACGCAAATCTAGCAAGTTGCAAGCTGGAACGTAAAAGCTAGCAAGCTAGCAACGCAAAGCTAGCCAGCAAGAAACGCAAAGCAAGCAAGCAAGGAAATAACGCATATCAAGCTTGCCAGCAACCAACGCAAAACTAGCATGGTAACAATGCAAATCTAGCAAGATATCAAACCAAATCTAGCAAGGTCTGAAGCTAGCAATGCAAATGAAGCAAGCTAGCAAAGCAACGGTAGCAAGCTAGCAATGCAAATCTAGCCAGCTAGCATCGCAAAATTTGCAAGCTAGCAACGCAGAGCTAGAAAGGTAGAAACGAAAAGTTAGCAAGCTAGAAACGCAAAGCTAGCAAGTGAGCAACGCAAAGCTAGCATGCTAGCAACTCAAATCTAGCTAGCTAGCAAGTTAGCAACGCAAAGCTACCAAGCAAGCAGCGCAATCCTATCAAGCTAGCAACTCTATCTAGCAAGCGAGCAACTCAAAGCTAGCTAGAAAGCTAGCAACGCAAAGCTAGCAAGCTAGAAAAGCAAAGTTAGCAAGCTAGAACCGCAAATCTAGCAAGCTAGCAACGCATAACTTGCAAGCTAGCAACGCAAAGTTAGCAAGTTACCAACGCAAACCATGCAAGCTAGCAAGGCAAATTTAGCAAGCTAGCAAGCTAGAAAGGCAAAGGTAGCAAGCTAGCCAAGCAAAGGTAGCAAGTTAGCAACGCAAATCTAGAAAGTTAGTAACGCAAAGTTAGCAAGATAGCAACCCAAAATTCGAAAGCTGGCAACGCAAATCAAGCAAGCTAGCAACACAAATCTAGAAACCTAGAAACGCAAAGCTTGCATGCAAGAAACGAAATCAAGCAAGAAAACAAGCAAGCAACGCAAAGGTAGCAAGCTAGCAACGCAAAGCCATCAAGCTAGCAACGCAAAGCTAGCAACGCAAAACTAGCAAGCTAACAACGCAAAGCTAGCAAGCTAGCAAACGCTAAACTAGCAAGGTAACAAAGCAAACCTAGCAAGCTAGCAATGCAAAGTTAGCAAACGAGCAACCCAAATCTAGCAAGCTATCAAACTAGCAATGCAAATCTAGCGGGCAACAACGGAAAATTACCAAGCCTGCAACGAAAATCTAGGAAGCTAGCAACACAAATCTAGCAAGCAAGGAACACAAAGCAAGCAAGCAAGCAAGGAACACAAAGCAAGAAAGCAAGCAAGGTACGCAAAGCTAGCATGCTAGCAAAGTAAAGCTAGCAAACTAGCAACGCAAATTTAGCAAACTGGCAACGCAAATCTAGCGAGCTTGGAACGCAAGGCTAGGAAGAAAGAGCAAACAAGCAATGCAAAGCAAGCTAGCAACGCAAATCTAGCAAGCTTGCAACGTAAAAATAGCAAGCTAGCAACGTATATATAGCAAGCTAGCAACAAAGCTTGCAAGCTAGGAACGAAAAATGGTAGCAAGTAAACAACGCAAAGCTAACAAACAAAACACGCAAAGCAAGCAAGCAAGCAAAGCAAACCTAGCAAGCTAGCTT
>NW_019737193.1:0-1408 GCF_002891405.2 Cryptotermes secundus
AATATTTTACGCATGTGGAAGTGTATTCTCGTTATCTGTCAATTTCATTTTGGATGACTGTGGAAGAAATAAAGCAATCTGGTGTTAACTTGTAGTGTTCAGAATGCATGGAGTTCCACATCCCATGTCCTGTATTGTCCTACCTTTTCCATGCTCAGGTCTACATTTATACCTTGCAATGCTTCTGCATCTGCAGTACTATGGAAGTAGGTTTGCTCAGTGGAAATTCTGGCTGTCCATAGATGAGATAACTCTGAAACTGCAATTATGCATCATCTCACAGCAAAAATTTGCAGTTGAACTGTTGTGCTCTCTACATGTAGAAGGGTAACTGACCGAAAACATCTTTCCAATAACTTCAGGATTGGTGAGTATGATTTAATCCCTCATCCTTTGTCATAAGTTTTGGTAATTGTACAGCTTGTAATTGGGTTTGAATTAGGGAAGTCTCATTTTCCATGGAGGAAAGAATTTAAATCCTGTCAAAAACTATAGGAAAGGTAAGCAGTTTTTTTGGGAGTGTTGATTGTAGGAGCTGGTCATGGTAGCGGGGCAGTCTGAGGCATGTACTTTGAGCTGAGATCATGGGTTCAAATCCCACACAGGGCACGGATGTTTGGTATGTTTCTATTTTGTGTTAAGGTAGAGGCCTTTCAACAAGCTGATCACTCTGCCAAGGAGTCCTACTGTCTGTAAAATGATCGAAATGAAAACCTCAGCACCATAAGGTATAAGAGTAGTGGATTAAGTAAGTAAGGTGATTGTAGGAGAAAATGGAATGTTCGTAGTTTGTATAGGGGAGTGGCAGAAGAAATCTTAAAAAATAAGTTTGATTTAGTGGGAGTACAGGAGGTCACATGGGATGTAGGTGGCATTGCACCAGCAGTAGAATATACATTTTTCTATGGAAAGGGGAATGAAAGTCATGAATTCGGTACAGGTTTTTTCATACATATAGAGAATCATATCAGCAGTTAAGAGGGTAGAGTTCGTTAGTGACAGGATATCATATATAATACTAAAAGGTCACTGGTGTGATATCATTGTTTTGAATGTTCATGCCCCAACAGAAGATAAAATTGATGACTTAAAGGAGAGGTTCTATGAAGAACTAGAACGTGTATTTGATAAATTCCCGACGTACCGTATGAATTTTTTTATGAGATTTCAGTGCCAAAGTAGGGAGGGAAGACATTTTCAAACCAACGATTCGGAATGAGAGTTTGCATGAAATTAGTAATGATAATGGAGTTAGAGTAGTAAACATTGCCACATCAAAAAATCTTACTGTCAAAAGTATAATGTTCCCTCATCGTAACATCCATAAATTTATTGAACATCTCCTGATGGGAAGATACACAAACAAATATACCATATTTTGATAGATAGGAGTTGGCACTCAAGTATA
>NW_019737194.1:0-1218 GCF_002891405.2 Cryptotermes secundus
AATTATATAATGTAACAGCTTATCCCATGCTAATGTATAGAGTGGCGCACGAAATGATCCAGTTTTTGGTTTAGTATTAAATATTTAACAATGCAATGAACGATGTTTTGTAACACGGTAACACAGTGGACCATGGAGATCAGTTCCTACTCTTCCCGAGTGCGCTAGTGTCGCGCTGTTCCTGCTCATGCGCAGTTTACACAAGATGGCTGACAAAGGAAGACTGACTATAGAACAATGCATAAAAACATTGTTGTTCTTTACTGCAACAAAAAATGTTGTGGTCACGCAGAGTCGGTTTCGTGCCGATTTTCAAACGCCACGGACATCTTCATTCAGAACAATTCATAATCATTATGAAATCGAAAGCTCTGCTGTGTGGCTCTCAACGGAGGAAGATCGAAACAATCGAAATTCGGTTTTTAATGCGTGTTTCTGGATATGAACTTACGGACAGTGTACACGGTACGACACTACACAGTTCATTACAAATGATTCCAGCACTACACAAACACGCGGCAATGTCACATCTTCAGAATGCATTCTTCAAAAGTGACCCAAAAAGATAAGACTCANGGCTGACAAAGGAAGACTGACTATAGAACAATGCATAAAAACATTGTTGTTCTTTACTGCAACAAAAAATGTTGTGGTCACGCAGAGTCGGTTTCGTGCCGATTTTCAAACGCCACGGACATCTTCATTCAGAACAATTCATAATCATTATGAAATCGAAAGCTCTGCTGTGTGGCTCTCAACGGAGGAAGATCGAAACAATCGAAATTCGGTTTTTAATGCGTGTTTCTGGATATGAACTTACGGACAGTGTACACGGTACGACACTACACAGTTCATTACAAATGATTCCAGCACTACACAAACACGCGGCAATGTCACATCTTCAGAATGGATTCTTCAAAAGTGACCCAAAAAGATAAGACTCACCTACCAGCTGGACGAATAGAAGTTGGACAGCCGACAAGTCATCGGGACGATAGCCTTTGACAAGGAACAGGTGAATAAAATGTAGGATCTGAAGTTCTCACAGCCGACGTTTCGAAGGAACATGCGACCTCCATCTGCTTGTTATCGCTTTACGCTGGTTTCTTGCACGACTTATTCTTCAGCCCTGAAGATGGAGGAGACATATTCCTCTGAAACATCGCTTTATTATCAGTAGACTACACGGCGTTATATCTCAGAAGATGGAACTCTTCA
>NW_019737195.1:0-658 GCF_002891405.2 Cryptotermes secundus
ATGAACATCCGCAACTACAATTGGTGTTTCAGCCAATTAATTTGAAGGCAATAATTTGTCCTGATGTCTTGAACACCTACAATTATTTGCTCAAATTCGAAGCTGTATCTTCGGCTACCGAAATTATGAACGGGTGTTTAGTCAGGGTGGGGAAATAGTGGGAAGAGGATGTTTCACACTGTATCCAGCAACCTACTGGTAGCTACATCAAATCATGCGTGATGAACATTCTTAGAAGTGCACCAATGCAAATTTGTGTCCGAATTTCACAAATTAACATCAAATATCACACTCATATACACCTTCATAATAATTGTGCATCTTCCAGCAATATCAAAAATCAATCAGTCATAGAGAAGACAAAATTATAAGTGAGACTCTGAATTCATTCAGTAAAGCAGAAAAGCAGGCCACAGGGAAAGGAAGGGTAAGACGATACAACAGCGAGGAAGATTTCTCACTTAAATGTAAACCGCGGAATATGTGAACGCACCACTCACCTGGATGTTTTTAACACACGATTTCGGTGTATTAAATGTGTTCGTTTTAGCCTTCACTTTAGTGAAATCGGGGATTCGATAGGTCAGAATAGTACGACCCTTTGGACACTGCATATTTCTCAAGGCAACGCTGGATCCTGGTTTCAAAGGTGAACTGT
>NW_019737196.1:0-2218 GCF_002891405.2 Cryptotermes secundus
AAGCTAGCAAGCAAGAAACGCAAAGCAAGAAAGCAACGCAAAGCTTGCAAGGTAGCAACGCAGAGCTAGCAAGCAAGCAACGCCAAGGTAGCAAACTAGCAACGCAAAACTAGCAAGCTATAAACGGAAAGTTAGCAAGGTAGCAACGCAAAGCTAGCAAGCTAACCAAGCATATCTAGCAAGCTAGCAACGCAAAACTGGCAGGGTAGCAGCGAAAACTGTCAAGCTAGCAACGCAAAACTAGCAAGCTAGCAATGCAAAGCTTGCAAGCTAGCAACGCAAAACTGACAAGCTAGCAAAGCAAAGGTGGCAAGCTGGCAACGCAAAGCTGGCAACCTAGCAACGCATACCTAGCAAGCTAGAAGCGTGAAGCTAGCAAGCTAGCAACGCAAAGCTTGCAAATTAGCAAGGCATAGGTGGAAAGCTAGCAAAGCAAAGCTGGCAAGCTAGCAACGCATACATAGCAAGCAAGTAACGGTAAGCTAGCAAGCTGGCAACGCAAAGTTAGCAAGCTAGCAACGCTAAGCTGGCAAGCTAGCAACGCTTATCTAGCAAGCTAGCAAACTAGCAACGCAAAGCTAGCTCTCTAGCAACGCAAAGCTAGTAAGCTAGCAACGCTAAACTAGCAAGTTAGGAACGCAAAGCTATCAAGCTAGCAACGCAAAGCTAGCTAGCTAGCAACGCAAAGCTAGAAAGCAAGAAACGCAAAGCAAGTAAGAAATGCAAAGCTATCAAGCTAGCAACGCAAAGCTAGCTAACTAACAAACCAAAGCTAGAAAGCAAGCAACGAAATGAGAGCAATTTAGAAACGCAAACCTGGCAAGCTAACAACGCAAATTGGCAAGCAAGCAACGCAAACCTGGCAAGGTAGAAACCCAAAGCTGCAAGCTAGCAACGGAAAGCTAGCCAGCTAGAAACGCAAAGATAACAAGCTAGCAAAGCAAAGATAGCAAGCTAGCAACGCAAAGCTTATAAGCTAGCAACGCAAAGCTATCATGCTAGCAACGCAAAACTACCAAGATTGCAACGCAAAACTAGCAAGCTAGCAACGCATAGCAAGCAAGCTAGCAACGCATAGCTTACAAGCTAGCAACGCAAAGCTAGCAAGCTAGCAACGCAAACCTAGCAAGCTAGCAACGCAAATCTAGCAAGATGGCAACGGAAAGCTAGCAAATTAGCAACGCAAATCTAGAAAACTAGCAAGCCTGCTACTCAAATTTAGCAAGCTGTCAACGCCAAGGTATCAAGCTAGCAACGCAAAGATAGCAAGCTATAAACGGAACGTTAGCACTGTAGCAAAGCAAAGCTACCAAGCTAACCTAGCAAATCTAGCAAGCTAGCAACGCAAAGCTGGCAAGCTAGCAGCGCAAATTGTCAAGCTAGTAACGCAAAGCTAGCAAGCCAGCAACGCAATGCTGGAAAGCTAGCAACGCAAATTTGGCAAGCTAGCAACGCAAAGGTGGCAAGCTAGCAACGCAAAGCTGGCAAGCTAGAAACGCATACCTAGCAAGCTAGCAACGGGAAGCTAGGAAGCTAGCAACGCAAAGCTAGCAAGCAAGCAACGCATAGGTGGCACGTTAGCAAAGCAAAGCTGTCAAGCTAGGAACGCATACATAGCAAGCAAGTAACGGGAAGCTAGCAATCTAGCAACGCAAAGTTAGCAAGCTAGCAACGCTAAGCTGGCAAGCTAGCAACGCATATCTAGCAAGCTAACAACGCAAAGATAGCTTTCTAGAAAGCAAAGCTATCAAGCTAGCAACGACAAGCTACGAAGGTAGGAGCGCAAATCTATCAAGGGTGCAACGCAGCAAGCAAGTTAGAAACGCAAGGCTAATAAGCTAGCAACGCAAAGCTAGGAAACTTGCAACGCAAAACTAGTAATCAAGAAACGAAAAGCAAGCAAGAAACGCATAGTTAGCAAGATAGCAACGCAAAGCAAAGTAGATAGCAACTCAAAGATAGCAAGCTAGCAAGGGAAAGATAGCAAGGTAGCAACGCAAACTGGCAACCTAGAAACGCAATCTAGCAAGCTAGCAACGCATACCTGGCCAGGTAGCATCCCAAAGCTGGCAAGCTAGCAACGCATATCCAGCAAGTTAGCAACGCAAAGATANAAGCAAGCAACGTAAAGCTAGCAAGCTAGCAACTGAAAGCTAGGAAGATAGAAACGCAAAGCTAGCAAGCTAGCAACGCAAAACTAGCAAGCTAGAAAGCAAAG
>NW_019737197.1:0-344 GCF_002891405.2 Cryptotermes secundus
ATTTACCGTCTCCAGTGCAATGGAAAATGGAAACCTAGATCTGATAGTTTCGGTCATGCAGACATGACTCAGGACATTAAAAAAGAACCCATATTGCAAATGGGGTCTGACAAACTGATACTGAGACATGTATATGAAAAACCCTTCACGGCCAGATTTCCTGACAGGAGAGAATGGGGAAAACGGGTTTCAGCCCAACAGAAAAGGGGGACTGATCTGGTATACAGATGGTTCCAAGACAAATAAGGGCACTGGAGCTGGTGTGTACCGCCATGGCACGAGGCGGAAACTTAGTTTCTGCCTTGGGCGGTACATGACAGTATTCCAGGCAGAAGTATATGCCA
>NW_019737198.1:0-554 GCF_002891405.2 Cryptotermes secundus
AGCAACGCAAAGCTTGCAAGCTAGCAACGCAAAGCTAGCAAGCCAATAACGGAAAATAGAAAGGTAGCAAAGCAAAGCTAATAAGCTAGCTACGCATATCTAGCAAGCTAGGAACGCAAAGCTGGCAAGCTAGAAACGCAAAAATGGCAATATTGCAACGCTAAGCTTACTAGCTAGCAACGCATATATAGCAATCTAGCAAGCTAGCAACGCAAAGCTAGGAAACTAGCAACGCAAAGCTAGCATGAAAGAAAAGCAAATCAAGCAAGCAAACAACGCAAAGCTAGCAAATTAGCAACGTATAGCTAGCAAGCTAGACACGCAAATTTAGCAAGCTAAAAACGCAAAGCTAGCAAGCAAGAAACGCAAAGCAAGCAAGCAAGCAACATAAAGCTAGAAAGCTAGCAACGCAAAGCTTGCAAATTAGGAAAGCAAATCTAGATATGTAGCAATGAAAAGCTAGCAAGATAGCTACGCAAATCTAGAAAGATAGCAAAATAGCAGCGCAAAGCTAGCAAGCTAGCAACTCAAAGCTAGCATGCTCTAAACGGAAA
>NW_019737198.1:997-1345 GCF_002891405.2 Cryptotermes secundus
ATGTAAAAACGCAAAGCAAACAAGCAAGCAACATAAAGCTAGAAAGCTAGTAACGCAAAGCTTGCAAATTAGGAAAGCAAATTTAGAAAGGTAGCTATGAAAAACTAGCAAGATAGCTACGCAAATCTAGAAAGATAGCAAAATAGCAGCGCAAAGCTAGCAAGCTAGCAACTAAAAGCTAGCATGCTCTAAACGGNTGCTTGCTATCTTGCTTGCTTTCTTGCGTTGCTTTGCTTGCTTTCTTTCTTATTTTGCGTAATTTTCTTGTTTTTCTTTGCTTGCTAGTTTGCTTGCTTTCAATGTTTGCTTGCTTTACGTTTCTTCTTTGTTTGATTGCTTTGCTTTGCT
>NW_019737199.1:0-842 GCF_002891405.2 Cryptotermes secundus
GCATATAGGATATTTGTGGGAAAGCCAGATGGAAAGAGACCACTGCGAAGACCAAGGCATAGGTGGGTCGACAATATTAAAATGGATCCTAGAAAGATAGGATATGATGGTATGGACTGGATTCATCTGGCTCAGGATAGGGACTGGTGGAGGGTTCTTGTGAACACGGTAATGAACCTTCGGGTTTCATAAAATGAGCTACTTGAATGGAAAAGTAGCGGCTTCGGTCTAGAAAACAGAAATTAACGGTCCGTAACACAACCAGTATTACAACAGGTTATTCAGCTCCGTCCAGCGTGACTGATAAAATGTTTTTCTTTTCTCCCCTTTCCTTTTTAATCTTTTACCCCTAACATGTTTCGGTCTGAGAGATCATCTTCAGAAGGACATATTAATACAGGCATAAACTACTACTACAATGTGCATATTGATATTGACCAATCACATTATATCCTTCTGAAGATGGTCTCTCAGACCGAAACATGTTAGGGGTAAAAGATTAAAAAGGAGAGAAAAGAAAAACATTTTATCACTCACACTGGACGGAGTTGATTAACTTTCCATAATATTGCTAGTGTGACGGACCAGGATGAACCAAATCGAATTTGTATTTTTGGTTATTATATCAAATAAGAATAAAAAAGAGAGAATTGTCATAACCTCAATTTGTTGTTACTGATGAAGTCCCCCACAACATTCAACTCGGCCCTGCATACCGCTGCATACTAGATTACTTACCTGGTAACCATGCTGTCTTCCTTGGTACAACGACGTCGGTTGACGATCTACTTGATCTACTTCTTAAGGGGCTTAAGCTACTCACTATTTATACTTGGGTGCAC
>NW_019737200.1:0-654 GCF_002891405.2 Cryptotermes secundus
GACACTTAGAGCAGTAGATCAGAAACATCTGGAAAGTTTCAAAATAAGGTGTTAGAGAAGGATGGAGAAGATCAGTTGGACCAATTATGCGAGAAATGAAGAAGTGTTAATTAGAGTCAGTGAGCAGAGGAATATCCTACACGAAATAAGAAAACGGAAGGCTAATTGGATTGGTCATGTTTTACGCAGAAACTGCCTTCTAAAAGAAGTTATTGAAGGAAAGATAGAGGGGCGGATAGAAGTGANGAAGACGAGGAAGAAGACGTAAGAAGATGCTGGATGACCTTGGGGACAGAAGATGATACTGTCATTTGAAGGAGAAAGCTCTAGATCGCATTAAGTGGTGGAATTGTTTTCGAAGAGACTGTAGACCTGTCGTATGACAGATTACTGATGATGATGATGACTATCTTACACAGTTTTAGTTTACTTCTTCCCCTTGTTGGAAACTAGAAGTTTGTGATTTCCACAGCACATAATTGTACTATCCCCATAGAGGACTTGTGGTCTGCAGTGTGTTTGTTGCATATAATCTAGGATTCATATCTATAAGCCTTCCCTATAAAGTCATTCTTTGTTATAAGTCTATTAAGATTTCCAGAGTATATATTCAGTTTACTTGGAACACAGGCAACAAACATCAGGTAGCTAAAA
>NW_019737201.1:0-114 GCF_002891405.2 Cryptotermes secundus
GACGAGAAGACAAAAGGTTCTGGACTGAATGGTAGCAGGCATTACACGAGTTCAGTCTCTTAATTTCCCCCTGAATAAGGTTTCGATCTGTTATCGTTGTTCCCAAATATCTGA
>NW_019737201.1:203-503 GCF_002891405.2 Cryptotermes secundus
TTTTCTCTGTGTTTATTTCTAGACTAACCTCCTTACTAGCGTCAATCAAAGTTTGTGTTGCTTTATAGAGACTTCTTACATACATTCCAAGTACCAAATCTCATATCCAATTTCCACCGTTTAGGTCGTTTATCCAAAGAATCCGTCAAGGTTTGAGGCTTCTTGTGATCTTTCGAAACAAGCTTATTTTTTTTTGCCTTGAAGAGTTATTAACCCCACGCTCAAACCCCAAGATGTAGGACCACCTCTTGTCGGCATTCCGCGACTGCTTCTTCAATATATTCGCAGTTATCCTCCATA
>NW_019737202.1:0-343 GCF_002891405.2 Cryptotermes secundus
GCAAAGCTAACAAGCTAGCAACGCAAAGCTAGCAAGCAAGCAACGAAATGCTAGGAAGCTAGCAAAGCAAAGCTAGCAACCAAAGCTAGCAAGAGAGCAACGTAAAGCTACCAAGCTAGAACGCAAAGCTAGCAAGCTAACAACGCAGAGCTACAAAGCTTGAAACTCAAAACTAGCAAGCTAGCAACCAAAGCTTGGAAGGTAGCAAACCAAAGCTCACAAGCTAGGAACACCAAGCTAGAAAACTAGCAACGCAAAACTAGCAAGATTGCAGCTCAAACTTCCAAGATAGCAACGCAAAGGTATCAAGCTAACAACGCATATCTAGCAATCTAGCAAGCTA
>NW_019737203.1:0-436 GCF_002891405.2 Cryptotermes secundus
TTCTAAATTAACATATTAGACAAGCTTTTATACTAAATCATAGATCATGGTGCAAATTTTGACAATACATTCAACTCTTAACATTATTAAAGTGGAACTTGGGAGTGTGTGTGTGTGTGTGTGTGTGTATGTGCCATCCATGTGAATGTGGGTGTGGGGGTGAGCTAAAATGTTCCTCCTTCCCTGCTATAGTAAGAACCAGGGACAGATCTGCTCTTCCAGACCCAACCTTGAGGTAGCCAACTTGTTACCTACCATACCAGAAGGCATAATACAGAGTTGTAGTCAGCCTGCCTTGTAACTACTGACACCCAGACAAGTCCTTCAGCCTTCCCTACCAATCTGTTAAACCTCTAAGGGGGAGAAGGAGGTAAGGATAAAGCCAGCATAGGCGAGTGCTACAACCACTGAAGCAGTGTGACACGTGTGGCTGTAG
>NW_019737204.1:0-450 GCF_002891405.2 Cryptotermes secundus
ACATCCGGCCGAGTACTGACGTATGGAACAAATATTGAGACACAAATCACTGCCCGCACTGAATTCACTATGTTGTCCAGACACAAGAATTCAGTCCAAATTTCTCATCCAATATCGAGTTTTGTCGAACAGACTTACTCCTTACTGAATGGTCAATCCCTATGAACTCGACGAATGAATCGAATCTCGATGAATGCCCGAATCTCATTCGAATCAATCACCGAATCAATCTGATGCCAGCGACCTCCGAATCTCCTATCCCATCGAATGAATCTGCGCCTCCGAATGAATCCGAATCTGAATCTCCTCACAACTCAACGGACGTACAAAACAGAACACTGAATCTCTGAATCACACCACAAAAATTTTTCCAATCCTCATTATCACGCGTTTCTGAGTCTGAGGCTGAGTCTGAGTCTGAGTCACGTTGCAACTGACGGTCTGTCAGTC
>NW_019737205.1:0-759 GCF_002891405.2 Cryptotermes secundus
TTGCTTGCTTTAGGTTGCTAGTTTGCTAGCTTTGCGTTGCTTGCTAGATTTGCTTTCTTTGCTTGCTAGATTTGCGTTGCTAGTTTGCTAGCTTGCTAGATATGCGTTTCTAGCTTGCTATCTTCCCGCTGCTAGATTGTTAGGTAAGCGTTACTAGCTTGCCAGCCTTGCGTTGGTAGCTTGCCAGCTGTGCGTTGCTAGCTTGCTAGATATGCTTCGCTAGCTTGACAGTTTGCGTTGCTAGCTTGCTAACTTTGCGTTGCTAGCTTGCTAGGTATGCGTTGCTACCTTGCTAGCTTTACGTTGCTTGCTTGCTTTGCGTTTCTTTCTTGCTAGCTTTGCGTAGCTAGCTTGCTAGCTGTGCGTTCCTAGCTTGCTAGCTATCCGTTGCTAGCTTGCCAGATTTGTGTTGCTACCTTGCTAGCTTGTCGTTGATAGCTTGCTAACTTTGAGTAGCTAGCTTGCTAGATTTCTAGATTTGCGTTGCTAACTTGCTATCTTTCCGTTGCTAACTTGATAGCTTTGCGTTGCTAGCTGGCTAGCTTTGCGTTGCTAGCTTACTAGCTTTTCGTTCCTAGCTTGGTAGCTTTGCGTTTCTAGCTTGATATCTATGCGTTGCTAGCTTGCTTGCTATGCGTTGCTAGCTTGCTAGTTTTGCGTTGCAATCTTGGTAGTTTTGCGTTGCTAGCTTCTTAGCTTTGCGTTGTTAGCATATTAGCTTTGCGTTGCTAGCATATTAGCTTTGCTTTCTAGCTTGCT
>NW_019737206.1:0-1612 GCF_002891405.2 Cryptotermes secundus
TAATTTTACCTTCAAAAATTCAAAGAATTTTAGGTTAAAATTATACTGATTTTGTTTAAATCCTTCAAAAATCAATAAAAAATCCTTAATTTACCTTCGAATCGTTGAAAATTCCTTAACTTCCTGAAATCTTATATAAATCGTTAAGGAATCTGTTAGAATTCCTGAATTTAGAGTGAAATCTTACACAAAATATGTGTTAATATTTTTATTGCATGAAATCGAGATTTTTTTTAATTACATAAATTATGATGAATTTCAAAATTAGTTTAGATTTCCTTAAATTATCATGAAACACTTCAAAATTTGATTAAAATTAATTAATGGTTAAATACCGTAAAAAATTGACAGAATCCATGAAGTGGTTTCTTTGAACTTTTTTGAAATTCTTTCTATTAACTAAAATCTTGAAAAATTTTTGGTCAGAATTTCATAAAATACTTTGAAATGCATCAAACCCTGATTACTTATCATTAATGATAAATTGTCTTATAATTTCCCTAATATAATAATGAAATCGTCAATATTTTGACCGAATTTAATCTAAAAAGAATAAATATTTCACATATTGTCTGTATTTCCTTATATTAACGTAAAATCTTCAATGAATTTTCGGAAACTATTCATAAAATTAGTTGAGATCTTTCAAAATTTTGATAAAATTACATAAATTAATTTAGAATGAATGAAATTTTATTAAAATTCATTAAATAATAGTGTAATTATCAGAAACGTAAAATAATTCCTAAAACTAAAGTGAAATCTTTTACAAATTGGTTGAAAATCTTTATATTATCTTTAAAATGTTAAAGAATTTTAGGTTAAATTTATATAGCCTTCGTAGAATTCGTTCAAAATTCAGTTACGTTCGAATCGTTGAAGATTTCTTTAAATTCCCTGAAATATTATGTAAATCGTCAAAGAATCTGTTAGAAATCCTGAAATTATTATGAAATCTTTCAAGAAATAGTTTATATTATTTATATAAAGTTGAAATCGAGAAAGAATTTTTGGTTAAAGTTACTTGAATGAGATTGAAGTGGATAGAAATTTGTTTAGAATTCCTTAAATTATCATAAAATCCGTCAAAAATGATTAAAATTTATTAATAATTAAATAGCGTCAAAAGAAATATATAGATTTTAATAAATTTAAGTGGAATCTTTGAAAATTTTTTATGAAATTTTTTATAACTTAAAATGTGGAACAATTCTTGGTCAAAGTTTTATAAATTAAGTTCAAATCTTTCAAAACCTGGTTTATATTAGTTACATTTAAGTTAATATCAATCCTAATTGACTTAAATTTCTCTAATATAATGTAGAAATAAACAATAATTTGAACAGTAAACCATTTAATAAGATGAAATATTTCACATATTGTCTGTAATTCCTTAGAGTAACGTGAAATTGTAAAGGAATTTTCGGAAAAAATTTCATATAATATGTTATGTTCGTTCATATTTTTCTTAAATTCTTGTAATTAACTTAGAATAACTGAGATTTGTATTAAAAGCAATTAAATAATGTAGTAATCATGAGAAATTAAAAGAATTCCCTATTAGGGAGAAACATTTTATAAGTTTGTTGAAATATTTATTATAACTTGAAAT
>NW_019737207.1:0-630 GCF_002891405.2 Cryptotermes secundus
GCATCAGTTGTCATGAACTAGATGAGAAAAGTAAGAACCTCCGTCCATATGTAGATGTAGAATTCTCCCTTGATGTTCATTACTAGCTTTCTTTGTTTATTTAATTACATCCATCATAGATTCCACTTAACCACAATTGCGTCTATATTTTGGGATGTGTTGCCAATGCCAGTTCTTCACTATTGGTTTTTATACCTCTTACACATTCTATGTATCTAACATTTAGTTATCATTCTAACAGAAAATAACATAAAAATCTGTTATGACTACCAATCACCTGACATCATGTACAGAGGCAACTCCAACAGTGTCAGGTATATTAAATTTACTTAAAACAAAAGGGCATCAGACAACGTGTCTATAATATTTCACACATTGTCACAAATCTTTAGAGAATCATTAGTTATCCTATTATAAAATCTCACCAAAATGACACCTCTATGTTATTACACGGATACAGACTGCATGGGAAACAGAAAACTAACGATAAACTTCATTTATAGATCCTGGGAACCCTATGATGTAGTACCAAAGCACTGCTTAATGGATTGGACATAAAAAGAAAATGTGAAGGAGTTTCCTGTGTAGAATTTACCACAAACATTCAGTTTACACAAGATCTATTTTCAT
>NW_019737208.1:0-250 GCF_002891405.2 Cryptotermes secundus
ATCTAGCAAGCTAGCAACACAAAGTTAACAAGCTATCAACGCTAAGCTAGCAAGGTAGTAACACAAATTTAGCAAGCTAGCAACGGAAAGCTAGCAATCTAGAAACCAAAGCTAGCAAGATAGCTACGCAAAGCTAGCAAGCAAGAAACGCAAAGCACACATGCAACGCAATGATAGCAACCTAGGACGCAAATATAGCAAGCTAGCAACGCAAAGCTAGCAACCTAGCAATGCAAACCTGGCAAGCTAG
>NW_019737208.1:593-984 GCF_002891405.2 Cryptotermes secundus
TATTAACGCAAAAATAGCAAGCTAGCAACGATAAGCTAGCAAGGTAGCAACGGAATGCTAGCAAGGTATCAACGAAATACTAGCATGATAGCAACGCAATATTAGCAAGCTAGCAACGGAAAGCTAGCAAGCAAGAAACGCAAAGGAAGCAAGCAACGCAAAGCTAGCAAGCGAGCAACGCAAAGCTAGCAAGCTAGCAACCCAAAGCTAGCAAGCTTGCAAAGGAAATATATCAAACTAGCAACGCAAACCTAGCAAGCTAGCAACGCAAACCTGGCAAGCTAAGCTAGCAAGATATCAAAGCAAAGCTATCAAGTTAGAAACTCAAAGCTAGGAAGGTAGCAATGCAAAGTTAGCAAAGCTAGCAACGAAAAGCTGGCAAGCAAGAAAC
>NW_019737209.1:0-932 GCF_002891405.2 Cryptotermes secundus
AATGAAAAACAATGAAAAATAAACTATACTCACGAAATGAACGACTTATAACACGTTACAGTACATTAATATTGAGTACAATTAAGATTTTAACAACCAACCAACCAACCTGTCACAGGTGTGACATGTCACACATGATTTTAACATCATAAACTCACATGTCACTCACTAAAAATGTATTTTTAGTGAGTGACATATTCTTGATGTCTTTTAAATTGTTGCATTATTTACGTGTACTTTGATAAGAATATGTCGCGTGTTACCTATGTAACGTTGTTGTGGTCACGTGTCTCCTATTCAGTGCGACAAATAACTTCCGCGTACGTCTCGGATTCAGCGAATAAGTTATTGAACGCTCACTTTTACACCAGCGAGTATAATTATTATCACGTCCAGTATCACCAAAAAACTCTTCGGAGCTGGACTNGCTGGACTGTTATAACCTGGTTTCTGACGCAATAGAAGGCACTTTCGCCCAGGGTTCGATTTCACGCGTTCTGTGCTCGCTGCCGCGGTTATTCCTAGGCAGATTTCACGCGTTCTGTGCTCGCTGCCGCGGTTATTCATAGGCAACGATCTGTTGGTATTCGATGGACGACAGAACACCTTGTAGAAGTGTTTGGTTTCATCCGTTGTTACGCAACGGAACCTCTTATCCTCTCATCTCCGGGGAAACGCGTTTGTTGTTTCGGCAATTCCTATGCAACGGCCCACTGTTATTGCGTTTCCATGGAAGTATATTTTCCGGTTTCATCCGTTGTTACGCAACGGAACCTCTTATCCTATGCAACTGTTCTAGCGTTACTACGGAAACGACTGCTGGATTCGGAACATGTGACATCTATATAATCTATATAAATAGAAATGTAAATGTTCGTTTGTCCCTAATCGAAAATCTCCGAAAGTTCTTCACCGATTGCTTTGAAAATTTG
>NW_019737210.1:0-502 GCF_002891405.2 Cryptotermes secundus
GAAGACAAAACATCCTTAGAAGAGGTAATTAGCAAATTATACCTGGCAGAAAAACAAGATAAAAATTCGCAGAGATTTTGAGAACAACGAAGAAGAAAAAGCCTGTTTACTTAGAAGTCAATCTAGGTACCAGAAGAATAATAATTATTACCCAAAACGTGATGGAAAATTCAAAAACCAAAGTAAAGGGATCAATTGTGACCAAAATGTAAAGAAGAATGTAATTTGTTTTGCATGCAATCAAGCTGGACATATTGCTAAATTGTGTCCAAAGTTTAATGTCCTAAAGAATAATGGGGGAACCGCCAAAATAGCAGAAGTTCAAAAGGAGAATGAAGAAGAAGAAGAAATAGCTGTAGTAGCGGAGGAACACATTGAAACAACAGAGGAATTTGTCATGACAGCCCATGCGGGAAGTAGGTCCGANCAGTTCAGGGATCTGTGGATTCTTGATTCCGGAGCATCCCACCACATGACTCCCTACAAGGATATATTCGACAAC
>NW_019737211.1:0-695 GCF_002891405.2 Cryptotermes secundus
AGACTGCATACAGTTTACAAAATGTGAGATTTTCCCATGAACACGTATCAAATAATGTTGCCAGTCTGTCCATACACTTCGATATAATCTACCACATAAGAATAGGCGCATAGGAAAAATTGTCCAAAAGGAGTTCATGGAAATTCTTTATTAAATATTTCGTGTAAGTGGTAGTTTAGGGCTAATATCCTGTTTGAATCACGAGCTAAGTTATACTCGTAGCACTGAAATGAAATCTCACGTAGTTACGCATCTTTGGAAGTAGCACTCTGGAAAATGTTAGAATATAAAAATTTCAGCCAAAGAGATTCTAGGCAATTACGAATTGAAGAAGTTTAAGCCGAGGTTAAACAAATGATGTTAACAGCTCTTATATCAAAAGAAATAAACCACATCGCAATGGTTACAGGATACAAGCCAAGTAAATTGGAATAACGTGAACAATATAGGACGTGAAGCCAGCAGGCATTATAAAAAAGAAAAAGGATTATTCTAATGAAAAAATGTATAACCTTGTCATGAACAGCAAGAAAAATTCTAAGAATATACTGTTACTATTTTTACGAACACTTCTTTTCCTTTCTTTAAAATTAAATTCGGTGTTTCCTTATGAACTATCCAGTTCTTCGTAGAAATCATTTTCCTCTAGTCGTAAGAAATCTGTAACTGATTCTGGGTATCCTTTTCTTGATGTT
>NW_019737212.1:0-1103 GCF_002891405.2 Cryptotermes secundus
ATGGAATGCACCCTTTCAAATCCTGTTTTCCTTTCTGCAGGAAAAGTACGTGTATAAAGATGCGCTCCTTCGTGTAGCGTCCAGCATTTATAAGGACGATTCCCCCAGTGAATGCTAAAGAAAGGCGACTCGTTGGTATGTGGAGTGGAACGCTGATTAAAGCTGTGTTTGAACGAATTTAATGAAGCTTAACTAGCAAGTTAACTGGGTTTTGCTGGATGTTTTGGGCTGCAACTTGACCAAGAGGAGTAGGAGCATGACGATGGAAATGGGGTTGCGGGTGAGGGGGGGAAATAAATCTAGCTGATTTTTAGTGGAATAGTGCGCAGGAAGAATTACAATGCTCACCGCTGCAGGGAACATGAGAACATAACCTGATGTTTAAGAATTATAAAAGAACACTCACAAACTCACAAACAGAAAATCGAAAACACGTTCATTGCTTCTAGATGTTTTCTTGTGAGTTATTTTATGAGCTGTGGTATCAAATTGCACAGAGTTAAGGTTCGACCACACAGAGCGCTACGTACGCTATGTTCGCTATACGAACAGAAAAGTATCTCCCTTTATTGCCAATGTGACTGGCCACACAGACTTCCGTACGCTACGTACGCTATATTCCCTGTGTTAGCTGCGTAGCAGAGTGTTCACAGCGTACGTAGCGTACGTAGCGTACGTAGCGTACGTAGCGAACATAGCGTAGCGCTCTGTGTGGCCGAACCTTTACAGATTGTTCTTAACAAACGGATATCATTACGAATAAAGTAAGGAAGGTCCCACAGTAGATCCACCTGTATGTGGCGTGTGTGTACTCTTTGGGGTGTTCCTTGGCGGACATGCGAGTTGAAGAAAAAATTTATATTCAATTATACAGAACAGAACATCTGTAGACATTGCAAAAGATCTGAGGAAAAATTAAATATGTGTCGTTCAGATTGAGATACGAAAATGTTATTCGTCTGATAACGCCCTCAGTTACATACGTCATATAGTTAAAATGAGAAACAACCAATGATATAGAAGGAATGTTGTGTCATGGTGAAAGTTAAAGGTAAAGTTGTCCCTGTACTTAACTAGAGACTGTGGACCTGTCGTCTTGACAG
>NW_019737213.1:0-1679 GCF_002891405.2 Cryptotermes secundus
GTGAAATCCTGTAAACAACTTGATTCTCCAAGTAGTTTAATAGATCGAAAGAACATAATTCCCTGATCCCCTATACTACCTGCTAGTACTTGTCAGCCTGCAACATTAGATGGCAAGAATGCAATCCTTTGTCTATCACACCGAAATATACATCTTACTTAGAACTCACTTGCCATCATTCTCATCCTATAACACATACTCTACACACCACTGTGTACATTTCACACTGTCATTTAACACGATTGCCAGCATAACACCAACAACAACATGTGCTTCACTTATCATAACACCATGTTATAAGAAAGAATTCTTCATACAAACAAGATATGTACATAAAGGGGGAAACTTTTGAATCCACTGTGGCTGAATGCAAATCTTAACGTTCTTGAAAACACTACAATAACTCACTACATATCACTGTATATTTTAGACACAAAAATACTATGTCACACTAGAAAATTTAAACTTCACTTTACACTTTACAACACTGTAATCAAAACAACACACACTATACACACCACTCTGTCACAAAGAACTCGGTCATAAATTCAAAACATAACTTCTTCAATGGTAACTAGAAATTCACTTTGCACCCTCTTCTTACAAGTATTTATAAAAATAAAAAAACATATCATTCTAACTAATCACCTACACACACGTGTAATATTCAGAGCCTACATACCAAAACTACGCACTCTTTTCTGTCATACCAAATATGCACACATTAAATATAATTCACTCTCTTTCCATATAACCTCTAAAACTCATTTCTTCCAAACCACTCCACATTATTCACACGATATTATTAATAGTGCAAGAATAATCTCAAAGACACACTGCCTCACTACACTCCCACTATTCTTATGTTCACTTTTTTCGTTAAATCAATTTTATCATGTACTCTTCCTTCACACATACTTCAGTTCCTTGTTTCTGAGGGAAAGCACTTCGATTTCGTTGTGGAACAGAGGAAACACATGTTTGTAACATTTCGTGAACTGGTCATTACTCCGTCCGGGATAACACACACATTAACACCTACCATTTGCACTATCTCACTGAATCTTTTAACATATATTTTCAGGCACAAAATTAATAACAACATGTACATATATGTCTATAAACATACACATAACACCCTCTTATTATTTAGAAATACCTCTTCATACCAGGAAAGAAACCAACCTTGTTGGTGCACACCGGATATTTAGGTCACACTGACAGGGCGGCCAACCTCTTAACATGACTGAAACAGAAACATTCGAATATCAGTCGCATTACAGGACGGTAATTTTTCACCCTATATTTTACCCATTTTCGTGTATATTATTATTCTACTTCCTATTCAAGAAGGGAAATTCGGGCGAAAAAAATTCCCACCACTCACTCAATTGGTCGCGTATCCATAACCGAGAAACAACGGAACGATTTCACTGACAACAAAAATTTCTCGTCATAAAGTTTTGCCATTGGAGGGCAGCATAATGCCATAATATGTGATATTCAGTGATCATTTATATTACCGTGGCGGATTCGCAAACACTTGAGGTGGGAGCGGCGTTCTCGACACAATCAAATCTATCACGTAGCAATATAACCTCGGAATATTGCAACAGAAATTTATATTATGGGTGGAAAAACAGTTAAGACGATCAATTTTATACATAACGTCATATTTC
>NW_019737213.1:1867-2135 GCF_002891405.2 Cryptotermes secundus
TTCTGATATATTTGCACTCATAATATAATTCACTCTCTATCCATATAACCACTGAAACACATTTGTTCCACACCACTCTACATAATTCACATGATATTATTAATAGTGCAAGAATAACCTCAAAGACACACTGCCTCACTACACTCCCACTATTCTTATGTTCACTTTTTTTCGTTAAATCAATTTTATCATGTACTCTTCCTTCACACATACTTCAGTTCCTTGTTTCTGAGGGAAAGCACTTCGATTTCGTTGTGGAACAGAGGAA
>NW_019737214.1:0-435 GCF_002891405.2 Cryptotermes secundus
CTGTTAGAGCGTTAGTTTCGTTTCCTTCACCTCAGCGTCCTTACATTCGCATCGGCATTTTTTTGCTTCACGTCTCAGAGAGTCCCTCTCCTTTTCTATCTACGTTTTATTCCGTGCTGTACGTTGTACTTTCAATATATAAGAGATTCTCTCCTTCGTGATCTTTTTGAGTTCCGCTCTTACATCCTTCAATTGCTTCTCCAGCAAAGAAGAGTCATTAGACTGGTATCGCCGATTTTCCGTTTCATGTTTAAGAGCCAACTGCATCTTCACGGTCTCCAAGTCCTCTTCTGCGCGTTGCGCCCTAGCTATTAAAATATGTCGCTCGCACATAAACTAGCCGATCATGGCATTCGCTTCTTGCAAGTTGTCATGCAATTGTGTAACTTCCCACTCTTAGTGAGCTCACAAATTTTCCAGTTCTAGTTTGAGGGA
>NW_019737215.1:0-849 GCF_002891405.2 Cryptotermes secundus
AGCTTATCGCAACACTAATCTGCTCGGTACGATAAGAATTAGAGGCAATAATATGGCATCAACATCGGGTGGTACGTCATGGGTGCCAACTTTCATGAAGATTGGTTCAAGCATTGATTTATTATTAAAGATATCACTTGGACTGTATATGAGAAACTGTGATGTTGGTATTTCTGATGTCAGGCATTCAATAACTTCGCTGTTGCCTCGGGCAAGAAGACATGCTTACGTTTTTTTCTGTCAATAAAAAATTCGAGCTATCATTATGTCCATATAACTGATTGCAGGAAATTATAAACTAAACGACTGAGATACCCACAGTTTCTGTAAAATACGTACGAAGTGTAATAAATATGGCCAGAGGTTACCAAATTTTAAGCGGATTACACATACAGGCACAGACACACACACACAAACACACATACTTACACACATCAGTGTGATCTTTCAAGCATATCTTTCTTTATTCAAACTAAGAAACCAAATTACATATGCCTATCTGTCACAGACATCTAATCGTGGGCTGTCAGTCTGTAGCCAATCACCTTGCTGGCTAAGTGGAGGTAGTGAACGTGTTAGCATGGTTGGATTATTTATAACCTAGTGGCTTTCCACAGATATTTCGGAAAAATACAACAAGTCTAAATTACATTAGGCTACTACTAAGAGACTCTACTGCGTCATGTTGCGCACATATCCTACTATGTCATTGGATGTTGGCCCTAATTTTTTTTTGCAGAAGTATCTAAACAACAGTCATGTTATTCTTAATATGTAATGACATCTAATTACCCGAGCTTTGCTTTCGATAGTAATTTCCGTTGTCACGATGATATGGCATTTATAAGA
>NW_019737216.1:0-1601 GCF_002891405.2 Cryptotermes secundus
CGTCATGATTAGCAAGTGAAAACGAAAAGAATTCATAGAACAACACCATCTTTAAATGGACTATAAATAAATGAATACAGTTGTATTAACAACAAATTAACATTCAACCCAGTCAGCTGGCCTACGTAAAACCGCTGAAATACATTTGGAAAATGTTTATATGCCTATGTAAGATTTGAGGCTTTCACGTTCACGACGGTGACTATGAAGAAAGCAGTCTGCTAGCAGGCTGCCAGTGATCAAGGGCATTTCAGTTCGTCTGCCGACTGCCGGTCGGTTCGCGCGCGGTCATCCCGTAACACCACGTTGTTACACCGGTGCAGACAACACAACGCCGATCAAAAAGCCGTTTGACATATATTTGCTAAAGTTCTACTGCTGCAGACTTTTTGCGATGGTTTGTTGATCTCTTATACAAAGTGATGTTTAGTTTATTANTCTGATGTAAATTCTACATTATTTGTGTAACTTGAACAGATTGGTAACCGTCAATTCCTATTTCGAATCTAGGAAGTTTTAAGTGTCGATTTATTTTGTTTATGTTATTAATCGAGATAGTTTTACGCAATACAAATGGTAGCTACATGTTATGTTGAGAAGCTTTTGTTATACACTTCGGTTTGATAAGATCACCAACAGAAAGTAGTATTTGATTGGTCAATGATTGATCTGTGTTTCTATCTATTCTGACTTCAAGTTATATGGCTCCAAAATATTGATGGATCATCGGCTGTCACTTTCTTCCAGACGATACTGGTAAACTGTTTTTATCTTTAAATAACCAAGATCATTCAAGATAACAAATGTAAATATTTCAATGTTAATCTAAATTATAAGAATTTACCCAAAGCAACAATATAGGAGAAATCAATCTGGAAACATGTTTAATTATATGGAAATTGAAAATATGTTCGTAGTTTATTTCTGTGTTATATTTCTAGATATTCTCTGTCGAAAATGAAAATATATAATTATGTGTGTTACTCTCACACAATGTCGGTTTTGATTATATAGAAATATGGCATATATTTTGTTCATGTAATAGACAAATTCAATTCAAACGCATGTACTAGCCAGTAGTATTTGTCGCATGCGCCTTAATTCATTCTAAATTATGTTGTACCACGAAATTTGAGGTTAGAAATTTCTACCCCTCTTAATGATTCCGAATATATTAACTGCATTAACAAATATTTTTTTCACCATAGAAATTCGTCCAACATTGTCTCAGTAATGCATCTGGATTCCTATATCTATATTAGGCCTATAATTTATAATTACTTTAAATCATCTTTCCACTTAAAACGTTTTTATTTCCTTAAATTTGGAACAAAGCAAATAGATTTTGTTCATAATTGAAATTAATTGTTTCCCTGCATATTCAGACAGAAAATAAAGTAGGCATACGTATGTAAAACGCACAACTTGTGTTGCCTATAATAAAATTTACTAATATATTTCAGAGGCTCCACCTGCTGTATGAATTAATTTATTTATTCTGTACCAGTATACGTGTCGTAACATGTCATTAGAAAGTTATTTTCAAATTAAACTTCGAAGTTTAGTATGATGATATGAATTAACTTCTATGTGCTGCAGTG
>NW_019737217.1:0-761 GCF_002891405.2 Cryptotermes secundus
TAACTTGCAAGCTTGCAAAATTTGCGTTGCTAGCTTGCTAGCTTTCGTTTATAGCTTGCTAGCTTTGCGATGTTAAGTTGTTAGCTTTCCGTTGCTAGTTTCCTAGCTTGCTAGATATGCGTTGGTAGCTTACTAGCTTTGCGTTGCTAGCTTGCAAACTTTGCGTTGCTAGCTTGCCTGATTTGCTTTGCTAAGTAGCCAGATTTGCTTTTCAAGCTGGCTAAATATACTTTGCAAGCTTGCTAGCTTTGCGTTTCTAACTTGATATATTTGAGTTGCTAGCTTGCCCGCTTTGCTTTGCTTACTTGCCAGCTTTGCGTTTGTAGCTTGCCAGTTTGCGTTGCTACCTTGCTAGCTTTCGGTTGCACACATGCTAGCTCTGCGTTGCAAGCTTGTTAGATTGATAGATTTGCCTTGCTAGGTTGCTAGCTTTACTTTGATATCTTACTAGATTTTCGTTGGTACCCTGCCAGCTTTGCGTTGCTAACTTCCTAGCTCTTGTTTGCTAGTTTGCTAGCTTTCCGTTGCTAACTTGCTAGCTTGCTAGATTTGCGTTGCTAGCTTGCTATTTTTGAGTAGCTATCTTTCAATTACTAGCTTGCTAGCTTTGCGTTGCTAGCTTGTTAGCTTTCCGTTGCTAGCTTGCGAGCTTGCTAGATATGCTTTGCTAGATTACTAGCTTTGCGTTCCTAGCTTGCCAGCTTTGCGCTGCTATTTTGCCTGTTTTGCAATGCTAACTAGTCGGCTTTGCGTTTCTAGCT
>NW_019737218.1:0-571 GCF_002891405.2 Cryptotermes secundus
ATTTCCTTCTACTCGCCAGTCAGGCCATTTGTCCGGTTCTTGTTGAACCTGCTGCCGCCTACCCACATATCACTCATCGTGGGGGTTCTCAAAATCCACCAGGGTTTCATCCGCTATAGGAGATCATAGGGCAGTAATCCTAGATAGCGCATCGGGAACCTGATTAAACGTGCCCTTACGATGCACAACCGCAAAGCTGTAGTCCTGCGGCTCTAACGATCAACGGGCTAGCCTTCCCGAAGGATTTTTCAGGCTATTTATCCATTTCAGAGCGTAGTGGTCGGTACACAAAATGAAGTGGTACCCCTCTAAGTAAGGGCGAAACTTCCTGATGGCCCATAAGGCAGCCAACAATTCCTTCTCAGTTACGGAATACTTCTTTTCGGCTTCCGAGAGCGCGCGACTGGCGTAAGCAATTACCTTTTCCCCTCCTTCGCCGCCTTGCGTCAAAACGGCACCCAATCCGGAGAAACTGGCGTCGGCCTGCAACGTCATGGTTTGGCTGAAATCTGGACAAGCGAGGATTGGGCTGAGATCAGTTTCAACTTTAACTCGTCAAAAGCATTTTGGC
>NW_019737219.1:0-396 GCF_002891405.2 Cryptotermes secundus
CTAGCTAGCAAGAAATATTTAGCAAACTTGCATGCTAGCAAAGCATAGGTAACAAGATAGCAACGCAAAATAGCAAGCTAGATCGCAAAGCTAGCAAACAAGCAACGCAAAGCTACCAAGTTAGAAACACAAACATAGCAAGCTAGCAACACTTAGCTAGAATGCTAGCAACGCAATGCAACCAAGATAGCAACGCAAAGTTAGCAAGATAGCAACGCGAAGCCAGGAAGGTAGAACCCAAAGCTAGCAAGATAGCAACGCAAATATAGCAATGTAGCAAGCTAGCAACGCAAAGCTAGCAAGCTAGCCACGCAATGCTAGCAAGTTACCGACGCCAAGCAAGCAAGGTAGCAAGGCAAATTTACGAAGTTACAACGAAAGCTAGCAAGCAAGAAA
>NW_019737220.1:0-397 GCF_002891405.2 Cryptotermes secundus
CAAATGGAAATCATTTGCATGGACGATATGTACCATGGGACTCAGTTCATTATACGTCAGTTAGAAAGAATAGCAACAGCAATAAACTGCAATATATTGTAGCATTCTACAAAATGAAACCATGCCACACACAGCAAACCTGTCTTACTTACAACATGAAAACTGTGGCAGCTACAACTAACATACTGTTCTTTCAGGCTAAACCCATCTCTACTGCTCTTTGATTTACTGCGTGCAACAAAATGTAAGCGCTGATGTCTCTTCAGACTACTTTGATGACTGAATGAATTATTACATATATCACAGGAAAATGGCTGCTCCTGACTCTGTATGCGCTGATGTCTCTTCAGAATACTCTGCTGACTGAATGAATTATTACATACATCACAGCAAAATG
>NW_019737221.1:0-600 GCF_002891405.2 Cryptotermes secundus
AGGTTTACAATTAAGTTTATTTCAGTCCAATGTGACATATAATGCATCCACCACTTTAGCACTTAGTTATCCAACATGTTTCGATTCATAATGAATCATCATCAGAGGTATGCCTCTACGATCAGGAATCCACTAATAAGTAAAATTTTTAAGAGTAGAAACACTTAAAACATATACGATGCTCACTATATGTAGTTGTTGATTTTTGCCATATAGACGTTGACATAAAAATTTTTCTTTTCTTGTAACAATAACGTTTTGAATTGTATTACTTAGAAGTGGCATAGCTACAGTCACTTCCCTAATGGATAATTAAAAATGTTTCACTGTATTTTGTATAAAAAATTCAATTTGTTTTGCCACAGCAGCCTTCCTTATGTTAAAATTATGTTGATGACTGTTTGTATAAACTTATTTTAAGATAAGAATTTTATTCGTGAACCAATGTGGGATGTGGGTTGGTTTTATCTTCCTTAGTAGAGGAATTGTCGTCTATCCCATGGTAGTGTGTTCTTGTTATTAACAGTGTGGTTCATATGTGTGCTGTGCTGCACATCAACGTCTATATGACAAAAATCAACAACTACATATAGTGAGCAT
>NW_019737222.1:0-209 GCF_002891405.2 Cryptotermes secundus
AGGAGTTCAGCATTTTATATCAAATATTTTAACATTTTAGCGTTAAAGTGGCGTTGGGGCGGGTTTTCTGCGAGTACTCTGGTTTCCCCTGCCAATCTTCATTCCACCAAATTCTCTATCATTATAATCAGCCGGGCAGGCTGCAATAGGTCAATCAGTGGCCTCCGTGCCGAGTGGACCCAGTTTGACTGCACCCCCCACTAAGCGAA
>NW_019737223.1:0-935 GCF_002891405.2 Cryptotermes secundus
AAGCTATAAAGCTAGCGACGCAAAACTAGCAAGCTAGCAACGGATAATTTACAAGATAGCAAGGCGAAGCTAGCAAACAAGAACCACTAAGCAAGCAAGCAAGCAACGCAAAGCAAGGAAAAAAGCAACGCATAGCTAGCAAGCTAGCAACAAAAAGGTTGCAAGCTAGCAACGCAAAGCTAGCAAGCTAGCAACGCAAAGATAGCAAGCACGAAACGCAAAGCAAGCTAGAAACAAAGGAATACAAATCAAGCAAGCAAGCAACGCAAAGCTACCAAGCTAGCAACGAAAATCTAGCCAGCTACGAAGATAGCGACGCAAAGGTAGCATGATAGCAAGGCAAAGCCAACAAGCTAGCAACGAAATGCTGGCAAGATAGCAACGCAATGCAAGCAAGCAAGAACCGCAAAGCAACCAAGCAAGCATGCAACGCAAACAAGCATGCTAGCAACGCAATCTAGCAAGCTAGCAACTCAATGTTAGCAAGCTTGCAACGCAGAAATAGCAAGCTAGCAACGAAAGAATCTAGCAATCTAGCAATCTATCAATGCAAAGCTAGCAAGCAAGAAATTCAAAGCAAGCAAGCAATAAATGCAAAACAAGCAAGCAAGCAAGCAACGCAAGAATAGCAATCTAAAATGCAAAACAAACCTAGCAAGCAAGCAACGAAAACAAGCAAAATAGCCAGCAAAGAAAGCAAGCAAGTTATGCAAAACAAGAAAGTAAGCAAAAAACGAAATGCAAGGAAGAAAACAAGAAAACAACATATTTCAAACAAGCAACGCAAAGAAAGCAAGCTAACAAGAACCGCAAAGCAAGCTAGCAAGCAAACCAAAGCAAGCATATAAGAAACCAACGGAAAAGGAGCAAGAAAGCAAACGAAGCAAAGTAAGCATACAAGCAAACAACGCAAATGTCGCAAGCTAGCAACGCAA
>NW_019737224.1:0-306 GCF_002891405.2 Cryptotermes secundus
AGCCATATCGTGGTATTCTGTCGGACCCATCATTACCCTGCAAGAGCACTTCACTGCCAATGACTATGTCACAATTTTGGGCGACCAGGTCCATCCCATGGTGCAAACTTTGTTCCCCAATGGTGATGCCATTTACCAAGATGACAATGCCTGTGTTCACACAGCTCACATCGTCCAAGACTGGTTTTCTGAGAACGAAGATGAAGTGTCACGTCTGCCACGGCCCCCACAATCGCCAGATATCAATATTATTGAGCCTTTGTGGTCTACTGGAGAGCAATCTGTGTGCGTGCTATCCATTTCCAT
>NW_019737224.1:312-474 GCF_002891405.2 Cryptotermes secundus
TAACAGAACTTGCCAATGTTTTGCAGGAAGAATGGTACAAGATTCCCCTGAAAATCATACAGGACCTCTATTTATCCATTCCAATGAGACTGAAAGCAGTTCTGCAAGCCAGAGGTCGTCCTACACCATATTTGTCATGGTAATGTGTTTTTTGTTGGGTGT
>NW_019737225.1:0-1182 GCF_002891405.2 Cryptotermes secundus
GCTAACAACGGAAAGTTAGCAAGCTAGCAACGCAAAGATGTCAAGATAGCAACACAAAGGTAGCATGATAGCAAAGCTAACCTAGGAAGCTAACAAAGCAAAACTAGCCAACTTGCAACGCAAAACTACCAAGCTAAGAACGCCAAGCTAGCAACCTAGCATCGCAAATATAGGAAGCTAGAAACGCAAAGCTTGCAAGATAGCAACCAAAACTATGAAGCTAGCAACGCATATCTATTAATCTAGCAAGCTAGCAATGCAAAGCTAACTAACTAGCAACGCAAATCTAGCAAGCTAACAAAGCCAAGCTAGCAAGATAGCAACGCAACCTATAAAAGTATCAACGCAATGGTAGCAAGCTAACAAACAAATCTACCAAACTAGCAACGCAAAGTTAGCAAGCTAGCAACGCAAAGCTAGCAATTTAGCAACGCAAAGCAAGCAAGCAAGAAACGCAAAGCAAGCAAGCAAGCAACGCAAAGCTAGCAAGCTAGGAAGTCAAATCTAGCAAGCTAGAAACGCGAAGCTAGCAAGCTAGCAATGGTAAGCTAGCAAGGTAGCAACACAAAGCTAGCAAGCTAGCAACGGAAAGCTAGCCACGCAAAGCTAGCAAGGTAGCAACGCAAAGCTAGCAAGCATGCCACGAAAATCAAGTAAGATAGCAACGCAAAACTGGCAAGCTAACAAAGCAAACTTGGCAAGCTAGCAACGCAAACTGGCAAGCTAGCAATGCAAAGCTAACAAGCTAACAACGCTAAGCTAGAAATCTAGAAACGCCAAGCTGGCCAGCTAGCAAGGCAAAGCTAACAAGCTAGCAACGCAAATCTAGCAAGCTAGCAACGCAAAGCTACCAAGGTAGCAACGCAAAGCAAACAAGCTAGCAAAATAAAGCTAGCAAGCTAGCAATTAAAAGTTAGCTAGCAAGAAATGATAAAGCAGGCAAGGAAGCAAGCAAGCAACGCAAAACTAGCAAGATTGCAAAGCAAAGCTTGCAAGATAGCAAAGGAAAATCTAGCAAGCTAGAAACGCAAATCTAGGAAGCTACCAACGCAAAGCTAGCAAGCTAGAAACGCAAAGCTGGCAAGCTAGCAACGAAAAGGTGGGAAGGTATCAACGCACATCTGGCAAGCTTACAATACACAGCTGGCAAGATAGCAACGCAAACAAGCAAGCTAGTAACGG
>NW_019737226.1:0-402 GCF_002891405.2 Cryptotermes secundus
GTCTCAGTATACGCATTATTAAATGAAGGGCCTTCCATGCTTTCCATAGCGTATAGTGTACATGATCAGACCAGCTTAGATCGCTACGTATGATTATTCCCAGGTACTTAAAGCTAATTACCTCCGGTATTAATTGACCCCCAAGATAATGTCAGTCGTTCCTTTACCCTAGCTCTCGTGAAACCTACAGCTTTACTCTTATCTCGATTTATCTTCATCTCATTTTCTACCGCCCAATTCCCTAATTTATTTAGATCCGTCTGTAATTTACCTGTGTCACTACTATCCAGTATTTTCCTGTATATGATGCAGTCGTCTGCAAATAGCCGTATATTTGAGTCGATGCCCCTCCAAATGTCGTTAACATAAACTAGGAATAGTAGCGGTCCTAAAACACTCCCT
>NW_019737227.1:0-394 GCF_002891405.2 Cryptotermes secundus
AGCTTGTTCACTGACAAGGGACTGTAACTTCCTGAGCATAAAACAACCTGTATTCAGTTTCTTTAATAACTTTTCAGATTGTTTTTTCCAACTAAGTTGGCAATCTAAATACATACTTAAAAAATTAACATTATCAACATCTTTAAGTCTAAAATTATTATATGTTACCGATAATGTATACTCTGGAGACTTAGGAGTCACAAATTTAATCAGGTGAGTTTTACTCAAATTAAGTACCACATTNTTGTTATTTCGAAACCAGCTTGAAACCCTAGCCATAACTCTATTTAATTTAATATTCAAAGAGTTTAGGTCATTTGAGGTAATCAAAATTGTTGTGTCATCTGGATACAAAACAGTACGTGCTATATCCTTAAGAGTACCTGGGAAATCA
>NW_019737228.1:0-1733 GCF_002891405.2 Cryptotermes secundus
AGTATAATTAGAATGATTAAGCCAAGGAGGATGAGGTGGGCAGGGGATATAGGACCCATGGGGATAAGAGGAATTCCTGTAGGATTTTGGTGGGAAAGCCACAAAGAAGGAGACCATTTTGAAGACCTAGACGTAGATGGGAGGATAATGTTTAAATTGATCTTAGATCGGATAAGACAGTATGGACTGGATTGATCTGGCTCAGTATAGGGACCAGTGGAGGGTTCTTGTGAACACAGCAATGGACCTTCGTGTTCCATAAAATGTAGGGAATTTCTTCAGTAGCTGCGCAACTGGCGGCTTTTGAAGATGAGATCAGTTCAATGGAATTATTTATTACTGAGTTCGCAATCTTTTTTCCTCTACTGTTTCAGGCTTAAAAATTAATATATTTTATCTGTTGTTTTGTGTGAGTTTCGACTTGGTTTCTTCCCTAAACTAAGAACTGGGGTCTGGAGCTGTTTGAGGGGTGTCTGAAAACAAAGTTCTGAGATGAATAATAGCCTCTTTATACCTCAGTAACACGAAATGGAGAAAAATGTTCAGCGAGAAGCTTAATAATATGTTCCCTTCACCAGTTATACGAGGGAGATTCAGTAAATAGGTCACAAAGGGAAATAAAACATCTTTCGTGGATGTAATAGGGTTTCTGTGTTCATCACTAGGTAGCAGCACCGTCCAGCTCCATGACAGTGTAGATAGCAGACGCGAATGCGCTTGTTCAGAGGCTGGTTTCAGTAGTCAAAATGGTGATCGTGCTTAATGATTATACTACCGAAGAGGAGCATACTCTTGTGCGTTGTCTATGGGCAAAAGGACTCAATACAAAGGATATTCATAAATAAATGTTTCCTGTTTGCGGTGGGAAGTGCTTTTCGCATAATGAGATTCATAACTGTGCCTAGAAATTGTCTCAAGGACGTTCGAAATTCGCAAATGATGCCCGACCAGATCGCCATGTTGAGATTGCGACAGAGGCAACCGTGAAGTGGTTGAAAGAGTTCATTCAAACTGTCAGGAGAATAAAGATAGGCAGTGTAGCAACTGCACTTGGGTGTTCCCATGGTTTAGCTTGCAGCATAATAATGATCATGTGAAGTTTTGGAAAGTTTGCTCACGGTAGGTGCCCAGAGAACTGAAGGATCAAGAAAAAGTTAACCGAATTGATCTGTCCTTGCAACATCTCTTACTATGGTAAGCAGTTGAAGGAGAAGATATGCTTAACAAGACTTGTTGAGAACAAATCATGGGTGCATTAATACTAACCCGAATGAAGGAGTGCTTCAGTGCACTTGAATCATCTCAGTTCATCTTCAACCAAAAAGTTTTAGGTTACGCCATCAGCTGGGAAGGTTATGCTAACCGTGTTTTCGGATTCTCAGGGAATGCTGTTAACCAGTTTTCAAAAGCATGGTGAAGGTATGAATTCTGCATCGCAGTGTGAAGTTCTGTCGAAGCTTCGTGATGCGTTTCGCAGAAAACGCCCAGGACAACTAGCAAGAGGGGTACTGCTTCATCATGACATTGCCAGACTCCATACACCCCGAGCAACCCAGAAGAGAATTCAAGGACTACAGTGGGGACTTCTTGAACATCCGCCCTACAGCCCGGACTTGGCCCCTAGTGACTTTCATCTGTTTGGTCCTCCAAAAACATTTTGGTGGCAAACATTTCGCCATGACGAAGAGGTGGAAGCAGAGGTGCTGAAATGGCTGAGACACCGGTCAAAGGCT
>NW_019737229.1:0-667 GCF_002891405.2 Cryptotermes secundus
AGTGTAGTCATCACCAGTGTGCGTTCTTCTGTTTGTGATTCTCTGCTTATATACCCTGAATGGAGTGGAGTGGGGATACGCAACAAGTCTGGATGCAAAATTTTGTCGCGTTGCATCGGACGATACGCAACGGAGATACGATACACGTATACGCAACAAGTCTGGACCCGGCTTTAAAGAACGTTTCTTACTTCAAAAGTAATCTCCAGTCCCACTGGGAGATAAAAGGGGCAATCCCTTCCTTGCAAAATCTTGTGAGCTATCTACGGAACCACATCTTTACCCAGCCACACACATCTTTGTCCGATGCAAACCGATGTCCATGAATGTCTCTTCTGGTCTCCAAAAACGTGAAAATCACATGGGGAGATCTGGGCTGTAGGGGGGGGATGTTGAAGCACTTCCCAACCAAATCTCTGTAGTGTATTCCTCACAGAGTTGGCACTGTGGGGGCGCGCATTATCATCAAGGATAACGCCGTTCGATAGCATTCCAGGGCGTTTTGACTTTATGGCATGTCTCAGTTTCTGCAAAGTGTCTTCATAGGGCTGTGCACTGATTGTGTTACCATGCTCGAGAAATTCGACTAGCAGAGGGCACTTGAAGTCGAAGAAGGTCATCGTCATCACTTTACCGGAACTTGTGTGTACTGCTTTGGATTTTTTCG
>NW_019737230.1:0-594 GCF_002891405.2 Cryptotermes secundus
AGGTAAACTGAATTATCAAATAAACCAAAAAGGAAAAGAATACTCTGAAACTGACCGAGCAAGACGGAACAGCAACAGGAATAAGAACCAATAATGAGGAGACAATTCACGCTCCATTCTCGTCCTTGTACTCTCAACTGCTGAGCCCTCGTGGGCTCTCAATTGCCCTGAATTGAACTTGCTTCTGCATTCAGTTCTCTTATAAACATTCTGAACTGACCCCATGGAAAACACGGTCCGATACCCGGAAATGTGTTTACCGAGCCCTTGCCTAGAAGCGGGTTGCATAACTCCGTTGTCCCACCGCTGCTTGGCGCGGACGACATAGAAAACACAGACCCATCTATTGTTGCGCGCGTTTATTTCGGGCGTGGCCAAGAGATGACGTCTTTCTATTGTTGCGTGTTGGAACATGTTTACGGAGCTGTAGCCTGGCAGTGGGTATTCACGTTGCAATTCTGCTGGCTTTCAAGGCGTCTGAGATGACGAGGTTACGTGGAGGTACAAGATTTGAGTTTCTAACGGAATATGAGGTTTGAAGCTTCCAAGGTGCTTGAGATTTGAGATTCAGGCTGTAGGACGATCCAGAGAATT
>NW_019737231.1:0-1031 GCF_002891405.2 Cryptotermes secundus
GGTTACAGAAATGTAAATTTTATAGGTAATTTTTTGTAATTTTTTCATTTGGGGGTAATTATTTGGTAAATTTTTGGACTTCTAAGGGTATTTCTTCTCATTCTTGGCCATTTTATGGAATTTTTCTTCATATGTTTTCTGAAATGTGAATAACATGGAAGCGAAGTGTTCTTTCTTTTCTCCTTAAGGTCATTTTCCTGGATTTGTTTCGGTCATTTTATAGGTAATTTTTAAATAAATTCAGGTCATGAAAATCCGGGCCCTGGTGATGACAATGTTCCAAATGTTGATGAAACAATTTTTAACAAATGGCCCTTCACAATATCTGAAGTTTCGTCGAATTTCCACAAATTTAAAACAGTCTTCTCTCCGAGATTATCGCAGTTAGGATAGGCTGTCACAAGTTTTGCGCAAGATGAGTGCCGAAAATGCTCAAGGATGTGCACGAAACGCAGAGAATGGCTTCGGCATAGATATTTTAGAGCGATACCACAAAGATGGCGATGAATTTCTCATCAAATTATATGGTAACAGGTGATGAAAACTAGGTTTGTTTTTTGTGAATGTTGAAACCAAACAGCAGTCAAAGAAGTATATGTACACACACCACAAAAAAAAGCAAAAAATTAAAAAAACTGCCAGAAACTTGATGGAAACTATTTGCTGGGAGAGAAAGGAGTGCGGATGGTGGAATTAATGCAACTAGGGACCACCATAACGTCAGAAAACTATTTCGAAATATTGAAGAAACCGCGTGGAATGCTGACATACGGTGTAACGCTCCTTCATGACAATGCGCTTGCGCATATAGCTGCTCGCACTCCAGCACTGCTTGAGTGTTTCAACTAGGAGTGGTTTGACAACCATGCTTACAGCCCTGATCTCGCTCCGAGCGAATACCACTTGTTTACCTAATGGTTGTAATCAAAGCGCTTCAGCAATTGTGAGGAATTTTTGGAAGGTGTCAAAAAGTGGTTCAGCTCGCTGGCGGCAGACTTCTTTGACACAGGCATACAAAAACCTATTCCCCA
>NW_019737232.1:0-619 GCF_002891405.2 Cryptotermes secundus
GTTGTGTATGTCCTCTTTATAAATTTATATAAGCTTTCAAAATTGTTAAGCTCTTTTTAAAACACCCTGTATATACAGGGTTTGTCCGAAAAGTAATGTCAGTGATTTTATTGTGAAGTGACTATACGTTGCAGCGCGCACAGACCGGTTGGGATCGGTGAAGGGGGAAGTCAGCTTTTTTTTAATTTTAGATTTTAGCAATCAGAATATTACATAATTCTATAAGTGCTGATTACTCATTAGATATACTAATGACTAGTGGCATGAACAGGTTGATATCCAGCGAAATCACCTGTATAATCTATAATTAGTATCTATACATTAACTTAAGAGTAGTTCACTTGGCCACAGNAAGTCAGCTTATGAACGCGCGGCCGCTTAGTCGTCTCAGAACTTCCTGAGAGCAACGAAAGGCTTTTCCGTGAAACTCGTTTTTGTCTCCCGTGCAAGCCGCAATGCAGCGCTCCTTGGAACAAAGGATTGTCATCAAGTTTTGTGTGAAACTTGGTAAGTCTACAGTGGAAACTTTACCCATGATAAAGACGGCCTTCTGTGATGACTGTTTGTCGGAACATCAGGTCTACCGGTGGCACAAGGCCTTTTAGAAGGCCGTGAAGAG
>NW_019737233.1:0-904 GCF_002891405.2 Cryptotermes secundus
ATTTTGCAGTACATATTTTAGTATTATGTGCGGTAAGTACAAAACGGTTGAGAAGGCTATCAGGTAGGACTTCACTCTGTTTCTTCTGCGACGTAACTTCCTGAAGGTAAACTCATTGTGTTAATAAAAGAATAATTTTCTTGGGCATATCCATCGTTCTAGTTTTAATATGAAAAAAAAATTATCTGTGCTCATTGCTGATTTTTATTATCATATCAGTCCTCTGTAGTTACTTGCTCCACGTGTTATCTCCTGCACGCAGTTCTCGTAATACAGCTGTCAAGTGGCGCCTCCATCGAGGTCCAAGAGAACTCATTGCAACTGATGAGGGGCGGAAACATATCTGAGCCATATATACATACATGTGTGTGTGTGTGTGTGTGCGCGCGTGCGCGCGTGCTTGTACTAAAACTGTTCATATAGAATATCAAATACCACGGTCCGCAACATTTAATACAGAAGGAAATACGCGACTACCTAGACTACCTGGAATTTTAGCGAGATACATAAACGTAAATTGCTTTAAAACGTGTAATCTAGATCAAGAATCCTATTAAATTTACTAATTACACAAAAGATATTACAGTTCTTTGTTTCACATAAAAGAGATCTAATATGCGGTTATGTATATAGGCCTGTGAAAATGTCTCACTTTCGAATGCTCTAAGTGACACGATGTTTCTATGTTTCAGTACGCTTCTACAGTTGTGACGTACATGATAGTGCTGGTACAGTTCGAAAAATCTGATCATTCCAGTGACAAGTGCAGGGGAAACGAGACTCAGCACTTCACTTAGAAAGTCATGTTTGCTTACATATTTCTTATGGAGATGTATGGATTAATGTTTCTTGAATAACTGCATTTATTAATAATATTATTATGCTATATCTTATTATATGTAAT
>NW_019737234.1:0-495 GCF_002891405.2 Cryptotermes secundus
TTCGCTCTTATTTGAATATCAAAGTTGTAATTTTATCTCCAAGTTGCTCTAGAATAGAACATTACCTTTCATGAATTTCAAAATTTTCGGAGCTTCTCCACCGGAGATATGAGACGTTAAATATGGTCGATTTTGGGCCCAGAGCAAAGTTTGAAATCTCCTGGAAGATTTTGGAAACTAGGTACGGGGTTCAAAACTATGTGATCATATTAATCATGTAGGTAACAACAAAGGGTAGAAAACACAGATCTGATACTTTCCCCCTCCCATTGGTTTTTGAAGCTCAAAAATAGCGTTTTTCCCAAAATCGATAGGTACGTTTCGAGCTTAATTGTGCCTAGAGAAAGCGAGTTGAGTAAAACCCTATAATAATGTGATTTATAGTCCATATCATGGGGAACAAATTGGTTCCTTATTGGAGTCCCTAGATTCAATAGTTATCGAGATATGGAACATAACGCAAACCTCCATTTCAGCCGAAAACGCGTTTCTCCG
>NW_019737235.1:0-440 GCF_002891405.2 Cryptotermes secundus
CGTTTTGTCTACTTTTCCCCATGTGGCTGTCCCCGAAATGTTGCTGCCCACACTTTCATCGGAGCTACCGTCACTTTCACTTTCACTGTCTTTGGCCACAATTTTTTGTTCACCCCTGCCACACTCACTATCAGATTGTGAATCACTATCACTAGCAGACTCACAAGGGATGTCAGATAGCTCATTGGAGAACAAGTCAGATATTTCTTGTTCTCCGAGAAAAAGCTTGGACCTCAAGCTCTTCCAGCCTTGATCCATTTTGCACTAGTGACTTCCTGTCTGGTGCATGCAGCTTCAAGATGAACAAAGGCATTTTCTTTTGGAGTGGGAAAGGAAAACAGNACAACAGTGTCATGTTACTGACTACGAAGCAAAAATTCAAGAGGTCTGTCATCCACCAGTCATGCATCTGCCTGGCGCCAGTGCTAGGTATAGTGTGT
>NW_019737236.1:0-1088 GCF_002891405.2 Cryptotermes secundus
GTAGCAACGCAAAGCAAGAAAGCTAGCCACGTAAATTTATCAAGCAAGCAACGCAAATCTGGCAAGTTAGCAACGCAATTCTGGCAAGATCGCAACGCATATCTATCAAGCTAGCAACGGAAATCTAGCAGCTAGCAACGCAAAGTTAGCAAGAGAGCAACGCAAAGTTAGCAAGCTAGTAACACAAAGATAGCAAGCTAGCAAGGCAAAGCAAGCAGGCTAGAACGCAAAGCTAGCAAGCTAGCTACGCAAAGCTACCAAGAGAACAAAACAAAGCTATCAAGTTAGCAACGATAAACTAGCATGCTAGCAACCAAACCAGGCAAGGTAACAACGCAAACCTAACAAGCTAGAAACGCAAAGCTACCTAGCTAGCAGCGAAAAACTAGCAAGTTAGCAACGCAAAACTAGCAAGTTAGCCACGCAAATCTATCAAGCGAGCAACTCAAAGCCAGCAAGCTAGCAACGAAATCTAGCAAGCAAGAAAAGCAAATCAAGAAAGCAAGCAACGCAATGCTAGCAAGCTAGCAACACAAAGCTTGCAAGCTAGCGACGAATAGCTAGCAAGCTAGCAACGTAAACCTAGCAAGATAGCAACGCAAATCTAGAAAGCTAGCCACGAAATTCTAGCAAGCTAGCAACGCAAAGCTGGCAAGCTTACAATGCAAACCTGGCAAGCTAGCAAAGCAAATTTCTCAAACTAGCAAAGCAAAGATAACAAGATGGCAACACAAAACTAGCAATCTAACAACGCAAAGCTAGCAAGCTAGCAACGCAAAGTTGGCAAGCTAGCAACGCAAAGCTGGCAAACTGGCAACTCATATCTAGCAAGCTTGCAACGGAAAGCTAACAAGCCAGCAACCAAAACTTGCAAGCTAGCAACGCAAAGATAGCAAGCTTGCAACGAAAAGCATGCAAGCTAGATCGCAAATTTTCAAGCTAGGAAAGCAAAGCTAACAAGTTATAAACCCAAATTACCAAGCTTGCAAAGCAGAGCTATCAGCAAGCAAAGCAAAGCTAGCAAGCTAGAACGCAACGCTAGTATGTTAGCAACGCAAAGCTACCAAGCTACAACGCTAAACTAACAA
>NW_019737237.1:0-404 GCF_002891405.2 Cryptotermes secundus
GTAATCTTCGTTGTCTCTCGCAAAGATATCCGTGAACTCGGACACAAGATCCTCTAACTCTTGAAATTCTCTGGTGTTGGCTTTCTCCGTCATGTCGGTGAGTGCATAGTGTGGGGTCTTTAATGCATATGCCGGCGTTCACCCTTTTCCGCCGGCTGCCGCTCGTTTCCCGACGGTTGGTCGTTTCTCCAGCTTGTTTCCCTGTTGTTTCTGGGTCGCCATTCTGATTTCCCGGCGATTCCCGTTTATTTCTTGGAGGCCCTTCTTTTCGGTCCTGGTGCTGTCTATTGTCATCTCATTGGGTGTGGGACGATTGGAACTTGGTGCTATCTCCGTGAGGCCTGGCTGCTAGCAGTACTGCCTGCAGCTCTAGCGCTTGTCGCAGTGCCTCGTTTACCGTCTTC
>NW_019737238.1:0-1037 GCF_002891405.2 Cryptotermes secundus
CATGGCGTCATTCGTACCGCTGCCTTTATATCTGCGACGACATACAGTGTCTTTTGTCGTTTAAAGGTTAACTGGCGCGAAGAGTATTTAAATCCCACCCCTGTCCTGGCAGGCCCTTTAAACCTTATGTCGCTAAAATGCATGTAGTTACTTTTTCCTAAACAACTTCAACAAAAATTGGTTTTTAAAAACGAAATTTTCAGGAACTAATTAAAATACAATATTTTATGCAGTAAATGCCTTTCCATACCTCTTTATTAGTTTTTCTTCGTGTGATAAATATTGAAACATGAAAGTTTGCAGAGAGCCACACCACAGCCTGCACACATGATACTTGTTTCTTTTCTAATCTTGTGCTGCTTAGCACTCACGCGACGCTTTCTCACGGCACCATTCTTCTTGTTACTGGGAGGAACATGGACCATTTTGTGAATTTTCAAGCCACCCTCTAGACGATTTACTGGCTCTTTCACTGGTGGTCTTTCCAAGGTCGAGGGTGGAGGCGTGACTGCACTCGAGTCTGACTCAATAGATTCGTCATCCACTTCATTCCTTGACCCTTTTCCCTCTCCACCTGTTTGTTTGGTTCAGTCATTTTTCTACACAGTCCAATATAAAATCTTTGAATCTGTAATTTCTCTTCTTGTATTTTTCGTTTGTTGTGTTCTTTTTGAATAGAATGAAACTATTCAACTGCAAAGACATGTTTTGTCCATACCATGGGTGTGAAATAGGGGCCTAGTGGACAAATATTCTTCAATTTCAGGGTGTTTGTCGA
Source organism: Cryptotermes secundus (assembly GCF_002891405.2). Taxonomy (NCBI): domain Eukaryota; kingdom Metazoa; phylum Arthropoda; class Insecta; order Blattodea; family Kalotermitidae; genus Cryptotermes; species Cryptotermes secundus. Next base: position 779 of record NW_019737238.1, read on the forward strand.
TTCCTGTCATGAACACAATTGCTAAGTATGTCCAGATTTCATCTGATGTGACATAATTGTAATTGTGTTTTCGAGAGTGAGGAGCAACTCACGTGTGTTGAAGTGCTGGTGAGCATAGCGATTGGTTTCAGTTGTGATGTGATTTACCAAGTCGTCATCCAGAAAAAATTTTGATTCATGAAAAGGGATGCCTTTTATGTGTTATATCAATTTAGATCCCGAAACTATTAGCAAATGGAAATATTGGGGGTACAATGTC
>NW_019737239.1:0-364 GCF_002891405.2 Cryptotermes secundus
TGCCCGCTAGGATCGCTGTCTGAAGTTGGGGCTCCCTTACCAACTTAGAGGGGTGATCAAGGGATGCGAAGGTCGTGTCGGAGGGTTTGGCGGGCTGGCACCCGCGACTCTCCGGAAGGGAACACTTCCGCGCATGGAGCTGAGGAGTATCTACGGATGGGCACTAGAGGGAAAACGGGCTATCGCAGTTAGCTGCGCATCTGCTTGGTTGTCGTCGTAGGAGTGTCCATGGATGGTGCCAGGAGTGTGGGAGGTGCCTTGTTGTTTTGCCTGGTGGAGAGAGGGTGAGATCCTGAACCGTGTCACGGTTCTTTCGGTGTAGGATCTTTGGATTTACCGTCTCTCTCTCTCTCTCTGGCAACTA
>NW_019737240.1:0-218 GCF_002891405.2 Cryptotermes secundus
AATATGATTCAAAACAAAACAACTCCGTGGCCTGTAGTCCGCAAGGGAGCCGTTAGATTTCAATCGCTAAGGAAATATGATTCAAAACAAAACAACTCCGTGGCCTGTAGTCCGCAAGAGAACCATACCGACCGAGCGACCGCCTCTTGTCGGCGAAGTTAGTGCAAAATATAGTGGATAGAGGGTGTCGCGTGGTCAGCGCAACGGATCCACACGGC
>NW_019737241.1:0-891 GCF_002891405.2 Cryptotermes secundus
ACTGTGGTCTATATGCCAGAAGAACCAGTAACACCAAAAGAAGAATTCTTTTATTTACTTTCTCCCCCCTCACCCCCTTTCCTAAGTGGATTATCTAGCAACACTTTCCATTAAAACAGAAGACCTCTGAAGATTAGACTCGGAATGCAAACTGAACAGTAAAAAAACCCATCATTACAGAATTCTGACACTTCATCAGGCCTAACATTTAAAAGCACTGTCATGGAAAGTGTCAAAGCATTTCTACAGATGAGATTAGAAAGAACTATGTTCTACTAACTAAAGACACAAACAAGCATAGCCAAAATTGGCATTCTAAAGCAAACTCCCCCTATACAAAACAGTACTCAAACCCATATGGACCTGTGCAATTCAGCTACAGGGGGCAGCCACCAATTCCAACCGTGAAATCCTCCAGCGCTTTCAACAAACACAAAATGGATACACTTCAGTAATCAAACTTAGACAGATGCAAAGGACATTCAAGGTCATATGAAAGAGGTGCAGGCAAATGTGGCTCTGAAAATAAATTTTATAACTTTGTTGAGCCTCCTTGAAGAATGAACACTTTAAGACAAAAAATCCACGTATAAGAAAAACAATAAAATACGATTAATAAAATTTCATTTATTCAAAAAAATTACTTACATCTATTCAATAACAATTTGATATATTAACGTTATATTGCTCTAACAATGAATTTAGTTTCATCCATCTATTAAATAACAATGTGATATATTAATGTTATACTGCTCTAACAATCGATTTAGTTTCACATATTAAATAACAATTAGATATATCAATGTTATACAGTGTGTTCAGTTAAGGACGTAACATCGCAACACATCTGATCTGGCCCAACATTACTCACAGATTGCTACTGTAACTGCT
>NW_019737242.1:0-217 GCF_002891405.2 Cryptotermes secundus
GGGGTTAAGAACATGCTATTGCTGTTGTATTTTATTGTGTTGATCATGTCTTCATTGTTTTTTGCTGTCCAATTGTTATTCCGGATGTGCTGGGCAATGTTAGTATAGTATTCATTAAAAACATTGGCTATAACTTTTGGATCTTGTATAATTCTATTCACTCCTAATTCAATGTTGTTTGGAACTTTTTGCTGACTGCCTAATTCTTCTTTGATTA
>NW_019737242.1:364-460 GCF_002891405.2 Cryptotermes secundus
TTAAGCTATGTCCTAAGTCTGTTTCCTGATACCCTTATGCCTAAGGTAACTCATTTATTTTTTTGCTGCTTAATTTTTACCCATTTTTTAGGCATA
>NW_019737243.1:0-457 GCF_002891405.2 Cryptotermes secundus
AATGGCCACTACTTCTGGATGTATGAAATGGTATTGGGCACACCAAATTGTGTAGAAGCAGCAGTGTGTATGCCTTGCAACAGCTACATATATATATAAAATGTGTACAGAAGTATGCAGTCACATCACATTTTATGATATCTCACACTCTTGACGCGCGCGTGTGCCACTTCTCGAAGCATTCCAAGACACACAGCGCAACATCACACTTTTTACAATAGAAAATGGTGCTCCAGGGTTTCTTATTTAGCGAACACACACGACGTCTTTGTTTCCCTTTGGTGGGCCAGTGCTGTGAATGTTTCACCTCCAGTCAACTCAGTTGGGCACCAGATGAATTTGGCCTCCCCCAAGAAACGCCACTCACCATGATATTCGTCCGTGTGATTAAAGAATAATCTTGGGGGACGGAGGGTTTCCCACAAAATCGAATAAATTATGTTGATTGGCAAAGCGA
>NW_019737244.1:0-800 GCF_002891405.2 Cryptotermes secundus
TTTTTTTTTGTTCTTTTATTTAACAGAAAACTTTAACCATGGCTTTGCATCCCCTAGAAATAAGTTCTGTAACTGTAAGTGAACTTCAACAGCTTAAGTTTTCACAACTGTCTCTCCATGAGAAAGTTGCAGTTAAGAAANAAAGAGGTCGTTTAACACCTGATATTCTAATATCTCAGCCAGGCATAAGCAAGAACAAGAAATATATTCGTAGCTGTAATTCTGAATGGTACAAATGGAAAAGTTGGCTTTGCGGCTGTGAAGTAAAAAATGCACTGTTTTGCTTCCCGTGTTTGCTGTTTGGGGGTGATGTAACGTGGACAAAAGATGGTTTTAGAAATATAAAACAAAATGAAAGAAAAAACTGAAAAGCATGAGAAGTCAAAGAAGCACGTTGATAATGTAGTTTCACTGGCACTTTAGGAACCGTAAGTATTAAGGAGAAACTTAGTGAGGCATACAGACTTTTAATCAATGAGCATAATATAAAGCTTAAAAAGAACCGTGAAATTTTGTCCAAAATAGTATTGTGGAAACTTTGAAACTTCAAAGACACTCATGACAGAAGCTAAGGAACTGTGTGACTGTATATGTGTTGATATAATGGACAGATATTCTTCCACTAAACACTTAGTAGCTGTTAAATTGTTCAACAAGAAATGTTCACTAGTTTTAAGAATGAATATCCCACAAGGGATAGTACTGACCACTGAAGCATATTCTATTATTGACAAAGAAAAGCTTGAAAATGAACTAAAAGTAATGTTATATTTTAGCGTCCTGTTGCACTGATTTAAGTC
>NW_019737245.1:0-403 GCF_002891405.2 Cryptotermes secundus
GGTCAGAGTTCCTGGCTACAGATCCAGAGGTTTTGGGTTCGATTCTCTGCGCTACTAGATTTTCTGAGATATAGTGGGTCTGGAACGGGGTGCACTCAGCCTCGTGCGGATAATTGAGGAGCTATTTGTATTGGATAATAGCGGCTCCGGTCCAGAAAACCGAGATTAACGGTGGTGGGAATCCGCTACGCTGACCACGCGACACCCTCTATCCGCTAATTTGACACTATCTTCGCCGACAAGCTGCGGTGGCTCGGTCGGTATAATTCGCTTGCGGTCTAAAGCCACGGATTTGAAGTAAAACTGTATTGTTTTTGTTACTGTGACACAGCAAGAATGACAGAGATGTGAAGTACATTAATGACGAGATGTAGGCATATCCCGTACAATGCTTTATCATGAC
>NW_019737246.1:0-271 GCF_002891405.2 Cryptotermes secundus
ATATCATTGGCCAGGTGAATTACCTGATCGCCAATTAAGTCTACTTCCGACATCACTTCAAGAACTTTGCTGGAGAATTCATCAGTTAGCCCCTGGTTTCTCCGGGATTGTTGTTCCAGCCGGGCCTCAAACTCTGAACTGATTCCCTGAAGCCTCTCCTGTACCATTTGTAAATCCCTTTCCGTGTCACCCTGTAGTTGCCTAACCTGGCCAGACAATTTAGAAGTTTCGGCCTGAAGTTTCCATGAAAAAACTTGGCTGAGTTTTTGAT
>NW_019737246.1:346-1085 GCF_002891405.2 Cryptotermes secundus
TTAATTTCTCCTCTGCCCTACTCTGCAGGTCCTTATTATTCTCCTTTAATGTCTCCTCTACTCTGCTCTGCAGTTCCTTATTACTCTCTATTAATTTCTCCTCTACTCTACACTGCAGTTCCTTATTACTCTCCTTTATTTTCTCTTCTACTCTACTCTGCAGTTCCTTATTACGCGCCTTTAATTTCTCCTCTACTCTACTCTGCAATTGTCATTACTCTCCCTTAATTTCTCCTCTACTCTACTCTGCAGTTCCTCGTTACTCTCCCTTAAATTCTCCTCTACTCTACTCTGCAGTTCCTCATTACTCTCCCTTAATTTCTCCTCTACCCTACTCTGCAATTCCTTACTACTCTCTTAACTTCTCCTCTAACTTACTGGACAGTTCTTCATTCCCAGCATTCATTGATGCAATTACGCTGGCAAGTAAGTCTTGTAAATAAGTCGGCACAGCGGGGGAGTCAACTGCAATATTTTCACTCTGGACTTTTATCGTTACTTCCATCGTCTTCGGGTGATTTTCAGATTCCAAGTCCACGTTGATAGCTTCTCCCGTGTCCTTAATCTGGTCTCCTAATTCATCCAGACTTTCTACTGCTATAGTTGACACCTCTATTTCAAAACGATCCCTCTGGTTAGATGACAGGTCGCAGAAAATATCCCCCAAAATGTTCTCACTACCAACCCTCTCCAATTCTATAATCCGGTTCCGAAGTGTTCGGCTAGCCATGTGTGTCAC
>NW_019737247.1:0-457 GCF_002891405.2 Cryptotermes secundus
CTGTACTCTTCGCCAAATATAATTAGAATGATCAAGTCAAGGAGGAGGGGGACAGGGCATGTAGAACGAACGGGGAGAATATGAATGCATATAGGATATTGGTGGGAAAGCCAGAAGGAAAGAGACCTCTGGGAAGACAAAGACGTAGGTTGGATCTTAGAGAGATAGGATGGGATGGTATGGATTGGATTGATATGGCTAAGGATAGGGACCAGTGGAGGGCTCTTGTGAACACGGTAATGAACCTTCGATTTGCATAAAATGCTGGTATGTTCTTCAGTAGCTGCACAATTGGCAGCTTCTCAAGTAGGGCTCAGCTCCATGAGTGAATGACTAATATTTGGTGTGGTTCCCCCTTTTTTAAAACTACTTCCGGAACACCAAAGGGCAGGGAAGTAAGTAACATCTCCCGCCCCCTTCCAGGATGACCATGCCAATAACAGGTACTTAACTGCAG
>NW_019737248.1:0-307 GCF_002891405.2 Cryptotermes secundus
ACTACCAAGATTGCAACGCAAAACTAGGAAGCTAGCAACGCATAGATAACAAGCAAGCAACGCAAAGGTACCAAGCTAGCAACGCAATGATAGGAAGCTAGCAACGCAATAATAGCAAGCTAGCAACGCAAAGTTAGCAAGATAACAACGAAAAGTTAGCAAGTTAGCAATGCAAAGCTAGCAAGGTAGCAACACATAGCTGGCAAGGTAGCAACGGAAAGCTAGCAAGTTAGAAAAGCAAAGCTAGCAAGCTAGCTACGCAAAGCAATCAAGCAACAAACGCAAAGCAAGCAAGCAAGCAACGCAA
>NW_019737249.1:0-473 GCF_002891405.2 Cryptotermes secundus
ATCAGGTATAATTAGAATGATAAATTCAGAGATGAGATGGCCATGACCTACACACAGGTGAGAGGATAAAGTTCAGATGGTTCTTAGACAGGATGGAGTGGTATACACTGGACTGATCTGACTCAGGGTAGGAACTAATGGAGGGTGGGGCTCCATAAAATGTTGGGAAATTCGTGAGTAGCTGAGCAACTGGCGGCTTCTCAAGAAGGACTCAGCTCCATGGAGTTGGTTACGTTAATATTCCATTAATGGTTCTCCCCACACCACTGGCATGCAATTTCTGGACCAAATACCTGAAGCTGCCTCCTGAAACAACTACATCATTATGAATCTGTTGTGTAAGCAGTTCAGTAACAAACAATGACACACATTTTATCATAAGGCCCNCCTGTTTCTACAGTTCTGTGCCCCACATTTTCTTCTTGTCCTGCATAAAATTGGTATGTAATTACAAACATTCAAACCTAGACAAA
>NW_019737250.1:0-433 GCF_002891405.2 Cryptotermes secundus
TGGGGAGAATCCCAACGGGAAGCTTTTGAGCAGCTAAAAGGAGCCGTTACTACGCCCCTGTTTTGCAAGTCGCAGACTTTTCGAAGGAGTTCGTCTTGGTCTGCGATTCTAGCGATGTTGCCGTTTCGGCCGTTCTCAACCAACGTCGAGAGGAAGGGTTAGCTCCCATAGCTTTCGCTAGCCGGCTACTGACAGCCGCGGAGCGTAAATACTCGATTTACGAGAAGGAATGCCTAGCCGTAGTTTGGGGATGCGAACGCTTTCGCCTCTATCTTGAGCATAAAGAGTTCACTGTCCACACGGATAATCAGGCTTTATCATGGTTGTTGAAGCGTGTGAAAGAACTAGGCCGTGTAGGGAAGTGGATTTTGCGACTCGCCCCGTACAGGTTTAATGTTGTTCATATTCCGGGGAAGGCTAATGTTGTCGCTGA
>NW_019737251.1:0-810 GCF_002891405.2 Cryptotermes secundus
ATTTGTTTGGGTAGAACATTCCTGGCTCCGAATACGTCAACATCCTTGCAGGCAGCATTAGCAGCTGCTGCGCATCTATCAGAGGGACAATTTTTAAATAAGGAGCAAACATTGAACAATGCAAAATCTCTGATATACCGAGCAGGAACTCGGAGACCAACAATTTCCAGGACAAAAGGGCAGAATTTAGAGCCAAAATAAACTTGAATAAGAAAGAGAGCATCAAGGCGATGTCTCCTAGTACATAAAGTATGTAATTTTAACTCCTCAAGAGCAAGCGAATAATTGTAATGAACTTGAGGAAAGAAACGTTTAAAACAAAGGGCCGCAAACCTCTGCTGGATGCGTTCTAGCTTGTTGGCATCAGTTGACGTAATCGAATTCCAGACTACGGACGATATTCAACCTTAGACCTAACTAACGTTGTGTACAATCTGAACATAGAGTCTAGCGAAGAGAAATTGAAGGTAATGTTACGAACTAGACCCAATAGTTTCGCACATTGAGAGAAAATGTAATTGACCTGGTCATGGAAATATAGCTTAGCATCAATAAACACTCCCAGGTCTTTTACAGAATCGGTCCGGGCTATTGACCATACTGATAAAGAAATAGAAAGAAAAATAACTGAAAATATCAGAATTATACCAGAAATAAAAGTTTTTACAATTAAGGAAGTGCAAAACGAAATAGCACTCCTAAATTAAAGAAAAGCACCTGGCATTGACGAAGTGATTCCCATAATGTTAAACGAAATGTCAAGAGAAGGGTTACTACTTCTCACATATATATTTAATGCTATTTAATGCT
>NW_019737252.1:0-250 GCF_002891405.2 Cryptotermes secundus
TCTTGTTGCGTCTCCTGGAATTTGGGCTACTCCTTGCAGTTATTGCTCTCCGGCTGTTACAACCGCTCCCCTTCTTAACACCTGCTCGTCTCGAGCGGTTTCCTTCCAGTTCGCCAGAAGATCCAGTTGTGTCTCATTCATCCATTACTTTCATTCTATGGTACATCCACTCAATGGGGAGGCCGGTACTTCTACACTACCGGTACCTCTTCTGCTTGAAGTCTCTTTTTCCGTTTTGGAGGGGGTCGTC
>NW_019737253.1:0-187 GCF_002891405.2 Cryptotermes secundus
CAGCGTTACAACCTAAACGCCCATCTAAGAGTACACACAGGAGAAAGGCCTTTTTCGTGCAAAATGTGCGAGAAAAGTTTTTCCCATCTCTCTGTCTTAAATAGGCATCTCATGATACACACGGGACAACGACCCTTCTCTTGCAAAGTATGTCATAAAAGATTCACTCAGCCCTACAACCTAAACG
>NW_019737253.1:299-1048 GCF_002891405.2 Cryptotermes secundus
AAAACGGCCGTTCTCTTGCAATGTATGTCACAAAAGGTTCAACCAGCACTCTATCCTAAACAAGCATCTCAGGCTACATACAGGAGAGCGGCCCTTCTCGTGTAAATTATGTAAGAAAAGATTCACTCATCTCTCTACTCTGAACGTGCATCTCAGAATTCACACAGGCGAACGACCCTTTTCGTGCGATGTTTGTAAGAAAATGTTCGCTCATCGCGGTAACCTAATAACGCATCTCAGAACACACAGTGGGCAGCGAACTTTTGCGTGCAATATGTGCAAGAAAAATTCGCTCAAAACTCAAACCTAAACAAGCATCTCCTAATAAACAGTGCCGGAAGAAACATATAGTGAAATTTGTACGAAACTTTTTCTTCACAGACATCCAAACCGGTCTCATGGGGTACACCATGAACAATTAACTTCCGCGTAATATACCCAAGAAATCTTCCACACAGTGCCATAGTCTGATAAAAGTGTCTATATTTATATTAACTGGTGTGCAGTGTTTAAAATATTCAAATCTGCTATAGCGAATTAAGTGATCACAGAAGCAGAAGGTTCCCCTGTACGACACATATTGTACTCGAACGCCCTTCTCACATCACAAATTTGTATTGAACTTTCGACATTTTGATTTATTAGAGAAGTATTGATATATGATTCGATGCCCATTATTTTAAATTTGTTTTAAAAGTCTAAAATGAAATGTTTAAAATTTCTAGCATATTTAATTGAATTTCCACTCT
>NW_019737254.1:0-440 GCF_002891405.2 Cryptotermes secundus
TGCTATTTTCTATTACTGTTAGACTACTTTATTTTTTCAAGATGGCCAAACTCCTTATATGGAGTGTTTCGACCACGAGTGCAAGTAATGAAAGCATTGAGCCCGAAAAGAAACAAAAATTAGTACACGGGCAGTATAGTGATAATTACTTATCTTACGGGTTTTTTTTTCGGTGTGGTGATAAAACGTGCCCAATTCCCGAGTGTATTGTTTGTGGCGAAAAACTCAGAAATACTGCTATGGTTCCCAGTAAATTGAAACGACATTTTTCAACAAAACATTCTTCTCTAACAAGCAAAGATGTCAATTATTGTCGTTGCTTGTTGGAACAAACAAAAAACAAAGAACGTTAATGACTGCAACAGTACAAAGTAGGAACGAAAATATTCTAATACGGATAAGATACAAGGACTTGTAAATAAGCTGAATTTGTGGATACA
>NW_019737255.1:0-175 GCF_002891405.2 Cryptotermes secundus
GTTCCGAAATATAGGCTACTCAGGCAAGTCTCGTCTGTCCTCTCTGTGGTGGGAACTACCCCCTGACCTATCGTCATGGCTCCCTCCTGGCAACTCTTCATATTGTCTGCAGGTAGCAACATATAACTCCTCCTATCGGATGATACCGCTAACCTCTCGGTCCCTGTTTGAATTC
>NW_019737255.1:303-482 GCF_002891405.2 Cryptotermes secundus
ACTGCGACTTGGGCCGATGCGTAAAATGCATCATATTCTCCGGCTTCAAGGCTGTAATAAATGTGTTGTGCCGCAGGGAGTTGTCGCCTAACCTCCCCCTGGGGTCACCAGTAGGTATCTCTCTCCAACCCCGAGAACCACAAAGGAAGGTAGTGCAGGTTTCACATACATGCCATTTC
>NW_019737256.1:0-687 GCF_002891405.2 Cryptotermes secundus
GGCCTCATGTGGCAAACAGGACCACCGCCCGACTGCAGTCATTCGGATGGGAGATTATGGAGCATGCATCAGATAGTCCAGACCTCGCCCGCAGTGATTACCATGTGTTCGGTCCACTGAAAAAGTTTCTGGCAGGCCAGAGGTTCATTTCCAGCAACACAAAAACTGCTGTCCGGCAGTAGTTCTGCGCTCAACCAGCAGAATTCTACAACAGCGGCATCTCCAAACTAGTGGTGTGATGGGACAAAAGCCTGAACCGGGGTGGTGACTATGTGGAAAAATAATCAAAGGTACTTAGAACACTGTCTGTATTTTGATTTCCCTGTATGTGTATTATTGTGTCTGAAAAAAATAGGGGCAAAGACTTTTTTGATTTTCCCCCGTATATTTGTCTGCAATGTTGGTTAAAACAAATTACAGAGCGTTACATTTCAGAAGCTTTGTTAGGATGTGATAGAATGTATGTAGTAGAAGTCTACCCTTATGAAGGTGGCAGTACGTTCCTCCAAAATGTTGGCGGACTCCTACCCACCTACACCTCCAACTTCCTCGTGATCACTACCATGAATATCTGAAATCTTGCACGTAACACTGGTGCTTGTATATGACTGTACTTCTGTTTATATGAACAAGAAATATTAACACACTACAACCATACAGTAATTGTGCTGTACTGATTAAACTGAA
>NW_019737257.1:0-2566 GCF_002891405.2 Cryptotermes secundus
AAAATAGTCCCTACCAGTCTGCGTTGACGAAAGCTTTTGAAGAACATAGATGTCATACAGGGGTTTCTTGTTTCTTGTTATTGAACACAGATGTATGCAACTTTCACAAACCGTCCAGCACAGTTGGGAAATAGGTTCGTTGCTGTTGGCGACGCTGAACTGAGTAACAAGATGGCGTTGTATATGAAGGATCAGGGAGTATTTACTGTTCTAGTGGTTCTTGTGATGCTGTGGAGACACAGTACCATCGGGAGGTTTCTCTTCGTGTTGCACCATCGAGAGATACTGTCTACCGGATTGTTAAACTGCCTTTAAAAACGGATTAACGTGTTGTTTCTCATGATTGGTGGTATTTGGCCGTCAACACAACAGTGAATAAAAATAAACCAATCGAACTGCTCACATTGATTTTATTTGGTAGTTGCTACGTGTTTCGGTCCACATTGGGACCGTCTTCAGGCAGGCTCATCAAATACGCCTCTTATTATTGAACTGTGCTAATATGGATTCTTATTAGTGCTACTCATCACAATCGTATACGTACAACCATCGCGATGTAAGAATTTTTGTAACGCGTAACCAGGAAGAGATACGACATAAACGCCCACACAGAAGGAACACACAGTACACTGTAAGGGAAAGAAACAAAATCAAGGCCACATACCCAAGAAAACAAGTGAGAAAAGCTGAAAAGTGATAGCATTATCGTCAGTAGCTTCTATAACTTAAGTATGACAGCGGACCCCGGTAGGACAACCTACAGTGCGGGACAAGAACATACAAAAAACAATGTTTTACATTCAACTACAAGAGAATTTTAAATAATTTTAAATTTTGGAAAAAATTTTTAAATTAGAAAAATTCTTGTCAAATCCTTCATAGCGACTGATATATTGGGTTTTTGGACTTTATCCATCGTCCTGGTTTTTAAGATAACAAATAAAAACACGACGTTTCGGAAACTGGATCTGTTTCCGTCCTCAGGTGAAGGAAAGCACCTATTCTGTTGGGTCCGTTAGAAAGAGCTAGCCTCAATCACTGNCAGGAGGACCATTTACCGTTGTCTTCTGCGATGCAAGATTTCGGAGAAACGGGGTGGCTTATGTATCTGACACTCCTACACCCGATTCTGTAAATAGATGCACTCTAGAACGTCTCTGGGGTTTCCTTCGAAGATGAGCATTTCTTTTTCATTTGCCCTTTTTTAAGTGACACGCCGTTTTGGGAAACAGAATGGGGCGGACAGACATTTGTATTTGGATGCTGGTGACAGGCCTGTGCAGAAAAATCAGCACTGCAATTTGATGACAGTGTTTGTTGTTTGTGATTGTTACTTGCTTTTAACATTTCTGAGTTCTTGGAGTTACATCAAATTTTCTGAGGTCGTCTCGCTACGGGGTAGATGATCTTGGGGTCGAAGTTCGAGTAAGAATTTTCCCCTCTCCATGTGTTCCAGACCGGTTCTGGGGCCTACCCAATGGGTATCAGGGGGCTCTTTCCCCGGGGTTAAAACGTCCGGGGCGTGAAGTTGACCACTCACCTCCAGCTAGTGCCGAGGTCAAGAAAACGTCGACCTATGCATCCACTCGCCCATACGTCTTCATAGCGTAGTGCTTAATTAGTTAAGCACAGGGACAACTTTCACTTTTTCCTTACCAGTTTGTTTCAGAACGCGCCATTTAGTAGAAATATGTAACGGAGAGCAGTTTGTCTGTTATGTAGGCTATATGGATGGTGGCTTTACCAGATGAAATAGAGCATTCGTCGGCATAATGCCTACCTTCATGAAAACTCTTTTCAGTCTGCTTTCCTTATTTAAAGAAATGAAAATAGGCTTATGCGATCTCCACGCTGACTTTATGGGTGTGTATTCCCCCCCTCCCGTAAACTTTTGAATGGCGGAACCAATCATGACACCTGGGCCCATCTCAACGGTGTACTTCATAAATCCCTCACATCAGTCTGTGTGCCTGTATGTGTATCCCCCTTTCGTTGCTAGGTAACAGCTCGATAAAAACGACAACGGATACACACGCAACAATATAAGTATTGGACTCATTTTCTATGCGATCCGTGTCGTATCAAGGAAAGTATGCAGTTCTTGCCAGACCTTATTGTATTTATCGTAGTCATTACTGTTAATAATTGTTACGGGTTTGAACAGATCGCAGAGAGTGCATGTTTGGGAAATCCATATGTTTTATCTACGAAATTATAGGACAGATTTGGATGAAATGCGATAGTGTATATTGAAGATGGAGGACAAATCTAGTCTCGATATATACCGATAAGGTTACGCTACTGCTTTATATGAAGCCCAGATTTCTCAAGTTTGTTTAGTCCTATTATACTTCAGTGCGTGTCATAAAATATAGACCTCATTATGACCTACGGCTTCTGTTTTATTTAAAATTGTTCCTTTGATTCTGTGCCATACGCATGTGTTGCAACAACAGAGTTGAACGTCAAGGACAATGGGATATACAAAATACCAAAGAGCACGTTTCCGCTCTTACAGCGGATGGCAACCGAGCAGGTTCGGGTCAGTAGCAACGCGTTTTACGTT
>NW_019737258.1:0-219 GCF_002891405.2 Cryptotermes secundus
AAAAGAGAGGGATCGGATTCACTTATGATAACACTGGTGTCATCAACGAAAAGAATAGAGGGAGAGATCTTGATTAAAACCAAAGGGAGATCATTAATATAGATCAGAAAAAGTAAAGGGCACAAGATGGAACCTTGGGTAAATCCATGAGAGATGTTACCCCAATCAGAGCAGGTATTCAGATTGTAATATTTATATTTCAATCTTGTTCTTTGAAAT
>NW_019737259.1:0-468 GCF_002891405.2 Cryptotermes secundus
GTTTCAGAATTGCCTGAAGAGAAGTAATCTTCATACCGAATTTTATAGGAATCGACGAGGCGGTTAAAATGCGAGGGACGTATTTGAGGGACAAACACAAAGACGTGCATATGGATTTAGCGTCATTACCCTGTAAGTCTGTCCCTTAAGACATCAGGCTAAAATGCGTTTATTGCCTTTCATAGATATAGAAATTTTCGCCAGGTATAATTAGAACGATCAAGTCTAGCAGAATGAGATGTGTAGAGCATTTAGCACGCATGGCTGAGAAGAGGAATGCATATAGGATTTTAGTGGGAAAGCCAAAAGAAAGAGAACACTAGGAAGACCTAGAAGTGGGTGGAAGGATAATATTAAAATTGATCTCAGAGAGATAAGATGGGGTGATGTGGACTGATCTGGCTCAGGATAGGAACAGGGGGAAGGTTCTTGTGAACGCGGTAATGAATCATTGGGTTTCATAAAATG
>NW_019737260.1:0-500 GCF_002891405.2 Cryptotermes secundus
AGAATTTCTCTATTGTTATGTGTGTGAATATATTGTGTTACCACGGTTATGTGTGTGAATATATATAAAACATTTTTTGTGTATCAAAATTTAGTCTTAATACAGCAGAGTTAGATTGAACACTGATTCTTTCTTCTCATTCGATCCATGTAGGAGTGACAATAACATGTAAATGAATGGTTTTCTCTGTGTATCGATGACGACGTTTATGAAACGAAATCGTGAGTTGCAAATGCCGTTATCGAAATTATGCTTTGGCAAAAGAATATGCATCATGGGAATGTAATTTCAGCCTTTGAATTGATAGAAACAGTATGAGTTCATTATTATTGCTTTAGGCAGCCAAAAGAATTTTTAAGACAAGCACAACAAATCTTAATTCACAGCACATACGGATAAGAATAAAGCTTAATATAGTTTGGTAGAGGTAAAGTCATTTTCAGATCAGAAGTGAATCAAGAGATAGTAATAATTTAATGTAGGCTAGAATACTTTAAAGT
>NW_019737261.1:0-1423 GCF_002891405.2 Cryptotermes secundus
AGCAAAGCAAAGCAAGCAAGATAGCAACGCAATGCTAATATGCTAGAAACGCAAAGCTACCAAGTTAGCAACGCAAAGTTAGCAAGTTAACAACTCAAAGCTAGCAAGATAGCAACACAAAGCTAGCAAGTTACAACGCAAAACTAGACATTTAGCAAGATAGCAAACTCAAAGCTGCAAGCTATCAACGCCAAGCTAGCATGGTAGCAACACAAATATAGCAAGCTAGCAACACAATGCTAACAAGGTAGCAAAGGAAGTTTAGCAATTAGCAACGTAAATCTAGCAAGTTTTATATGCAAATCTAGCAAGCTAGAACAGCAAAGCTGGCAATCTAGAAAAACAAACCTGGCAAGTTAGCAATGTAAAGCTAGCAAGCTAGCAACGCAAAGTTAGCAAATTACAACGCAAAGCTAGCAAGCTAGCAACGCATATCTAGCAAGCTATTAAGCTAGCATTGGAAAGTTTGCAAGCTAGCAACACAAAACTGGCAAGCTAGCAACGCAAAGCTTTCAAGCAAGCAACGCATAGCTTGCAAGATAGCAACGCCAAGTTGGAAAGCTCTCAAAGCAAAGCTGGCGAGCTAGCAACGCAAACAGGCAAGATAGCAACGCAAAACTGGCAATCTAGCAACCTAAATTGGCAAGCTAGCAACGCATATCTAGCAAGCTAGCAACGGAAAGCTAGAAAGCTAGCAACGCAAAGCTAGAAAGCTAGCAACGTAAAGTTAACAACCTAGGACCGCAAAGCAAGCAAGCTAGTAACGCAAACATAGCAAGCCTACAACTCAAAGCTAGCAAGCTATCAACGACAAGCTACAAGGAAGCAACTGAAAGCTAGGAAGCTAGAAAAGCAAAGCTAGCAAACAAGAAAGCAACGCAAAGCTGGAAAGCTAACATTGTACAGCTGGCAAGCTAGCAAATCACAGAAGTTTAGATAGAAACGCAAAATTGGCAAGCTAGAAACGCAAAGCTAGCATGCTTCTTTGCAAGCAAGAAACGCAAAGCAAGCAAGCAACGTAAAGCTAGCAAGCTAGCAACGCTATGCTAGCAAGCGAGTAATGCAAAGCTGGGAAATTAGCAACGAAAAACTACCAAGTTAGCGACGCAAAGGTAGCAAGCTAGCAACCCAAAGCTAACAAGCTAGATACGCAAAGCTAGCAAGGTAGCAACGCAAAGCTGGCAAGCTAGCAACGCAAAAATGGAAAGCTAGCAGAGTGCAGCTGGCAAGATAGCAACGCACAGCAGGCAAGATACAACGCAAAGCTAGCAAGCTATCAACGCAAAGCTAGCAAGGTAGCAAAACAAAGTTAGCAAGCTAGCAACGCAATACTAGCAAGCTAGCAACGGAAAGCTAGCAAGCTATAAAAACAAAGCAGGCAAGCAATAATCGCAAAGCTTGCAAGCAAGCAACTCAAAGCTAG
>NW_019737262.1:0-204 GCF_002891405.2 Cryptotermes secundus
AGGATAACACCATCACAGTCGTACACGAGAATCACCATAACTTTCCCATTGCTGGGGTTCTGACGAACCTTTCATTTTCGTGGTGACCCGTAATGACGCCATTCGTTCGATTGGTGTTCCATTTGTGGCTCGTACGGTTTGGCCCATGTCTCATCTAGTGTAATGATACGGGGTAAGAAAGCCTCTCCTTCGCGCTCATAGCGC
>NW_019737263.1:0-722 GCF_002891405.2 Cryptotermes secundus
ATTCATCATCCGCTGGAATGTGGCTGGGGCTGTCTTTAACCCAAAGGGTAGCCTCCGTTACGCGCAATGGTCGTGTTTGGTGCTGAATGCTGTTTTCTCTATATCTTTCTCTTCTAACTCGATCTGGTGGTGCCCCATTACCATGTCCAAGCATGAAAAGTGTTTACATTGTCCTAAGTGACCTAAAATTTCTGTTATGTCCGGCAGCGGATAGGCATCCCCCACTGACTTCTCGTTCAGCCTTCGAAAGTCCACAATCATTCGCCATCGATTTTCACCTTTCGCGCCCCCCTTTTTGGGTACCACTAGGATAGGGGTGTTCCACGGGGAATCACTTTCTTCTATGATCTCTTCGTGTAGCAATTTCATGACCTGTCTGTCTACCTCCTCTTCCTGGGTCTCCGGGAGTCTGTAGGGTCTCGTATTTAAAGGTGACGTCCCGGGTACCAAATTAGAGAATGTTTCACTGCGTTAGTACAGCTTAACTGGTCTCCTGGCACATAAAACACATCTTGATACTCTAAACATATCTTGGTGAGAGACTCAAGCTCCTCGTGATTTAGGTGCTCAGTCCTCAACTGTTACAAGACATCCTCGTCTCTGCATTTTCCCATTTTTCTCTTTGTATCAGTTGGAGGTATTGCCACAACCTCCGGAATTTCCCTCAACTCAGCCACCGGTTTCTCAGTCTCTACTTCATCATCCCTCGTATTTAGCATACT
>NW_019737263.1:744-970 GCF_002891405.2 Cryptotermes secundus
CCTTGGTCAGGGATCCTGCCATATATACTCCATCTAAAACCTACCGCTTTTCAAGTATCCCTTCCGCGGTTTTGTTTCCTGCGGCGACCGGCAAATTCACTATTACCTCGGATCGTCTGGATAGGGTTATTGTCCTGATAGCACGGTTCTGTTCTATCAGTTCATATTCTCCCTCTCTCCAGCTGAGTAACCTTTTCCGAATTTCAAAACCTTCATGCCGAAACGT
>NW_019737264.1:0-372 GCF_002891405.2 Cryptotermes secundus
AACTGTCGAATTACCCGCCAGGTAGACGGGAAGTGGACAGGCGAGTGAGGGTCTGTCGGACGGAGCCGCGACTTCTGCAAGGTGCAGGGGAAGGGACGGAAACGGCTGTGAAAGCGACCACGGAGTCAAGAAGACAGGTGGTAGAGAGGGTAAAGGAGGACCCAGCCGAACCCAGCGTACCCGAGTCGAGGGGACCGGCGGTAGAAGCAGTGAAGAGATTGGCCAGTAAATTGAGGCGAGCCCTCCAGATAGCAAAAAGGAACGCCAGGGAAAACGGCGCACGAGAGGCCGTAACCAGTTTGGCCAGACAACTACGAAAGGCACATGGAATTGCAAGGAGGAAGCTGAGCCAAGTGAGAAGGGACCAGCACA
>NW_019737265.1:0-241 GCF_002891405.2 Cryptotermes secundus
CTTTGCGTTGCTAGCTTGCCAGCTTTCCTTTGGTAGCTTGCCAGCAGTGCGTTGCTAGCTTTCCAGGTTTGTTTTGCTAGGTTGCCAGCTTTGCGTTTGTTTCTTGCTACTTTGCGTTGGTAGCTTACTAGCTTTGCGTTGCTAGCTTGCTAGTTTTGCGTTGCTAGCTTGGTAGCTTTGTGTTGCTAACTTCCAAGCTTTGCGTTGTTGGCTTGTTAGATTTCGTTGCTAGCTTGCTAGC
>NW_019737265.1:336-426 GCF_002891405.2 Cryptotermes secundus
CTTTGCGTTCTTTGCTTGCTTGCTTTGCGTTTCTTACTTGATAGGTTTGCGTTGCTAGATTGCTAGATTTGCGTTTCTAGCTTGCTAGCT
>NW_019737266.1:0-1317 GCF_002891405.2 Cryptotermes secundus
ATCCGTTGTTAAAATAAAAGGTTTGCTAAAGTCGGGATACTGTAGCAATGGCGATTTAGTTAGTTTAGATTTCAGTAATTCGAAACTGGTCTGTTCTTTCTCTGTCCAAGTCCACTCATTCTCTTTAGTAAATCTGTCAGTGGTCTTGCAATTGCACTAAAGTCAACTATAAATTTGCGATAATAACCTGCGAGACCTAAGAATGATTTGATATCCTTCTGTGATTGAGGTATCGGAAAATCCGTCACAGCTTTGATCTTTTCTTTGTCTGGCTTAACTCCCTCTGCCGTGACTACATGACCTAAATAGTTCAATTCCTCCTTAAAAAATTCACATTTATTTGGCTCAATCTTTAAATTGAATTCACGAAGTTTTTGAAAAACAGCTTGTAATTTTGAGTTATGTTCACTTAAACTTTCTCCTATTATAAGTATATCGTCCATGTAGACTAAACATTTATTTCCAATCAATTCAGACAAAACATTATTCATCATACGCTGAAATGTAGAAGGTGCTGATTTGAGACCAAATGACATTCTTTTATATTCAAAATGCCCGTCTGCTGTGCTGAAAGCAGTTTTACATCTATCTTCTTCTGCTGTTGGTACCTGCAAATATCCACTGGCGCAGTCTAATGCAGTGAAATACCTAGCTCTTCCTAGCTTATCTAGTATGTCTTGTATGTTAGGTAGTGGGTAACTATCGCCAACTGTTACTTCATTTAATTTTCTGAAATCTATGCAAATTCTCCATTTACGTTTTCCCGATGCGTCTAACTTTTTTGGAACAACTAGTAGCGGGAAATTCCATCCGCTGTTACTGGTTGTTATTATATCTTCCTCTAACATCTGACTAACTTGTCTTTACCTCCTCACATTGTGCCTCTGGTAACCTGTGATTCCTCAAAGTTATTGCTCTACCCTTTGGGATGGTAGGAGTTGGATTCGTGTGCTCTGCTGCTGTAGTAGCAGTTAATGAGTCACCTGGTAATTTGAATATGTCTACGTATTCCTCACACATTTTCCTAATATCATCCGCTCCTTCTGTTATATGACTTATTCTTAAATTTTCTTTTAGTAATTGCAATCTTTTTACTCTTGTTGTTCGATTTTCGAATCCCTGCCTATGCATCATAGTGGGTGGTTTTTCTAATTTTGGATCTGTGCTCATACACACTGGTTTATCTGTTAAATTAACTACCAAACACGGAAATTAAAAAAAGAGACTCAATTTACCAAGCTAGCTGCACAAATTAATCCTTGTTGCAAAATTTGATGTTCAATAAAACGAACTCCTTTCTCTAATGTTTTGCATTTT
>NW_019737267.1:0-857 GCF_002891405.2 Cryptotermes secundus
GTCGGCCCAAAGTGATACAAAATTTACAGAATAGATTGTTACTGGGGACAAGACATGGTGTTTTCAATATGATCCTCTCACAAAGCGGCAGAGTACAGCGTGGTTGAGCCCAAAGAAGCCGAAACCAAAGACAGTGCGCATGCAAAAGAGTCGAGTAAAGACACTGCTAACCGTTTTCTTCGATTCCAAAGGAATCATTCACAAGATATTTCTGCCAGAAGGTCAAACAGTGAATTCTAATTATTATCTCGGAGTCCTCAATCGTTTGTGGGCGAGAATTCTTCGTATTCGACCTGAATATCGAGAGCAAGGTTCCTGGTCGCTCCTCCACGACAATGCCCCACCCCACAAATCAAGACCGTGCGCGATTGTTTGGCTAGAAAAGGGATCACAGTCCTTGGCCATCCTCCCTATTCGCCAGGTTTGGCTCCAGCAGATTTCTGGTTGTTCCTCAAAGTTAAGTTGGCGATGAAAGGAGACCGTCACGACACCATCCAGGACATCCAAATGGAATGTACCGCAGTTTTAAATGCGATTCCACAAAAGGAGTACAGTGACTGCTTTCGAAAACTTTTCCATCGATTCCAGCTATGCAGTGATTCAGAAGGAGGTTATTTTGAATAAAAAGAGTGCAATTTTTAAAATAATTCACGTCTTGTATTTTTAATGAACACAGTCCTAACAGAACCTGGACACACTGTGTATATACAGAGTGTCCCAGGAGGAAAGGTCAGTATTCTGCTATGTCATAGTATTGGTCATTCTGAGCCCAAATATTTTATCTGTACTTGTGTCCTATCCTGAACGATTTCCGAGATATGGCCATTTCACTGTACAGTGTACAGACGATCAACACG
>NW_019737268.1:0-472 GCF_002891405.2 Cryptotermes secundus
GATATGCGTTGCTAGCTTGCCAGATTAGAGTTGATAGTTTTGCCAACTTTAAGATGCTAGCTTGCTAGCTTTTCGTTCCTAGCTTGCTTGCTTTCCGTTGCTAGCTTGCAAGTTTTGCTTTGCTAGCTTGCTAGCTAGGTATTCTTAGTTTGGTAGCTTTGCGTTGCAAGCTTGCTAGCTTTGTGTTGCTATCTTGCTATATTGGCATTGCTAGCATGCTAGCTTTGCGTTGCTAGCTTGCCAGCTTTGCGTTGCTAGCTTGCCAGCTTTGCGTTGCTAGCTTGCCAGCTTTGCGTTGCTAGCTTGCCAGCTTTGCGTTGCTAGCTTGCTAGCTTTGCGTTGCCAGCTTGATAGATTTGCTTTGCTATCTTGCTACCTTAGCGTTGCTAGCTTGCCAGCTTTGCGTTGCTAGCTTGCTAGCTAGGTATTCTTAGTTTGGTAGCTTTGCGTTGCAAGCTTGCTAGCTTTGTGT
>NW_019737269.1:0-444 GCF_002891405.2 Cryptotermes secundus
TTATGTTCATGATGTTCCCTTCTTTTGGCGTTCTCAACCATTTCCGTGATTCCTGTCATCGCTTCATAATGGTGGCGTTTGTTTAGTATATGTTGGGCAAATGCTGATTCGGCTTTGTTTAGTCTTATACATTCAAATGCCAAAAGTCATGCGATAGTACTATATAAATTTATTTTTAAGTGGCGCCACCATCCCTTGACGGCTTGGGAATGCCCAGAGCAGTATCAGTTGTGAGGTGTTCTCTCGTGAGTCAGGTTGAACACCGGCCAGTCTGCTCATGGCAAGCCGACATGAATTATCGGAGTTTGTACGGGGCATGATAGTGGGTNATGGGACATTCCACTTTCTAAGTTGTGCGGTCATTCAACGTTCCTCGATCCACGGTGTCACGTGTGTACGAGGAATACCTTGTGGAAGGCATTTCCACCCACCGTGGACAGCGCA
>NW_019737270.1:0-204 GCF_002891405.2 Cryptotermes secundus
TCAGGCACACAATTAATCACAACATGTACATATATGTATATAAACCTACACATAACACCCTCTTATTATTTACAAATACCTCTTCATACCAGGAAAGAAACCAACCTTGATGGTGCACACCGGGTATTTAGGTCACACTGACAGGGCGGCCAACCTCTTAACATGACTGAAACAGAAACATTCGAATATCAGTCCGATTACAGG
>NW_019737270.1:309-403 GCF_002891405.2 Cryptotermes secundus
CTCAATTGGTCGCGTATCCATACACGAGAAACAAGGGAACGATTTCAGCGACAAGAAAGATTTTTCGTCCTAAAGTTATGCCATTGGAGGGCAG
>NW_019737271.1:0-443 GCF_002891405.2 Cryptotermes secundus
GACCGAGCGACCGTCCTTTGTTGGCGAAGTTAGTGCCAACTTTAGGAGATAGAGGGTGTCACGTGGTCAGCGAAACGAATCCCCACGGCCTTTAGTTTCGGTTTTCTAGACCGGAGCAGCTATTTCCTCGAAATGGCTCCTTAATTATCCTCACGAGGCTGAGTGGACCCCTTTCCAAACCCACTACTCAGAAAATCTGGTAGCGCCGGGAATCGAACCCGGACCTCTGACCACTAGATCACAGAGGCGGTCTACATTAGGGCAAACACTAAAATGAAGCTGCGTGTCAGGAACACCAGTTCTTGCTTCAGCACCCCATTTGTATAAATTTATCAACCATTTAGGCTTAGATATAGAAGCGGATTCTTGTCACTCAATTCTGAGTACAGTTTTAAGAGGTGCTTGAGTTCCCGTTGGTTTCTTTACGATTAGTACCCAAAATA
>NW_019737272.1:0-561 GCF_002891405.2 Cryptotermes secundus
CATGTAACCTCTGTGCATCTGCTCTTGCACAAGAAATCAAGAGATAGAAAACCAATTAAAGATGGCTGATTTTTTAAAGAAGGCACATCCAGCAGATCTGCCAAGTATCCCAAAAAAATTTTACTAACAACTTCATTGACATAAGTGCAAATCTAATGATGATTTTTTAAACCAGTTGAAAGCCCTCTCTACTACTTCAGTTACCTGCTGTATTATTGCCTTCTCCTGTCACTCCCGACAACTCAACGGCTCATCAGTCATGCACCCAGTGAAAATTAATTGCAATTATTAATATATACTATTTCCATTATCTGAAAACTATTCAACAATCTTTAAAATGCAACCTGTTGATATCTGAGAGACAGAGGGAAACAGACAGAATGTATGTCTGAGGACAAATGGAAAAGTGATTTTACCTCGGTAGCACAGGTTTTCTGCCATTGCGATCATCCCATTTTTTGGCAATATTTAGAATTATTTTTTTAGATATTTTGATATTTAGATATTTTTATTTTTTTAGATTTCGCAGATGATATCTTCCACCTATCTCATTTATTTCAT
>NW_019737273.1:0-249 GCF_002891405.2 Cryptotermes secundus
CCCAGGTACATATGGTATGCGTGGTTCTGTGTGTTCCATGTGTTGTATGTGTGTGTGCGTGTGCGTGCGTGTTCACATAGTCATTTACACGTACATAGGAGAAAACATGACTTTCCCGCGGAAAAGAAACCCCATTCTTATGTTCGAAGGCTGAACAAAGCAACATGTAAATTCAGGCACACTTGAACGTCGGAACTTATCTTCGAAATGAAAAATATTTCTCTTCGAGGGCAAAATATTTAGATTTTG
>NW_019737274.1:0-751 GCF_002891405.2 Cryptotermes secundus
CATTTATCGAATAAAATGATTGATTTAAGAGAAAATTATTTATACCTAACTTAAATTTTTTATAATCACTTGTTAATTTTCTTAAATTATGTGGCAGATTATTAAATATTTTAATACCCATACAACACACACTATTCTTATATTTGGCCAAATTTATCAATGGCACGTGTAAGCTGGTACTTTGTCGTGTATTTATGACATGTATTTCAGCATTTAGTGCAAACAAATGCATATTTTTCACCACCAGAAGCAAAAGCGAAAGTATATATTGAGAATAAAAAGGCAATATGTTTAAATATTTAAAAAATCCCCGGCAAGAGGCTCTAGAATTTACATTCATAATACTCCTTATAATTCTTTTTTGCACTATGAAGACATCCTTGCTATTAGTGGCATTTCCCCAAAAGGCAATTCCATATACAATTATAGAGTGAGCATAGGCAAAATATATCATTTTTAGATCATTAATAGATAGTAACGATTTCAGAGACCTAATGGCAAAGCAAGCAGAATTTAATTTCTTTATTGTTTTAGATATATGTCCTTGCCAAGATAAGGATGGATCCAAAGACACCCCCAGAAAGTCCATAACTTGTGTACTATTAATGTCAGAATGTAAATACTTTATAGGGGAGTTTACAATATGTTTCCTTATCGTTGTAAAATACATATAATATGTTTTATTAAAATTTAATGTCAAGGATTGTGCTTGAAACACTATGGTGGAGCCAGTCGGCTTATATTAAAATTT
>NW_019737275.1:0-375 GCF_002891405.2 Cryptotermes secundus
TGTTAAATTTAACTTCAAATTTTCTTGTAATAGTTATTAATATATTGCCATTATATAGACTGTTATATTTTCTTATTTTGTTCTTTAATCATTTTTGTTTATTTCCATATACCCGAACTAACTTTGTAACTGGCCACTGTGCTGTTAAGTTTGCACTTAAATAAACACGAAATGAATTGAATTTTTATTGTCAGTGTATGCTGCTCTCTTTGAAACTGAAATTCTCACATTGTGGCTTTGACTGTGTATGTTTGCTTCAGTATCTTTATTCATGATAACTGTCTAACTAATATACTCGTAGACTATCATTTTTGTATTTTGTTTTTTAAATATTTTGCGGAAAAGTACTAACAAATAAACATCAATTGCCGGGCC
>NW_019737276.1:0-661 GCF_002891405.2 Cryptotermes secundus
ATCACTAATGAATTCTACCCTCTTAACTGCTGATATGATTCTCTTGTGTACGAAAAACTTGTACCTAATTCAAGATTTTCATTCTCCTTTCCATAGAAAAATGTATAGTCTCCTGCTGGTGCGATCTGACCTCCTGTACTCCCACTAAATCTAACTTATATTTTAAGATTTCTTCTGCAACTGCCCTGAGCGAACCTGCCCTATACAAACTTCATACATTCCAAGTGCGAAATCTCATATCCATTTTCATTAGCTTAGGTCGCTTATCCAAGGAATCAGTCCAGGTCCGAGGCTTTGTGTTCATTTTCGTAACGATTTTTTACGGTGAGAAGCTGTTAGCCCCACGCCCAACTCTCAAGCTGGAGGGCCACCCCTTGTCGGCTGTCCGCGACTGCTTATTCAATATATTCACAGCTTCCCTCCAAAACTGGAGGGCGTCTCCTCCATCTGCAACCTGAGGACGCACCATGCCATGGTGACAGGGACCCACCTAACATGGAGAATTTATGTTCATACCAAACAAAAAGAAATTCATAAGGCTAAAAACAGCTTGTTAATGCCTAAACAAGTGAGACTTCTCCAGGTCATTTAATTATGTTACAAATGTGCATGCACGCACGTATGTGTCTGGGTGTGTGATGGAAAAATAACCATGACTGGT
>NW_019737277.1:0-371 GCF_002891405.2 Cryptotermes secundus
CACCAATGAATGATAATGTGCATAATATACAGCTTTAAGACTATTTATATTTAATACAGGATAATTTATGCATTAGAAAACCAGCTGTGCTCAACTTGTGAAGCAAAAAATCGATATGTCCCTTACAAGTTAGATGATTGTCCAGCTGTAAACTGAGAAATTTTATTGTTTCTACTTCCTTCAGCTTTTTGTTAAAATAGAATTTACATAGAGGGCAGCTCATAGCTGCTTTTGGGGTGTATTTTACCATTTTTGTTTTCTCCAGATTTAACACTAATTGATTATTTTGAAACCACGAAAACATATGATTGAAAACATCTAATTTCGTTTTTAAATTACAGTAGTCTTTAGCTGTGCAAAGAATACTTGTG
>NW_019737278.1:0-593 GCF_002891405.2 Cryptotermes secundus
CATGTATCCCCAGAGAAAGAAATTCAGTGGAGTCAAGTAAGAAGAACGAGGAGGCCATGTTATTGGGTCACCACGTCCAACCCATCTGTTGCCAAAGGTTTCATCAAAATAGTCACGGATGACATTAGTGCACTGTGCTGGGGTGTCATCATGCTGGAACCACATTTCACGATGGACTTCCAAAGGCACCACTTCCAGCAGCTCGGTAAGGTCTCTTGGAGATATGTTAGGTAAATGTCACCAGTAAGCCGCAGAGGTAAGTGATAAGGGCGTCTTCCTTCATATTTCAGAGGCCCCAGTATGTAAGCAGAGCGTTTCCAGACATGGGTGTATTAACAAAACATGATCAGATTGAACACCTCCATCTACCACTGAGCATTGTATCATATATTTATTTACATCCTGTATATGTAAACCCCCTTGGCCCCCCCCCAAAAAACACACACAATATACATATAATAACCTTGCATTTATATTTCAGATCATACAGGGAACAAATTCCACATCAACAGGAACTCAGAGCACACCCCCTGAATTCAGAAAGCCAAGATACAAGAGACAGTCATCATAATAAGGACCTCCAAAGTTTAAAT
>NW_019737279.1:0-1174 GCF_002891405.2 Cryptotermes secundus
AGCTATCCAGACTGTAGTCCATCACTATACCAATTAAGCTATCCTGGCTCCATTCAATTCTAATCACACACTCATGGAGCTGAGCCCTTATTGAGAAGCTGCCAATTCTGCAGCTACTCAAGAACTTCCCAGCATTTTATGGAACCTGAAGGTACATTACCGTGTTCACAAGAGCTATCCACTGGTCCCTGTCCTCAGCCAGATCAATCCAATCTATACCATCCCATCCTATCTCTCTAAGATCCATTTTAATATTATCAGTCCATCTACATCTTGGTCTTTCTAGTGGTCTCTTCCCTTCTGGCTTTCCCACCAATATCCCATATGCATTCCTCTTCTCTCCCATTCGTGTTACATGTCCTACTCCTCTCATCCTTCTTGGCTTGATCATTCTAATTATACTTGGAGAAGAGTACAAGTTATGAAGCTCCTCAATAAGTTCTCTCCAACCTCCCATCACTTCATTTCTCTTTGGCCTAAATATTCTCCTCAACACCCTCAGTCTACATTCAGCCCTTAATGTTAGAAACCAAGCTTCACACCCATACAGAACCATAGGAAAATTAGTTTTGTATAATCAAATTTTTATGTTTTTAGACAGCAGATGAGAAGACAAAAGGTTCTGGATTGAATGGTAGCAAGCATTACCCAAATTCAATCTCCTTTTAATTTCCTCCTGAGTCAGGTTTTGATTTGTTGTAGCCATTCCCAAACATCTGAACTGTGCCACATTTTCAAAACATCTTTATGTCATGAATTTGTCCTGCATTCTGGTGACGAGATGGCAACATATACCAACATAGCAACCCCCCACCCTCAGCTCACAGTTAAAGCCCAGCCATTTAACCCTGCTACACTCTCCCCTACACAAAATCAAGCTTGTCCCGGCTCCCTTCCCCCACCCCTCCCACACCACTGCTTTCACTTGTTTACTTGCAGTTCATCCCCTTCCCTCTGTCCAACGGTAGTTTCTTTAGTCTGCTTGACCGTGTCTCACGGTGTTGTCGCTTGCAGATTTACTTATATTTCTTCAACCCTGAAGATGGGGGCGATACGTTCCTCCGAAANCAAAACATCGTTATGTCATGAATTTGTCCTGCATTCTGGTTACGAGATGGCAACATATACTTAGTTCTCTCTGTATTTACTTTTAGACCAAGCTCCTTATTAGTGT
>NW_019737280.1:0-468 GCF_002891405.2 Cryptotermes secundus
AGTAGACAGTAGTTATCAGTGCCATGAGCCATTTGTTCCCAATTACGAGTTAGTCAGCAGTGGGGCACAACAAGGTTCGCTATACTTTAGAGCAACGTGTATTTCTGTATGACACCTACGTGAAATATGGATCTGCTGGAAAGTGTCAGCAAAAATTTCAATGTAAATTTCATGATGAAAGAGTTCCCAGCAGACAAACAATTCATAATTTGGTGAATAAACTTAGAACAACGAGACTCCTATTAGACAAGAAAATGTACTTGCTGAGGAGAAGTTAGATGACATAGGGGCCAGACTTGAACATATGACTAGAAAATTATTTAAATGTGTAGCTCCAGAGACTGGAATGTCAAAGTCTAATACTAGAANGAACGGCAACACCATTGTTGAAGCTTAAACCCAATAAAACAACAGTAATCCACCCCTTGCAGCCATGTTGATTCAGCTAGTAGGATTCGTTTTTGCTGT
>NW_019737281.1:0-603 GCF_002891405.2 Cryptotermes secundus
AGCTAGCAAAACAAAGCTAGCAAGCTAGCAACGAAAAGCCAGCAAAATAGCAACGAAAGTTAGCAAGTTAACTACGCAAATATAGCAATATAAAAAGCTAGCAAGGCAAACTGAGCAAGCTAGGAACGCAAAGCTAGCAAGCTAGCAAGGCCAAGTGAGCAAGGTAGCAACGCAAAGCTAAGAAGCAAGAAACGCAAAACCAAGCAAGCAAGCATGGAAAGCAAAATTAGCAAGCTAGCAACTCAAAGCTAGATAGCTAGCAACGGAAAGCTAGTAAGGTAGCATCGCAAAGCTAGCAAGCTTGAATCGCAGATCTAGCTAGCTAGAAACGTAAAGTTGGCAAGATAGCAACGCAAACGGTGAAGCTAGCTAAACAAATCTAGCAATCAACAAAACGATAAAAAGCAAGCAAGCAAGGAACGCAAATCTAGCAAGTTAGCAAAGCAAAGCTATCGAGCTAGCAAATCAAAGCTAGCTACCTAGCAACTGGAAGCTAGCAAGCTAACAACGCAAAGCTATTTAGCTAGCAAAGAAAAGCTAGCTAGCTAGCAAAGCAAAGATAGAAATATATAAACGCAAAACTAGCAAGCTACCAACGCAAAC
>NW_019737282.1:0-334 GCF_002891405.2 Cryptotermes secundus
AGCTAGAACCGTTTGTCTAACAAGCTACCAAACTTGGAACGGAAAACTAGCAAGCTAGCAACGCAAAGCTAGCAAAATATCTACATAAATCTAGCAAACTAACAACGCAAATCTTGCAAGCAAGCAAGCTAACGACACAAAGCTAGCAAATTAGCTACGCAAATCTAGAAAGCTAGAAAGGCAGCAACGCAAATCTAGCAAGCTAGAAACGCAAAGCTAAAAGTTAGGAACGCAAATTTAACATGCTAGAAACGCAAAGTTAGCAAGCTACAAACGCAAAGCTAGAAACCAAGCAACGCAAAGCTAGCAAGCTAGCAACGGAAAGCTGGAAAGT
>NW_019737283.1:0-490 GCF_002891405.2 Cryptotermes secundus
AGGGAGTCCACTTCCACTTTTGTCTTAACTATTACTTTAACCCTTCGTCTTTAAGACCTGCTACAAAAATTCCTTTAAAAAATTCACCAATCAATTTCAATCCTCCCTCTACATAATGACCGTGCTCCCTTTCTTCCAAAGTGCGGAGACTTTGCCTAACTTCCCTTCTTAGGTCCATAGCTACGGCGTCTATCCTGGCGCCCCACTGTGCTACTGTTTCTGTAGGTCCCTGTCTGGAATTAAACAAAGTACCTGTATAATATTCTAACGTCCTCTTCACTAAATAGTTTTCTTCTAAAATCCCTTTAATCTGTGCCCAGGTATTCCTTTCTACTCTGGCCAACAACTTGTCTTTAGCATCACCCTGTATCTTGGCAGTGATGAATTTCAATAACAACTCACGTTTCCCTGGGTGAGTAACCGCTATGGCAGCTTCAGCGACCTTAATAAACTCGCGTAACTGCTTTGGATTTCCCTCGAACGGTCTAGG
>NW_019737284.1:0-501 GCF_002891405.2 Cryptotermes secundus
AACACGTTTCCGACACAGCACATGCAGAGACGTCCATTGCTAGACAACGACTTAGTAACTATGTTTCCCATACAACAAAGAATAGTGAATACCTCGTTGCCTAGGCAGCAATTGCAAACACGTAAACGCGACCACGCATACATTGGCAGACGTTAAAGCGGGAATGAAAGTCAGAGCTACTGCACATGGCGTTCAACTAACCCTCTTTGCAGACGACACCTGTCTGTATGTGACAGATCGAAGGAGGGTTTGTTGTTAGAAAACTCCAGCGCGGTCTCAGCTCAATGGAGACCTGGTGTGAGCGCTGGAATATTAAAATTAATGAAGATAAGGCTCAGGGGATCTACTTCTCTCGCAGTCGTCGTCCGCCTATGTCTCATCTTACATTGAATGGAAGATATATTCCACATGTAAATTGTGTAAAATATCTCGGAGTAATCTTTGATAGGTGGGTTACATGGAGATTGCATATAAAAATGATCGAAGCCAAGGCCTTCAGAA
>NW_019737285.1:0-614 GCF_002891405.2 Cryptotermes secundus
CATGCTTTCTGTCAGTAACAAAAAAACAAATTTAAAAAAAGTCTCCCTTTCTAACACAATAAAATTACCAATTTAGTTTGTGTAAGATGAAAATAGATTATGAGGGGCTGAAAAGGGTTCCATTTTTCACAGTAGGCAAGCTATTATGCGTGAACTTCATGCAGAAACTTCATTTCTTTTCAAGAAAGTTTTGACTGATGGAATATATATAAACAGCTCTAGATGATCCTGTTAATTGCAGTTAATGAGAATACTCAATTAAAGACACTGGTACTCACCTGATATGAGCTCTGTATCAACCTCTATGTCTACCGAGACCTGATTCTGAAGTTCCATCCCTCTCAGACAGTTCTAACCTCATTACATAACCTCTATGCATGTTGTTCTTAGCATCATAGTGTACGTGATTAATGTTATTATGAAGTATAATTGCTGAATTCTGGGCAGAAATGCCCTTAAATTAAGTACTGGAGCTATATCTGCTTGATAAAGATTCTTCTTTTACTTTAAAGTCCAACTTTCTGCAGTTTAGATTTTTTCACACACACACAAACAGTTTCCCAAAAAAGCTACTGAATGTAAAGCAATGAAACTATGTTCATTTATTTTATAGC
>NW_019737286.1:0-550 GCF_002891405.2 Cryptotermes secundus
GTCTTCGCTCGCTTGGAAACTGGAATCGTGGGTTCGAATCCTACTTAGTGCATGGATGTTTAGTTTATGTGTGCGCATTTTTCTGTGTTTGTGTACAGGCAGAGGCCTTGCGACGAGCTGATCACTCGCTCAAGGAGTCCTACCGAATGTGTAGGATCTAGAAAAAACCGAAGTGAACGGAGAAGTTCATGGAAGTAGGCCTAGGCCTAGCAATTAGAAATGTGTGACTTTGAAACCCGCCTTCTGTTATTATTTTATGAAATTACTGAATTCATAACATTTTAAAATAAGAGAAAAATTACGTCACGAACTGCATTGTTCGTCTTACAGTTGTAAATAACTGGATTCAAGAATAATCATACGTGTAATTGTATGGAAATGCTGAATCTGTAATTATACATTAGTCGCACAAAGTGAAACAAACTTCTTCGGAAGTATTCAACGGCTTTCAGTGAACTTTGGCCATAAACCACCAGTCGCAAAGTAATTTTGACTTTAACGTGACTTCAGTTTTGGTTCTGCAAGGGCGGCTGAGAAGTAGTGGCGTTAT
>NW_019737287.1:0-958 GCF_002891405.2 Cryptotermes secundus
CAGACGTGCTTACCCAAGTGGATCCACTTATCAGACCTATCAGACTAACTCTCTGCTCCGCTCTGCTCCCAAACATACTTCTTTCCGAGACACATGGGCAGAAAGGGTTGGGAAAATCACGCGGTATTTATGAAGAGGTGAAGGGGGTAAGTTCTAGGACCTCGGTCGAAGGGTAGCGTGGGAGATATGGCTGGAAGCCATTACGTAACGGAAGGAGCCATTGCTTTAGCACGGCTCTCGGTAATGGAAAGATATAAACCTTTCCACTTCAGTATTGGATACATGTAATGAAACAGGTAAAGAAATTACATAAATAGTCCTACCCACAAAAAATCCTGATACTGATTCTGCTTCTCAGCGTTTCACACTGAGGTGGATAACCTGAACTTTGCAATTCAGTTATAAAGTAATGCCTCTTCATTCTTACCTACACATAAACAAGACCCATGTGTCAGAAAACAATTTCCCATACAATTCTCAGTTGAAATATAATTTGCTGATGATAAAGGCCAGAATGAACTCTGACCAAGTGAAGTTCTAATATTATGAGATGAAGGAAACATGTTTGCAAAGAGGGGAATAGATGGAGCTCAAGTTCAAAATAAGTTTCCTCTATGTAATCGAACTGTGGTTGACCATGTTATCATTCACTGCAACATGTTTGCAAAGTGGGAAAGAGATGGAGTTCAAGTTCAAATTACCTGTTTCACCCCCCTGTTCAGTACCTCCAGGAAGACCAAGATTTTAACTTTCACTGCTGTGTGACCAAGGAAACGAAAAGATAAAGCTATTCCTGTAACAGGCTATGGAGGCCCATAGGGTTGTAAAGATGTTGAGGCTCCCACATTTTCTAGAAAATAGGCTCATTGATGGCAGTGAGGTTGTCAGCTTTACACGCCGGCCACCATTTACTCCCAGGAAGATTTCTGATACCCATGAATACATGAGTTGACCCCAA
>NW_019737288.1:0-1001 GCF_002891405.2 Cryptotermes secundus
ACAAGTAGTCTAGACTGAACCGCTACAGCATAATGACAACATCAATACAGGGAGGAGCCCATACACATATACAAATACCCCCCAAACAAGTAGTCTAGACCGAACCGCTACAGCATAGTGACAACAACAACACAGGGATCAGCTCATACGCATATACAGATACCCCCCCAAACACGTAGTCTAGACCTAACCGCTACAGCATAGTGACAACATCAACACAGGGAGCAGCTCATACACATATTCAGATACCCCCCAAACAAGTAGTCTAGACTGAACTGCTACAGCATAGTGACAACATCAATACAGGGAGCAGCCCATACACATATACAGATACCCCCCAAACAAGTAGTCTAGACGGAACCGTTACAGCATAGTGATAACATCAACACAGGGAGCAGCCCTTACACATACAGATACCCCCCAAACAAGTAGTCTAGACTGAACCGCTACAGCATAGTGACAACATCAACACGGAGCAGCCCATACACATATATAGATACCCCCCAAACAAGTAGTCTAGACTGAACCGCTACAGCATAGTGACAACATCAAGACAGGGAGCAGTTCATGCACATATCGTCATAAGAAAATCAAATATATGGTAAGCTAACGAGTTAAGAACACTCACAAGCTTCTCATTTTAATAATTAAAAACTGTTACAGAACACTCTGAATAAACACCCTGTTGGGTGACATACAGAATAACGAGCTTAAGTTCCATAAGACGATACGGTAAGGTCAAGACCGCATGACCTACCTCATGAGAGAAGACCCTGATACGCAGGTGCCCCTCACTATAGTCACTTCTACCACCAAACAATCATGTCAACGCGTAGCGTTCACAAAGTTTTAAGGAGATATAAAAAAATATTTCATTTCCATTGTAGTACAATTGTAATTTTTATGTTTTAATCTTTAATCTATAATTTTTAAATTCTATTGTTTGAGTATTTTAGAATTTTAACTGAAAGATTCAGTTTATGTATTTAAAAACACTCAAG
>NW_019737289.1:0-476 GCF_002891405.2 Cryptotermes secundus
GCAACGCAAAGCTAGCAAGCAACGCAAAGCTAGCAAGCTAGCAGCTCAAAGCTAGCAAGATAGCAACGCAAAGATAGCAACGGAAAGTTACAAAGCTAGCTACGCAAAACTAGCAAGCTAGCAACGCAAAGCTAGCAAGCTAGCAGCTCAAAGCTAGCAAGATAGCAACGCAAAGATAGCAAGCTAGAAACGCAAAGCTAGTAAGCTAGCAAAGGAAAGCTAGCAAGGTAGCACCGCAAATTGGCAAGATAGGAATACAAAGCTGGCAATCTACCAATGCAAACCTGGCATGCTAACAACGCAAACCTTGCAAGCTAGCAACGCAAAGATAGCAAGCTAGAAACGCAAAGCTAGTAAGCTAGCAAAGGAAAGCTAGCAAGGTAGCACCGCAAATTGGCAAGATAGGAATACAAAGCTGGCAATCTACCAATGCAAACCTGGCATGCTAACAACGCAAACCTTGCAAGCTAGCAACG
>NW_019737290.1:0-672 GCF_002891405.2 Cryptotermes secundus
AATGGTCTAAAACAAGGAGATGCTTTATCGCCACTCCTTTTCGACGTTGCTTTATAATATGCCATTAGGTAGGTCCAGGGAAGCCAGATGGAACTGATATTAAACGGGACACATCAGCTGTTGGTCTACGCCGATGATGTGAATCTACTGGGTGATAATGTAGATACCATAAAGAAAAACACAGAAACTTTAATTGACGCAAGTAAAGAGGTATGTCTAGAAGTAAACACTGAGAAAACTAAGTATATGTTGCTGTCTCGTCACCAAAATGCAGGGTAAAATCATGACATAAAGATAGGTAACAGATGTTTTGAAAATGTGGCACAGTTCAGATATTTGGGATCGACGATAACAAATCAAAACCTGATTCAGGAGGAAATTAAGAGGAGAGTGAACTCGGATAATGCTTGCTACAATTCAGCGCAGAAGCTTTTTGTCTTCTCGTCTGTTGTCCAAAAACATAAAAATTAGAATATAGAAAACTATAATTTTGCCTGTGGTTCTGTATAGCTGTGAAACTTGACCTCTGACGTTAAGGGAGGAACATAGACTGAAGGGTGTTTCAGAAGAATATTTGGACCAAACAGAGATGAAGTGACAGGAGGATGTAGAAAACTGCATAATGAATAGCTTCATAATTTATACTCTTCTCCAAGTATAATTAGAATAATC
>NW_019737291.1:0-226 GCF_002891405.2 Cryptotermes secundus
TATGGCCAAAATAATGCAATGACTGAAGGGATATACCCATAATAATGAATTAGATGAATAAAATATGTAGGCACTAATAAGTAAAAGTTCCTACCTAGGAAGTAGTTAATAAATGTAATTACAAAATATATGACATTGATTCTGCTCCTCGGTGCTTCACACTGAATCAGGTAACCTGAAAATTGCAAGTCAAGTATAAAGTAATGCCACTTCACTCTTACCCACA
>NW_019737292.1:0-772 GCF_002891405.2 Cryptotermes secundus
CAGGTCAATACCAACCCCCCTTCCAAGCCAACAGAGGTAGAAATTTTAGGCAAGAAGGCCCAGGACCAGTCAGGCAAGTGAGACAAAATGACCAAAGTTACCAAGGAGGATGGCGAAATTCTAGTGGTAGGGGTACGTTAGGAGAAATGAATACCCCAGGGACCACAGAAATTTCGAAAATCGTGAGAGAAACCCAGAAAATGAAAGGGAGAATGACGCTCGGGGAAGGCCCCCCGATAACGCTGAGGAAAACTAAGTCTAGGGAGCGTTGAAGGCATCGCTTCCATCCTCAATGAAACTTTGAGCGCCGGCCGATTAAATCAATCCACCTCTTCCATGGAAATCATCCCAGAAAAAGAAACTTCAGACCCCATAGTGTTATTTATCAACGAAGAAAATTTCAGTAAAAGTCCTCAGATTGCTATCAAACTTAAGAATAGAAAAGTAGTTGTAGCCATATTGGACTCGGGTAGTGAAGTAAACTTGATCTCTCAAGAAAGTTTTGAACAGTTAAAAGACGCAGATATTGAAATATTGACACTTCCCGTTCAGGGAGTCAACTTAGTAACAGCATTTGGGAAAAGGTCAAAAAGGATCAAGCTGCAAGCTCTACTCGAATTCACTATTGGTGAAGAGTTATTCGAAGCAGTCTTCTTGGTAGCCCCGCAACTTAATAGTGACGTCATCTTGGGATGCAACTTCATGAAGGAACACGAGATGCAACTACATTTTGGTTCAGGCATACTAGAATACAAGCGGCAAGGACAAACTA
>NW_019737293.1:0-1137 GCF_002891405.2 Cryptotermes secundus
TCAGCAAAAATGGCATAAGAAACAGAAGAATGTCTTTATTACGTACATGATTATTATTAGGCTAGACTTGATCAAAATATCGGCACAGTGACTATGAATATTGAGTCAAGGCTTTAATAATTCAACCTCTCTTTTGCTGAAATGCATATTAACCATACCACAGCATAAAAAAAATACAAAACAATTACCTCAACCAGGTCCTTTGTTCACTGATTTTTATCTCCAATGGTGTATCCCGCCCCTGGAATCGATGTCGTATCCCAGTAGCGAGACAGGTTGGCTAGGGCGAGCGGTTCCCTCGTGAGTCAATACGTGGTAGCTTCAAGCAACAGCAGAGGTAGAGCTAGGTGGTTTAATATACAACTATTAAAATGCAACGCTTACAAGAAAATGTACAGTAAAGACAACAGTCTTACACAGTGCCTCAGCCAGGGCAGCCACCGACTTCCTCTATCCGACAATCCGTCCCCACGGATCGTAGATTGTCGTCATCGAGAAAAGCGTCTTGTAACGCCCAATCGGGCGTATATATTTTTCCTCCTTAATTCTCTAATAACGTCATACATTACATCAGCTTAAACTTACATTGCATCACCTTAAAACTTCCAGAACATTCTCTTGCTTACAGTATATGCGTCCCCCCTGGACTTTGATTGAACTTGACAAAATTTATGAGGTTGGAGAGTGCACGATTGTTATCGTCTTCTAGTTGAAAACAAGTACATTTTGGTATGAAAATATGGGTGAGAGGTCGAGTTACAATCTTTTAATATTTCGTCATAATATAGTCTCTTCCTGACTTCATGTACTTAAGGTAGTTATTTTAATTGTTCACCTTCCTTCATTTTTAAGCATCTCACTTGCAATAATCCCTATTAAGTCGGTTACCTTATACAACAGCTCACTACGTACTAGGTGTTCCCTATATACATATTAATATAGCCCAGTTTTTACCAGGTATTCCCATATACAACTCTGGTATAATACATATACAACACCTCCCCCTTCAAACGAAGGCTCAACTTACACATTAATTGGGCCTAGAAATAGGATTTCGCGACTCTTAATCGCCTCGACCCCCTGAATTCAGGATTACTGCTTTTCGTTGAACTACTGTCCAAGTCTTGGAGCGGAATG
>NW_019737294.1:0-1330 GCF_002891405.2 Cryptotermes secundus
GACCGCTCGACTACCGTGACCGGCATATATATACGTATATATATCGCGATATAGTTGATATGTTATCAGCTGATTTCGATATTACTTTACTCTTCTGAAGAAACACTTAACTGAGACATTTATTACTCCACCAAACTGTAGCAATTATCATTTTTGATGAACTCCTTCAGCCTTACAGATCGTCGACGAATGTCGCTCTCAAGCACTGTTACTTGAAGGTTCCAGATTCAAATTATGCACGAAAGTATGCTATACTGACGAGAGAATTTTTGCTGTGTTCCACAGCCCCTCTAAGAGATACCAAAGGGTAGGCCCCACCTCGAATTATGACGCCGCTGTTATCTTTGACGTTCTTCTTAAATTAATTATCCGCTAATGATCCATCCTCTCGACTCTGTATAATACACGCATGAGCTACTGATATTGTCGTTAAATAGGCCGTAAGTAAACACATTCACCTCATATCTTGACGTGCTTTCGTCCAATAGATCTATTAATAAATACCGACGGACTAAAAGGTCATCAGAAAATCATATGTAGCCTCCATATAATGTCACTTTCACTTTTCTTTCAAGAGGTAGTGGGATCAAGCCTTGCACCTGAACACAGTACACACAATATATTTTGTGGTGAACGATCATATTCAGGCGTGGCGCCACCAGCAGTTCTTCCGGGGCTGGGAAAAATATCTAAATCTGTGTTCGCAAATTTACGCATTTAAGCCGTTTCATATTATTCTTCCTGATCGCCCTAGAGCATTCAGAATTATGAAATAATTATATTATATTTAAGCATCCTGTTGCACTCTACACTTCTATATGTATAATATAAACACCGTCGTAAATGTAACAATTTGTAGTTTTTTGTCTTTCTTCTTTTACACTACATGTTTCGGCCGTAACTGGCCATCATCATGTGTATTTTCACTTATATAGCTGTCACACTGCACGTAATTTATAATTTAAAAACACCAGCTCTCTCAATTGTTATTGCTGCGTTTCAATCGGTCCCGATATACCAGAATCTCCTTGCTGATTTTGTCAGTTATGTTTAAAATATCTGTTAATATATACTCGTCGATTTGATTTAGAATTTTAATTTAAAATTTAAAATTCA
This sequence comes from Cryptotermes secundus, assembly GCF_002891405.2. Classification (NCBI taxonomy): domain Eukaryota; kingdom Metazoa; phylum Arthropoda; class Insecta; order Blattodea; family Kalotermitidae; genus Cryptotermes; species Cryptotermes secundus. Next base: position 1,117 of record NW_019737294.1, read on the forward strand.
AATGATAGGGATACCTGCTTTGTGTCTACATGTGCTGCAGCGGCTACTTCTTGCTCTCAGCACCTTTCACGTATAATTCTGTGCAGGCTCCCTGTGTGCGTGCCGCTGCCGTACGTATNTACGCAGGCTCCCTGTGTGTGTGCCGCTATTTATCTTTGATATGTTTGCAGATAATCCATGTGATTTAAATTTTAAATTATAAATTTTTAATTTA
>NW_019737295.1:0-431 GCF_002891405.2 Cryptotermes secundus
TTATAGCCTTCTGCTTTACCACTGTAACATATAGTATGTCTCTTTTAAGTCCATGATTCCTTTACCCAGTCATATAATTTCCTGTATGGCTGTGATTTTCATATTGTACATATCTGTCTGTTCTAGTACTGATTTCATGGCACGCGGTTTATTGAGGGTTTTCGCATTCATTGTACCTAGAGCAGTGGTTCTCAAACGTTTTACCTCTGAGCCCCACCCTGACAAGAGAAAATACTATCAGGCCCCCAGCCTGTTTTTTTTTTTATCAAAATAGAAGTCATGGTATGCATGACGTTTTATTCAGTTTATTTTGTGTTTTTCTACATACAATTTAGCAGTTATTTTTACTCNTTCAGAATTAAAGTATCACAATATTAGGCCTACAGTAGAAATTAGTTTTAACGCTTGCAATTAACCAAAATATGTATTGA
>NW_019737296.1:0-506 GCF_002891405.2 Cryptotermes secundus
TAGCAACGCAAAGTTGGCAAGCTAGCAACGCAAAGCTGGCAAACTAGCAACACAAACTTGCAAGCTAGCAACGAAAACCGGGCAAGCTAGCAACGACAAGCTGGCAAGCTATCAACGCATTTCTAGCAAGTTAGCAACGGGAGGCTAGCAAGCTAGCAATGCCAAGCTATGAAGGTAGCAACGCAAAGCTAGCAAGCTAGCCACGCAAAGCTAGCAAGCTAGCCACGCAAAGCTAGCAAGCTAGCCACGCAAAGCTAGCAAGCTAGCCACGCAAAGCTAGCAAGCTAGCCACGCAAAGCTAGCAAGCTAGCCACGCAAAGCTAGCAAGCTAGCAACGCAAAGCTACGAAGCTAGCAACGAAAAGCTATCAAGCTAGCATCGCAAATCTAGCAAGCTTGCAACGCAAAGCTAGCAAGATAGCAACGCAATATTAGCAAGCTAGCAAAGCAAACCTAGCATTTTAGCAAGCTAACAAAGCAAAGCTAGCAAGCTAGCAATGCCAAGCT
>NW_019737297.1:0-96 GCF_002891405.2 Cryptotermes secundus
TGTTACAATCTTGCTAGCTTTGCAAATTTTGCGTTGCTAGCTTGCAAACTTTGCGTTCTTAGCTTGCTAGATATGCGTGGCTAGCTTGCTAGCTTT
>NW_019737297.1:557-839 GCF_002891405.2 Cryptotermes secundus
TGATAGGTTTGCGTTGCTAACTTGCTAGCTTGGCGTTGCTAGCTTGCTAGCTATGCGATGGTAGCAAGCTAGCTTATCGATGCTAGCTTGCTAGATTGCTAGATATGTGTTGCTTGCTTGAGAGCTTTCCTTTCTAATCTTTCTAGCTTTGCGTTGCAAGCTTGCCAGCTATGCGTTGCTAGCTTGCTAGCTTGGCGTTATTAGCTTGCTAGCTTTGGGTTCTAGCTTTCTAGTTTTGCGTTGCTAGCTTGCTATTTTTGCCTTGCTATCTTGATTGCTTTT
>NW_019737298.1:0-1047 GCF_002891405.2 Cryptotermes secundus
GATACTAATGTTGACTTTGCATCAGTATGGAATAAAGATAGAAATCCAACAATTATGCTTTTGTACCGAGTGTCCATTGTGCAGGCTTATTAGACCTCCAGGGAGCTTCTGAGCACATGGTGTCGGCAGGCACTTTGGGATCCTCTGGCAAACCTGGTCATTCATTCAGTGATCACCTGATCAGTGAGTCAGTCAGTGGGTTGTGCCATCAGTGTTACAGAAGCTGCTTTACATAGTGCTCTGTGCTGTGCCTTTATGGCTGGTGTGATACAAATTAGGACAAAGAATTTTCATTTATGATTATTATGTAAGAAAAAGAAAATTCATACAAATTGTACAGGAGAAAATTTCGCCATAAATTTCCCAACACAACATGACCAACTGGAGATACAATTTCCAAATTAGCGGAGAAAGTTCAAACCAATGATATTTTAATTGACATAAAGCCGTTAAAGATCGTGTTTTAACTGAGAAAAAACTTGATGATATCGGTCATTGATTAGAAAATTCTTCTCGAAAATCTTTGCAGCAAGCAATACAACAAAGTGGTGTTTCTGTAGGCAGTGCGTGGACAGCAACTAAACTGTTGCATATTCGTCCATATAAAAATACTATTGTTCCTGAAATCACACCTATGGATTATGAAAAAAGAGTGACGTTTTGTAATTGGTTTAGCAAACATATGCATGACAGACTTCTTGACCCTAAGCTGACATTTTTTTACAGATGACGCTCTGTGGTGTAGTGGTCAGAGTTCATGGCCACAGATCCAGAGGTCCGGGTTAGATTCCAGGCACTGCCAGATTTTCTGAGGAATAGTGGGCCTGGAACGGGGTTCACTCAGCCTCGTGAGGGTAATTGTGTAGCTATTTCAAGGAAACACCGGCTCTGGTCTAGAAAATCGAAATTAACGGCCGTGGGGATCTCTTGCATTGACCACGCGGCACTCTGTATATGCTAAAGTTGGCACTATCTTCACTGAAAAGCGGCGGGCGTTCGTTTGGTATAGTTCGCTTGCGGACTGAAATCACGGAGCTGAGGCTAATT
>NW_019737299.1:0-1106 GCF_002891405.2 Cryptotermes secundus
AGGAGAAGTGTCTGTGGAGATGGGCCAGCAGGTAGCAGGCGAGAGGCGAGAGCCGTTATAGGATCATGTTGTTGGGGGGGTAAAGAGGGATGGCTACAGGTTAGCACTGACCCAATAGCCTTGGGGCTAAGATGCTGAGCATGCATTGACCTGCATAGCCTTGTAGGTCTGGTGTCATGTTCTGGAGGTTTCCTAAGGGAGCAGATGAGAGGCTTCCATGACTTGGTGAGACAGAAGCCACCTCTCTGATCCTATTGTCAGTATGGATCTCAAACTCAGTGGCCTCCCTAGCGATGCGATCCACGTATTGGTTCTTAGTGGCGAGTAAGGCGATATTGTGAAATTGATTGCGGTGACCCAAGTTTATGCTCTATTCAGCCATGGCTGACTTCTCTGTTATTCAAGATGGATGTACTGTTAATGCTCCTTCAGGCTCGTGTCCACAGAACGACCTGTCTGCCCGATGTAGACCTTGCTGCACTCACGTGGTCTTCTGTATACAAACGGTGTCCTGAAGCCCAAGTTATCTTTGACCAGCCAGAGGAAATAAGTTACTTTGTTGGGAAGCAGACCCATTGTTTTGCTGCTGTGCAGACACCTGCTCACTCTGGTTTCTCACCCATGGGTTTTTTTACTCTGATAATGGAGACGTTATATTCATGCGAAGTGTCGGTTAACACAAGATCTATACGTCATCATGTCACAGAAGATGTCATTTTTATAAATACAGTTGTTTAAGTTTATACAATTATTCACTTTTCTACAAGTTTGGAGAGGAATCATTTTAGGAAATTGTTTTCCAAATAATATAGGATTTATTAATTCCAGAATTATCTTTGAATTTATTCTTTAGTATTTGTTTGTTTAATTTATAATTGTATATTTCAACTTTCTGTAATAAGAAATATTTGCTTTTATAATTTATAATGTACAATTGTCTTCCCATATATTTTTGATAATTCAATTAATTAACAGTGTAAACATTCTGTAATAGGAAATATTTGTTACTGTAATTTATATTCGTATGCTTAATCTTTCTGTATAGCAATCTGACTTTTGTAGAAGAATAAAATTTGTTGGTTTGTAATGCTTTATAGTTTGATGTT
>NW_019737300.1:0-580 GCF_002891405.2 Cryptotermes secundus
CATAAAGCTAGGAAGCTAGCATCGCAAAGCTAGCAAGCTAGCAACTCCAACTTGCAAGCTTGCAAGGCAAATAGAGCAAGCTAGTAACGCAAAGCTATCAACGCAAAGATAGCAAGCTAGCTTCGCAAAGTTGCCTGCTACCAATGCAAAGCTAACAAGCAAGAAACGCTAAAGCGGGCAAGCAAGCAAATTAGCAAAGCAAAGGTAGCAAGCTAACAACGCAAATTTAGCAAGCTAGAAAAGCAAAGCTAGCAAGCTAACAACTCAAATCTATCAAGCTAGCAACGCAATGCTGGCAAGCTAGCAACGCCAAGCATGGAAGCTAGCAACGCACAGCTTGCAAGCTAACAACGCACAGCAGGCAAGATAGAATTGGAAAGTTGGCAAGCTAGCAAGACAAACATAGCATGCTAGAAAAGCAAATCCAGCAAGCTAGCAACGCAAATTTAGCAAGCTAGCAAAGCAAAACTAGCAAGCTAGCAACGCAAAGTTAGGAAGCTACCAAAGCAAAGCTAGCAAGCTAGAAACGCATAATTTTCAAGCTTGCAAGGCAAAGTTATCAAGTTAGCAACGCAAAGCA
>NW_019737300.1:632-745 GCF_002891405.2 Cryptotermes secundus
AGCAAGCTAGCAACGCAAAGCTAGCAAACTAGGAACGAAATGCTACCAAGCTAGCAAATCAAAAAAAGCAAGCTAGCTACGCAAAGCTAGCAAGCTAGCAACGCAATGCTAGC
>NW_019737301.1:0-653 GCF_002891405.2 Cryptotermes secundus
AACATATCGACGACTTCTCTCGAAAAATCAACTCACATTTATCGTGTTCGAAAAAGGTCCTTTTTAACACAAAACGAAAACACAAGAACGCGGCCAAATCAGAGACGCTCCGGCGCATGGAAAGAATCCGTCATCGTAAAATGAAATCTTATCCTGTGTCGCACAGCCTAGCGGCTATTTACAGAACTGACCAACGTTAGTGTATTCAATTTAAACAGAATACAACGTATTCTTTTTCTAAACAGAAGTTACTTGTTATGGCAGTTAAGTGTTTGTCGCAAAAGCCAAACTCCGACAACAATCGGTGATTTTTACTGACACGTGAAATACAATCGTCACAAATTCGCGTGTTTCTCTAGAAGTAACAATGTAATACCCTTACATTATCGACCCACCTGATGCGTTTCATTGTGATGACAAACGTATCCTCCGTTGCTGAAGCTGCAGCCATTTCGACTTACCTTGTGCATTTCTTCATGACGACAATCGATGTCTTCTTTTATGCAGAAGCTGGAGCACATTTTATTGACTCACCTTTTGCGTTTCCTTATTTTAACATTTTATAAATTGAATACACAGCACAACACACACAAACAAATAGAACATGCCATCAAATTGAATATGCAGCACAATACACAGAAACAAATATAACA
>NW_019737302.1:0-726 GCF_002891405.2 Cryptotermes secundus
GGGACAGATGTTATTTCTGATCTATATAAATAACTTACTGTAATGCCCTAGCGGCGCAGGGGGGGCAATGGAGGTATTCCACCCGCTGCCGCCACCGTAATGCCGTGGTACAGGGGGGGCGTGGAGTCAGCCCGCCTCTGTCACCACTGTAACTCCGCATGTAGGGGCCGTGGAGGTATCCTTCCTTGCCTCCACCGTCACTTGCCCTGTGAGGAGTTATCACAATCATCCTAGTTTACCCTTAGCTAGGATTCTCCTATTTCGGGGTTTCTGTCTGTCATACAAGCTGCCACCATCTATTTTCTGTTCTTTCAATTGTGGGGACTACTCCCTGGCATATATTCATAGCTCCTTGACCCCTCCTCCCTTAGTTTACAGGTAGCGTCTAAATACTTATTAATACACTTTATCATTCTATCTTAAAAGGGCGTTGCTGTCGAGGCTACCGTACTCTGCCTGTGTGGCAGAAGCCTATCCCTGTCTATTCTTATCTTCGTCTTCGGCTGCCACTGCTCCTGGGTCAGTTCGGCCCTCGCTCGGTCAGGATTATCGGGATTGTATGTGGGAAATGAATTCTAGATATGAATTATACTCCCGGTACATCCTATCCTACCTACTCTAGCTGTCTATTTACATTATTATATATACATGATTTACATTAATTACATTATTACAAAGTCAGCCCTTCAGTCTTGACTACATAGAGTCTTTACTACACATCTGTGT
>NW_019737303.1:0-425 GCF_002891405.2 Cryptotermes secundus
CGCCTTCATAGTGCGGTGTTTAATGAAGAGCATGGACAACTGTACCTTTAAGTCAGAAATGTAAATGTTGGCTAGGCAAAGTGGAGGTCTGCGGTGCGCAGTCTCTGCGTTCAGTAGCATGATCCTGCAGTCATGTTGACAATGGACACTCGTGACCTCGTAGCGTCTCGTCCAGTTTGTTGTTTCCTAAAGAGAATGGAGAGACGTTCCGTCACAGAATCTGGTAACTTTCTAACGATGACGTAACGATGCACGTCACACTTTGATGGTGACTCGCTGTCAGATGTTTTAGGCAGTGTTTGAGGTATCTCAAGATGAGTTTCGGAGCTGAAGCATTTGGGTGGCGGGTTTGCACCCCCTCTGGTAGCTTCTCACACGTTGTTACCGTGCTGTATTCTCCTGTTTAGGTAGCAGCCATGGGTGGG
>NW_019737304.1:0-757 GCF_002891405.2 Cryptotermes secundus
TACAAATTATGTACGAACTCAAAGTATTTTTAAATATTTATTTCCTCATATTCTTTGAATATTTCATGTTAATATAAGGAATTACAGACAATATGTGGAAGATTTCTTCCTATTAAATGGAATCCTTTCCAAAATATTGACATTTTCTACATTTCATCAGGGAATTTTTAGTCAATTCTGATTCATATTATGTTAAATTTAACTAGTATAAACTAGGTTTTGAAAGGTTTCAACGAATTAAAGAAATTTTTACCAAGAATTATTACAGAACTCAAATTAATTCAAAGATTTTGAAAAATTGTCAAATGTTCCACTTTATGTTTATAGAATCTACCCAATTGTTTGACAATATTTAAGGATAAAATAATTTTAATCAAATTATGAAGGATTTTATGATAATTTAAGGAATACTAAACTAATTTTGACTATCTTATACCAAATTTATATAATTTATCCAATAATTTTTTCTGGATTTCAAGTTAATTTAAATATAACAATTATTTTGTGAAAGATTTTAAACAAATTTTGGAAAATCTAGCAGATTTTTCGACGATTTACAATATATATCCTGAAATTTAAAGAAACTTAAAACAATTCGAAGTTAGTTTAAGGAATTTTAATTGGTTTTTCAACGAATTCAACGAAATGTATATAATTTTAACAAAAAATTCTTTGAAATATTCAAGTAAAATAAAGTATTTAAAAGAATTTATAAATGATTTCACTCTAAATTAACGAATTAATTCAATTTCCTATA
>NW_019737304.1:772-1451 GCF_002891405.2 Cryptotermes secundus
TAATTAGTATATCATTTAATGAATTTTAATAAAATGTTCGGTAATTTTAAGTTAATTAATTGAATTTACACAAATTATGAACGAACTCAAACTATTTAATGAATTGTTTTTTCCGAATATACATTTACGATTTCACGTTAATATAAGGAATTAGAGACAATATGTGAATGATTTCTTCTTAATAATGGAATCCTTTCCAAAACATTGAAGATTTCTACACTACATTATTGAAATTTTAGTCAAATCTGAATGATATGCTTAATTTAAGGAGTATATACCAGGTTTTGAAATGTTTCAAAGAATTCATAAAACCTTTGCCAAGAATTATTACAGATTTCAATTTAATATAAAGATTTTGAACAAATTGTCAAAATTCCACTTTTTATTTATGGAAATCTATCGAATTGTTTGAAGATAATAAATATTAAATAAAACTAATAAAATTTTGTAGGATTTTGTGATAATTGAAGGAATACTAAACTAAATTTGTCCTTCTTAAAACAAATTCATATAATTTATCCATTAATTCTTTCTGGGATTTCAGGTTAATATAAATATATGAATTATTTTGTGAAAGATTTTTCACTAATTATGGGAATTCTAGCAGACTTTTCTACGATTTACATAATTATTACTGAAATTTAAAGGAACTTAAAAGGATTCGAAGTTAAATTAAGGA
>NW_019737305.1:0-736 GCF_002891405.2 Cryptotermes secundus
TATCTAGCTGTAAGATTTTAGGTCCTGAAGGCTTTCTCTGTCAATTTTTTCAAGTAACTCAGAGCAGTTTCACTGAATGAGAGTGCACTAGCATGAAACTTTTGTACCTGTTCTTGAGATAGTTCTCCCTCTGTTTCCAGTTTTCCAAGGATTGTTCTAGCAGCTGAAGGAAGGAAATAGTCTTCAAACAGTGTTCAATTTTCAACAGCAAGGTAGTTTTCAATACTTTCATGCTATCAATTGAAATACAGTGACTCTGTGTCTGTGTACCCTTTTCACTGCTTCATAAAAAGATGAAGCCTGACTTGTGAACAAAGTACAGCCACACTTAAGACAAAGGATTTTCAAAGAAATTCAGTAGGAACAATGGACAACTGTCCTGAGATTGAAAATATTATTTTAGAGACAAGAACGATTTAAGAACAGAGTTGCAATCTGTATTCCCAACAGAACGGTCATAATACATTGTAAAATGAGGCACCGGATAAACAAAACTCCTTCAGAGTTTCAAACCTGACCATAGGATTTTTAGTACAGATATATTTTGGAGACGATCATCTCTTCTTCAACAGGTAAAGTATCAATAGCTACTCGAACAGTGTTTTGGAAGCTGTAGCCTAGACACTCAACTTCTGTCATGCCATGCCCGAGGTTTTCCTGCAGTTTGATGAAAACATAGTTTTGGCCTTTTCTTTCAGCACCACCAAATTAGAATTTGTGTTATCTGCAGACAGTC
>NW_019737306.1:0-613 GCF_002891405.2 Cryptotermes secundus
TTCTTACGACCAGGGGAGAATGCGATACAAAGCTCGGAGAAAGACCTCCAAAGAGAACGGAGTTTTATGAAGCTTTTCAAACCTACATTAGGGGTTGTGTGGTCTATTAAAAGTGAGGAATGTAACATATGTATGAAGATGAGATGCATCCGCTCGAGGGGTGGATAACACGACAGCGGTTCTCCTTTCTTGTGAAGCTTATGATCGCCATAAGGAGTGGCGATTACTTGGGAGGTCCGGGTTCGATCCTCAGTTGGGAGTTTCACAATCTGTACTCTTCAACTCAATATTATTAGGGTGATGAGATTATAGAGCATGAGGTGAGCAGGGAGAAATGTAAGCACTATATTGCAGGATCTGAGGCGCTCACAGCGGTGGTTATGGAGAGTTGTCTTCTGGGACTACACAGCGTCATATCCCAGAAGACAGAACTCTTCAAGCGCTATATTNTAGACTGAAAACCTGCAGATGAGACAGATGCAGACGGGAGGATAACATTAGAGTGGATATGGAAGGAAAGGATTAGAAATGAAGACTGAACTCCTCTGGCTCAGGACAGAGACCAGTGGGCGAGGGGTTCTGTTGACAGGGTGCTGAACCTTTAAAAAAAAAA
>NW_019737307.1:0-425 GCF_002891405.2 Cryptotermes secundus
GATCATTCAGGGCAGCAGGTTGTGATACTGACCACTACCTGGTGGAGGCAAACTTTAGGGACAGACTGGCAGTTAGTAAGCAAACAGGGTAGAGGGTAAGGAGAACATCATGTTGAAAACTCAAATAGGCTCGCAGCTTTGGAAAACTTAGACACTGAGGTGAAATTTACTAAAGCCTGGGAAACTATTAGAGAGAATATCAAATTTCTGCTAAAGAGAGTCTAGATTATTATGAACTGAAAAAGCATGAGCAATACTTAGATGAAAGATGCTCAAAATTAATAGACCAAAGGAAACAAGACAAATTGCAGTGGTTACAGGAACCAAGCAAAATAAATGGGGATAATCTGAACAATATAAGGTGTGAAACCAGCAGGTACTTCAGGAATAAAAAGAGGGAACATCTGAAAGGCATAATTCATGAT
>NW_019737308.1:0-562 GCF_002891405.2 Cryptotermes secundus
TGGGTAAGAACGTAAATAAGTAAAGAATCGACTCGAATCGAATCGTCATCTTCTTCATTCCCCTGTTGCCCTGTTTTTTTAAGCGTATCAAATTTTTACAATAAAACTACATGTTACGCATGTTTAAATGATATTTATTTAAGAAATATTATTTAGGAACTCCGTATTGCTATGACATGTTTCCAGACCTATATTCCTTGGAAGCCGATGTTACTTGTGTTGCAATATCCGAAATTTATTACGAGCCTGACTGAGATATTTTATTTAATTTTTGTAGTTCTCACAACATTTTTTTTTTNGATTCAGAATCGGCCCCTGCAATATATGGCCGTCAGCAAGCAGATATTGAACATTCATCGTGCCAGTTATTAGGTCTACATTATTATTTAATCTGTCGGTCACGGTAGCCGAGCGGTCTTCGCTCGCTCGGAAGCTGGGATCGTGGGTTCGAATCCCACATAAAGCATGGATGTTTGGTGTGTTTGTGTGTATGCGTTTATTCTGTGATTATTTTGTTCTGTGTTTAGGTAGAGGCCTTGCGAAGAGCCGATCACCCTTCCAA
>NW_019737309.1:0-583 GCF_002891405.2 Cryptotermes secundus
TACATACATCAGCTGTGTGACCTCTGCGACCACACTTTCTACACGCCAGTCCCTGCGGACAATCTTTTGCGATGTGGTTGCCACAACCGCAATTAAAACAACTCATAGCCTGTACATCGGCCGAAAAGTCTGCGTCGTGTCCCTCACGATCGCAACAACTTGAAACTGCATTAATATAGGTCCTGTGTCTACCGAGAACCCTTACATTATTAAACCACGTCTGTCTCTACCGACAAACCTTACAGCATTATCACTGGATCTGTCTCTACCTGTCTCTATCTGTCCGTAACTCAGGGCGGGGATAACTGTTTGAACCCAAACATCTACTGGCCGTGTGGCTGATCTTATTGCACTTATTGCATCTCAAAGGGGGGCCATTAGCTCCGGCGGGCGATCTCTTTTTCATGGAGACGATAGCGTTCTCCTCTTCCGATGAAATTTCTATAGCCTGAGAGAGGAGGATGGATTCTCCTCTACTACGAACGATAGTTTGAATTCGTTCGCTATGGAGTCCTTGTGCGAAACAAGCCTTCCCTATGTTGATTTATAAGGCCTATGGCTCCCAAAATCTCTTCCGGGTTAC
>NW_019737310.1:0-762 GCF_002891405.2 Cryptotermes secundus
CCGTCTTCACAAAAGGGGACGAAGGACTATATGTACTCTAATTTTTCAGTGTAACTAATATGTGAACATAACTATTCAATAAAGTGAATGTGTGTGTGTGTTTTATAAAGTTGTTGCGGTTTTGTTGACCGTCTTTGTTGAAGCCAAGGGCCACTTAACGGCCCTGGTGATGGTCTCGTGTACCCCGAGTGGGGTGGCGCCACAATCATCAACTTACACTGAATCGCTAGCAGGTGATTCACCAGAGAGCAGCTGCGCCAACCATTACTCCTCGCGGAAGGCAGCTGCGGCCAACTTTACCTTCTCTGTGGCGACAGTGCGCCTACAGAAACTAAACTGCAATAAGTGTTGACCAACGCGGGCCCGAAGTCTTCGCGACAACAAGGGGAAACAAAACCAGCAGAGCAACAAACACCAGAAAACAACACTGTGAAGATTAACGAAAAAGGTTAGTAAAAACAAACCACAATGACTAGCCGCTGACTACGAAATAGAACTGTTAATCGTAGCCCAGAATCAGAAAACAGCGTTGATGATAGGCCCGTGGATTGACCTGAGGGACTGGAGGACATCAGTGCACTTGTTCCAAGCCCCGCATAAGAAACTAGTGTTAACGACTGGCCTATGGACCAGCCTGAGGAACTAGAAGGCCTCAGCCAGCCCATAGGAACCATAATGCACCGCAAAGCGGAGTGTGTAACATTAGACAATACCAACGATCCAGGATCAAACAAACTACCATGTTAGAAAACAAACAAAACA
>NW_019737311.1:0-508 GCF_002891405.2 Cryptotermes secundus
CCGTGTTATAAACCCATGAAGACTAGTGCAGACGGACTGAAGAGAAGAGTCTGGCGTGATTGTACATTGTGTAAACAGAAATAGTGTAATAATTAATTGTAGTTACGACCTTGTAGCCGTCCGCCGACTTACAGCTGCACGTATGTCGCTTGAGCGTGAGTTCTCAATATCAGGATACGGCTGCTTCGGATATGTGAATGGAACGCACTTCGAAGTTCATGAATGCGGGGGCTCCAAAACACACCGTGTATTGCAGTTTTAATTTAATGTTTCATTAATGATCAATATTTATATTGTCCTCCAAGCCAGCCGCTCCGTCCGCCCACTCGCTACCACTACTGTCGAACACATCTCTGTTCTGTCTATCTTTCAACAACTGTTTACCTCAGCTCCCTATAACTAAATGTCCTCTCTTTACCAGTCCTCCAGTGGGCATAAAAAACAAGTAAATGAAGAGAGAAAACCAAGGTTCGAGCCGGCATCTGACCTACATTCGCCTTTTTCGACA
>NW_019737312.1:0-927 GCF_002891405.2 Cryptotermes secundus
ACTCTGGAACCTTGGAATTAAAAATTCTTCTGGACTCACTCCTCCAGCTTACAACTGAGTCATAACTGCCCTGAATGAATTGTCACTCCCTTCTCTTATAAGCACTTTCTGCAGACCCTATGGAAAACGTCATCTCTATTGTTGATGACATCGCTGCTTTCATAGCATGGTCCGATATGCAGAAATATGTTCTGATGCAACTGTCTTGCCATTTCCCCAGTTTGTGCTGCTTAATTCAGTTCCACATGTTCAGCTCACTCCAAAAAATTTCTTTGAAGTTGCAGTTACCAGTTTCCTTGGTGTGCCCTTGCCCTAATTTAGCCTTTTCACAGTTATTAGTCTATAATTATTTTAAGTATTTAAATATAATGTGTTCCTTGTATCTTAGGGCATTATGTCCATAACAGAACTTAGCCGCCTACTGATATTTGTCAAGATTTATCTAGTTATGACATAGTGCATTAAATTAGGCCATGGCCACTTCCTCCTGGATCTCATTATTGACTCACCCCATTAAATAAACCCAGAATAAATGNTGAGTGTAACAGGATGCTCAAATATAATAAAGTAAGTGTATATAAACCAGCCAATGTTCGAAAACAAGATTGGGTGATTTTTCAGAAATTGATATTGTTATCCATCCATTTCTGTTATGAAAAAGAATAATGTAAAGAAGGAATATATAGGATGCTGGCAATGTGTTTGGTCCAGTATATAATTGAGAATCTTTCCATATAACATTATGACATACAGAACCAGATTAGTTAGGAGAACTATCTGATCACTATCAGTCATATCCTTGGGTTCACTGCTGATCAAGAAATTGTATTCCTTTGCAAAATATTTTTCTCATTAGCACTGGGTGAAGTGGTATTACAGCTTTAGATATATAAGTACAGGGTGGGGTGCAGAAACTTCCTTTTTTTT
>NW_019737313.1:0-1086 GCF_002891405.2 Cryptotermes secundus
TGGAAAGCTAACAACGCAAAGCTGGCAAATTAGAAAAGCAAAGCCTGCAAGGTAGCAACGCATACATAGCAAGCTAGCAACGGGAAGCTAACAAGCTAGAAACGCAAAGCTAGGAAGCTTAACGCAGAGATAGCATGCTAGCAACGCAAAGCAGCAAGAGAGAAAGCAAAGCTAGCAAGCTAGCAACGCAAAGCTACCAAGAAAGCAACGCTTAGCTACCAAGCTAGCAACGCAAAACTAGCAAGCTAGCAACGCAAAGCAAGAAAGCTAGCAACGCAAAGCTAACAAGATAGCAACGTAAAGCTACCAAGATAGCAACGCTAAGCATGCAAGCTAGAAACGCAAAGCTAGGAAGATAGAAACGCAAATCTAGCAAGTTAGCAACGCAAATCTAGCAATCTAGCATGCTGGCAACTAAAATGCTAGCAAGCTAGCAACGCAAAACTAGCTAGATAGCAACTCTTAGCTAGCAAGCAAGCAGCGCCCATCTAGCAATGTAGCAAAGCAAACGTATCAAACTTTCAAAGCAAAGCTAGCAAGCTAGCAACGCAAATCTACCAAGCTAGCAACGTAAAGCTAACTAGACAGCAATGCAAAGGTAGCAAGCCAACCACGCACATCTAGCAAGCTAACAACGCAAAGCTAGCAAGCAAGAAACGAAAACCAAGCAAGCAAGCAAAGCAAAGCTAGCAAGTTAGCAACGCATAGATAGTTAGCTAGCCACGCAAAGCTAGCAAGCTAGCAAATCAAAGCTAGCAAGCTAGTAACGTAAACTAGGAAGCTAGCAACGCAAACCTAGGAAGTTAGCCACGCAAAGCTAGCAAGCTAGAGACGCATATATAGCAAGCAAGCAACGCATATCTAGCAAGCTAGCAACGGAAAGCTAGCATGCTAGCAACGCAAAGCTGCAAACAAGCAAAGCATCGCTAGAAAGCTAGCAACGGAAATCTAGCAAGGTAACAACGTAAACCTAACAAGATAGCCACGCAAATCTAACAACCTAGCAATTAAAGTCTGACAAGCTAGAAACGCAAAACCTGACAAGCTAGCAACGCAAAGCTGGTAAGCTAGCAAATCAAAGCTAGC
>NW_019737314.1:0-349 GCF_002891405.2 Cryptotermes secundus
GCACTGTCACCTTATTACAGAGACTGCCAACAATAATTATAATTAGGTTTGAAAGCAAGAGGGCTTCGAGGTGGCGTAGTTGGTTGAAGCACTGTGCTACAAGTCTGAAGGTCGCGAGTTCTAGCCCCGATAAAGTGGATTTCTTTTCAACCGCACTATGGCAGTGTGGTCGTCTGAGCCTCTATAGCAGAAGTGAGTACCCTTTTCTGAATTTGAATGCACAAGCAGGGTGTGACTGGAAGGTGCAGACATATTTTAAGCGCAACTTCCACTTACCAAAACAAGAATAAATGTTCTTAGCAATACTGTCCGGAAACAATTGATTTGGAAGTTAATTAAAAGCATTCTG
>NW_019737315.1:0-375 GCF_002891405.2 Cryptotermes secundus
GCTAGCAAGCTAGCAACGGAAAGCTAGGAAATTAGCAAAAAAAGAAAGCAAGCTATCAACGCAAAACCAGCAAGGTAGTCACGCAAATCTACCAAGATAGCAACGCAAAGCTACCAAGTTATCAACGCAAACCTAGCAGGCTAGCAACGCAAAGCTAGCAAGCAAGAAAAGCAGAGCAAGTAAACAACAACGCAATGCAAGCAAGCTAGCAACGCAAAGCTTTCTAGCTAGCAACGCAAAGCTACCAAGCTAAAAACGCCAAGCTACAAAGGTAGCAACAAAAATCTAGCATGCTAGCCACGCAAATCTAGCAAGCTAGCAACGCAATCTTAGCAAGCAAGAAAAGCAAAGCAAGTAAAGAAGCAACGCAATGGT
>NW_019737316.1:0-336 GCF_002891405.2 Cryptotermes secundus
AACGCAAAACTAGCATAAAAAACGCAAATTAAGCAAGCAAGCTAAATAAACTAGCAAGATAGCAACGTAAAGCTTGCAAGCTAGAAACGGAAAGCTAGAAAGTAGCAACGCAAACCTGGCAAGCTAGCAACGCAAAGTTGGCCAGCTAACTGCGCATAGCTGGAATTCTAACAAAGGAAAGCTGGCAATATAGAAACGCAAAGCAGGCTAACTAGCAACCCAAAGCTGGCATGCTAGAAACGCAAAGCTGGCAAGCTAGGAACGCATAGCGATCAAGCAAGAAACGCAAATCTAGCAAGGTAGCAACGCAAGTCTAGCAAACTAGCAACGAAAACT
>NW_019737317.1:0-699 GCF_002891405.2 Cryptotermes secundus
AATGAATTTAAATGGGTTGCCAACCTGGAAGTAAGTCTGTAAAGGTTGAGAATGGTGATCTACTTTCAGATTCCCATAACATTTTGAATAGGTGGAACAACAACTTCTCCCAGTTATTGAATGTTCATAGGGTCAGTGATGTTAGGCAGATATAAATATGTACAGCTTTCAGCTTAGACCTTTAGATGTTGAAGTCACTATTGCAAAGTTGAAATGTTATAAATTGCCAGGCATTGATCAGAGTCTGGCAGAACTGATTCAAGCAGGAGCTGAAGTATTGCAGTCTGAGATCCATAAATTCATTCATTCTATTTGGAATAAGGAAGAATTGCCTGTTCAGTGGAAGGAGTGTAGTACTATACCAATTTAGAAGGGCAATGAAACTGTCTGTATTAAGTATTGTGGGATATCACTATTTCAGCTTCATAGAAAATTTCATCCAATATTCTCTCAGGATTAAGTCTATCTAGGTGAAATTGTTAGGGATCATCATTGTTGGTTTTGACATAACAGATTTAATTACTGATTAGATCTTTTGCATTGTCAGATACTGGAGGAAAAATGGGAGTACAGTGAGACAGTATATCAGCTGTTCCATAGACTCCAAGAAGGGTTACGATTCAGTTAGAAGGGAAGTATTTTACAATATTCTTATAGAGTTTGGGGTACCCTTGAAAGAAACGTATAGTAAAGTCCATA
>NW_019737318.1:0-398 GCF_002891405.2 Cryptotermes secundus
AAGCCCAAAGCTTAATCCCTAAACATCAATTTGGATTCAGAAACAAACACGCCACCATAGAACAAGTCCATAGGTTGGTCAACACAATCAACAAAGCTCTCGAAGCAAAACGCTACTGCTCAACAGTGTTCCTTGACATCAGTCAAGCTTTTGACAAGGTATGGCATGTGGGATTATGCTACAAATTAAAACAAGCACTACCACATCAAATGTATGCCACACTGCGATCCTATCTCACACAAAGGTACTACCTCATAAAACAGCAGGAAGTATACACAGACCTGTATCCAATATTATCTGGTGTACCCCAAGGCAGCGTGTNTGGCCTGTCTTATACTTGCTCTATACATCTCATCTCCCTACAACTCAACAAACAACCACAGCCACGTTTGCTGACG
>NW_019737319.1:0-379 GCF_002891405.2 Cryptotermes secundus
AAGGAGATGCTTTATTGCCACTCCTTTCCAACTTTCCTTTAGAATGTGCCATTAGGAAGGTTCTCAAAAACTGGGTGGTACTGGAATTAAACAGGACACATCAGCTGATGATGTGAATCTACTGGGTGATAATATATATATACCATAAAGAAAAGCACACAAAGTTTAATTGACACTTTTAAGGAGGTTGGTCTACAAGTAGACACACAGAAAACTAAGTATATGTTGCTGTCTCGTCACCAAAATGCAGAAAAAAATCATGACAAAGATAGGTAACGGATGTTTTGAAAATGTGGCCCAGTTCAGATATTTGGGAATGATGATAATAAATCAGAAGCTGATTCAGAAGGAAATTAAGAGGAGATTGAACTCGGGTAAT
>NW_019737320.1:0-1675 GCF_002891405.2 Cryptotermes secundus
ATCATCATTATAATCGGGGGCACGCGGTAGTGTAGTTGGTTGAGGTACTATGCCACAAGCTGGAAGGTCGTGGGTTCAAGTCCCGATGAGATCATTGAATTTTTTCAATTGTCTTAATCCTTCCAACCGCACTATGGCCCTGGGGTCGATTCGGCCTCTAACAGAATTGAGTATCAGGAATATTCTTGGGGGTAATGGGCGGCCGGAGCGTAAGGCTGACAACCTTTCCGCCATCTGTGAGCCGACTGTCTACAAAATGTGGGAACCTCAACATCTCACAACCCTATGTTACAGAGATACATATTTTTACATCATTATAATCATTATTCTACAGTCTGATTCTGCCATTTTCTTCTCTTCCCTTTTCCCCAATGGCTATTGCTAATCACAGTATTTCATGTTGTTCACACGTTTCTTATATAGCATTTCGGCCATTCTGTATTTCGCAACTGAGCTGTAGGCTGGACATATTCAGTGTAAAGTCTGGAACTCCAGTTCACCAAAATAACTGACTCTGCAGCTACACACATTACATCATAATGTACCTTTGACAAAGCCTTTTACTGTTCTGTACAATCCTCTAACCAGAAACCGTAAAAAGATGTAAAATCCTTCTTTTTCTAAACATTAAACACTACTCTCATAAGTCAGTATAGGTTCGTCTTCTAGGAATTCACGCCACGTAATGCGGTAGTAGTTCATCGACATTTCGGAGGGACAGACTGCCTCCAAGTTCAGGGTCCAAAAGTCTGCCGAGCAAGCAATGAGCAAGAAGCAAGCAGCAAGCAGAGCCTTGCAGTACCTTTCTCAAAAAATATACTACCACAGTCAATAAGTTTGTGGAATGGCCGCAAAGTGCCGTTGCAGTGCACTACAGCGGATAAGTTGAGGCACGATATGATGCCCTGTTAGGTCATCTCTCGTCACAGCAAGAGGCAGTTGTGTGCAAACAGTGTAAGCAGAACTACGGCCTCTATTGTGTACTGCAGTTAAATACGAGTGGCGAAAATCGAAAATATGGCAGTTTGAACAACGGACAAACATCAAGTTCTGCCAGAAACTAGGCAAATCCCCTAGCGAAACGTTTGGCGTAGGAAGAATTGGTTGTTGCTACACGACAACGCCCCTGCACATCGCTCTGTTCTTGTCCAAGAGGAACTGGCAAGGCAACAGGTCACCGTTTTGCCACACCCTCCGTACTCACCTGATCTCGCACCATGCGATTTATTTCTCTTTCACCTCGTGAAAGCAAAGCTACATGATAGTAGATTTCAGGCGTCCGAGGTGGTGGTCATTGCCACAAGAGACGCCGTACGGGAATTTCTCGCAAATATATTTCAGCAATGTATTCGGCAGCTATATCAACCTTGGCAGACTTGCATAGCGGCCAACGGAAACTATTTTGAGTGTCGATGTGGGTCTGTGTAAGTGTATGTGAATTGCAATGATGCAATAAAACCACATTCCACGAACTTAATGACTCTAATACGTATATCCATACATAACGAAGCATTTCAGGCACTTTGTTTTTCTTGTAAATCGCCTGATGATGACCTAAAGGAGGTCGAAACATTTAGCGTACACCTTCGCATAATAAAGAAATAATAGAGTCGTGTCTATATTTTCTTCGTCTTGATGTTGCTTTTATGTTGTGCTGACGGCCAAATTTACACGA
>NW_019737321.1:0-409 GCF_002891405.2 Cryptotermes secundus
CTGAAGTCATACCAGTGCATACATATTCGGGAGAAGCCATTTTGCTGTGATTTATGTAAAACGTCATTCAGTGAACAGAATACTCTGAAGACACATCAGCGCATACATAGTGGGGAGAAGCCATTTTGCTGTGATGTCTGTAATAAGTCATTCAGTGCTCATAGTAGTCTGAAGACAAATCACCGCATACATAGTGGGGAGAAGCCATTTTGGTGTGATGTGTGTAATAAGTCATTCAGTGATCAGAGTCATCTGAAGACAAATCAGCGCATACATAGTGGGGAGAATCCATTTTTCTGTAATGTATGTAAAAAGTCATTCAGTCAATGGATTACTCTGAAGGCACATCAGCGCATACATAGTCGGGAGAAGACATTTTGCTGTGATGTATGTAATAAGTCATTCAGTG
>NW_019737322.1:0-645 GCF_002891405.2 Cryptotermes secundus
ACCTGCTAGAGTAGATGTTGGAATTGGCGCCCTCCATTTTCAATGAATGCGTTACATCAATGAAAGAAACTTTGACACACCCTTTCAAATATTCCAGGTGTCTCATGGATCACGTCACATGCAACAAGTGTTCTGGCCAACAGCTCGAATTCATTATCCACAGGTGTGTCGTAGATCAGGGTTTTCATATGGCCCCAGCCGAAATAGTCCAGAGGTGTCAAGTCTGGTGATCGGGGTGGCCAAGGCACTGGGCCTCCTCTTCGTATCCAACGACCATGAAAATCAGCATCCAGGTAGTCTCATGATACAATGCTGAGGTGTGTCGGCACTCCATCATGCTGTATCCACATTTGCCTCCACACAATTAGTGGCACATCTTCTAGCAAAGTCAGAAGGATATGTTCCAGGAATACCTTATAAGAGGGCCCATTCAGTAGCAGTGGTAGGAGGATAGGCCCAATCAAGTGATTGCCAATGATGAGCACCCAGACATTGACAGAAAATTGTGCCTGGTGGTAACCAACTACAGTAACGTTGGGGGTTTTGTCAGCCCAAACGTGGCTGTTTCAACAGTTGAACCAGCCATCCATTGTAAACTGTGCTTCGTCTGTGAATAACACGTGATTCAGGAAGTTGGGCTGATGT
>NW_019737323.1:0-199 GCF_002891405.2 Cryptotermes secundus
GCATGTACGTTAGTCGACGGGGCATAGCTCCAGCCGCACGTGTTCCTAGTGGTGAAAAGGAAGTTGTGTTGTACAGTTGTTTGAAATGGGTCTCTCGACGGAGGAAAAAGTATTCATAGTTTAGTATTATTTCTGCTCATATGGAAGTGGTTGCCAGACAACTCACTTCCTTGGTTTTGAGCGGCCAGATGTTATCATC
>NW_019737323.1:249-810 GCF_002891405.2 Cryptotermes secundus
CTCAGCACACGGTATATTAGGCCCCTATTTCATTGAGGATGAGGAAAGCAATGCTCTTACCGTCACCCAAGAACGCTACAGGGACATGGTGATCGGACCATTTATTCAGAATTTGAGAAGGTTCTGTCGTGCAGGGGGCCTTCACATGAATGGACAGTTGTATCAACAGGACGTCTTTTCATTTCAGTACTGTACATTTGGCGCATACTGTATTTGTCTTGTATGGTTCGCCGAACGTCCACCACGTGTCTCGCTCTCTTGTGGCAAGTCTTCCAACATTGATATGTTTCTGGTAGCCTCTACTGAAGTTTCTTCGATCGGTAATCCATCTCTGTCCCTTATGGAATTATGTAAGACCACACAGGCCTTCACAATG
The DNA here is from genome assembly GCF_002891405.2 of Cryptotermes secundus. Lineage (NCBI taxonomy): Eukaryota > Metazoa > Arthropoda > Insecta > Blattodea > Kalotermitidae > Cryptotermes > Cryptotermes secundus. The sequence goes on from NW_019737323.1 coordinate 626, forward strand.
TCAACTCCGAAATCCGGCTCAACATTAATCGCTCTGTGTAAGATTCGACGCTTGTTACTCAAAATTCCGAACGAGCATTCAANTAGTCCTCCACTGGTTCCTATCCTGAGTCAGATCAATTCAGTCCCTGCCACCAAATCATATTTCTTCAAGATCTACTTGAATATTATCCAACCACCCACATC
>NW_019737324.1:0-484 GCF_002891405.2 Cryptotermes secundus
CTTCTGATATGTTTCTTTCTTTCATTAATCTATTTAGAAACCTGACCCTTATACCTGAGGTAACCCGTTTATTTTCTAGTTGATTAGTTCTTACCCACTTTTTAGGCATAGCTATGTTATAATAATACTGGAAAGTACCTAAAAATTCATTATATGCATCATTAACTGAAGTTTGCCTAAAAACAAGTTCCCAAGACTCCTCCTCCAATAGGTAGTTTAGGTATTGAACATTCTCTTCAGTACAAAGTCTAACTGTCCTGAATTCTTCTTTAACTGCAGCTTGCCTCTTTTTATTTATATGCTGCATCTGCACTTGTAATATTTGTGCAAAATGATCAGAGAATCCTGTTGCAATTACCTTAAAGTTGTAATCCCATAAGTATTTATTTAATATTGTTTGATCTATCGCTGTTTGACTTCTAAGTCCTATTCTTGTTGAGACATCAACTATTGCTTGTAGACCGTATGAATTTAACATTGTCTG
>NW_019737325.1:0-276 GCF_002891405.2 Cryptotermes secundus
GCAATTTTCTAAGCATGTAAATTGCAATGCATAATTTTTTTATTAGACTAATCGAATATTGTTTCCAATTGAGACGAGAGTCAAGGCACATACCCAAGAACTTAACATTCTCATCAATATTAAGATTTTGATCATTATATTCTATATGTAGTGGATAGTCTAAAGCCTTAGGAGTGGCAAATTTAATTACATGCGTTTTGTCCAGATTAAGTACTAGTTGGTTATTTTGAAACCATTTATGGATACGATTCATTATTAGATTTATTTTTTGATTCA
>NW_019737326.1:0-1439 GCF_002891405.2 Cryptotermes secundus
CGAACACGTGCCCTTCTATAACTTTATATGTTTGGATTTGCACAATGTGTACCTCGCTTGTTGTATGTATTTTGTTATATATTTTTCCCTTTATATTAAATACTTCCCTTTTCGGTATCAGTCTAAGTCCTACCGCCAGCCAGTGAATACAAAATTGCAGAGAAAAAGAAATAATAATTAATATTAATAATAATAATAATAATAATAATAATAATAATATCAATTACGCAACAGTAAGGAAAGCAGTGTTTCCTCGGTACATTGCCGTGTCGAGGGGAGCCAAGATTTCGTTGCTACGCAGCGTTGCGTTAAACACCTCTTTGCAGCGTTGCCTAACAACGCCTCTGTAACCACGACGATTACGCAACAGGGGTGAAACTGCGTTTCCCGCTTGTCCGATTGATGGTACTTAGGAGAAACCGCAATACCTAAGGAGTTACTCGTAGTCAGTCAGCTCTCGGAGTTCCACACGAGAGAATGTGTAGCGGGGAAAGCTCGCTTATTGGAACCAGGACTTCAGAACAAAACAGGAGGTCCGCCTGTGAGGATATAAAGTGTAATATAGTATAGGACACTTCCATATATACACTTCATGAAGCGATAACTAGATCAGGATTCAGAACGTGATTGTCGACCACAATTCTACACATAAGGTATTTATAAATTATATAATTAAAGACGCATTCAGCGGTGTATACAGCAGAAAATGAGAGGCACGATAAATATTATGAATAGGCCTTACATATTCTATGGTACAAATATGTCGCTAGGTAACACTCGAAAATTAAAAATACACAACAGAACGGTGTTTCATATGTGATCCGCTTCGCGAAATTTGCTGTGCAGCAGCGCATTAAACACTTCTCAACAATAATTATTAGCTCTGTTTTCTGTGTAGTCCCTCCCGTGCAGATTTTCTTAAGAGACTTTGGTGCGACCCAGGCAGTTCTAAGTTGAGATTTCAGTTCAGTAATGGAGACTGTGAAGAAATAAGTTTGCTCCAAGAGTGAGTCTACGAACAGAGCAGTTCCTGTGTGACATATGGAATGTGTAATTCATTGCGACTGTTACAGCTACTGTGCTAAAATCTGTTGCCAGGAAACGGCTAGTACAGACTGGAATATACTGAAACCACAATAGTTTGTTTGTGTCAGTGATGTGTAAAGTGTAGTAACGAGTCACGAGTTACGAGTGTGGAAGTGGTCACTAAATCCATTCACTAGTCCGAACCCCTTCTATGGAAACATACATAAATAGTGACGTCATATTATTCTTTTAAATACATACGTGCTGAGTGCATCGAACTGCAGACCGCCAAACAAAAAGACGAATAATTTAAATACGAAATGCTTATATTCTCACACGAAGCTAATTGTTTGATGTGATCGAACAACTGAGAATTCAAATGCCGGCTACGTCTTCTTAAAGAGGTTTCCGCG
>NW_019737327.1:0-324 GCF_002891405.2 Cryptotermes secundus
CGCGCAACAGGTCGTTTCCGGTTATTTTTGGTTCCCCCCTCGTATGAGAAATGTAAGAAATTTAATATTGACAAAATTACGGAGAGTGATAAGAGAGAAGCATTTCAAAATAAAATTAAAGAAATTAATGACAATAGAGCAAATAAAGAAGTAACGGTAGAAGGGATATGGGTAGATTTTAAAACTGCAATAATTACAGAAGCTCAGAAGACTCTGGGATATCAAGAGAAACAGTATAATAGAGAATGGTTCGACAAGGAATGTAGGGAGAGTATAAACCTCAAGAATAAGAAATACAGTCAACTCTCGATTATCCGGGGGCGG
>NW_019737328.1:0-456 GCF_002891405.2 Cryptotermes secundus
GGACTGCAAGAAAACAAGGGACACACCAGCCAGATGTGTGCATTGTGAAGAAGACCATCCAGCCAACTACAGAGTCTGCGACCACTACCGCAAGCTAACCAAAGGCCTCACTAGCCCAATACATCAAAAAATTACCACCACACCTATCTACTGAACCGAAAGCTATGCGAGAAATATTCCAGCACGAGAACCATCATCACCCAGAAGCTACGCAGACGCTACAGGACACAACTCAACTCCGCCAGAAGAATCCAACCACATACTCGTAAAATTCCTAGACGAATTCAAAAACCTACTACAACAACTACTGCAACAAAATACTATGGTACTAAATATGATCACTACNACTCATCAACAAAATACATCAAATGTTCAAATTTCTAAGAATAGCCCAATGAAATGCCAACAGCATACAAAATCATCAAGAGGAAATAAAAATATTCTTAAAGATAAATG
>NW_019737329.1:0-224 GCF_002891405.2 Cryptotermes secundus
TTGAGTGAAACCTTGTAATGATATGATTTATGGTCCATATCATGTGGAACTAAGTTTTTTCTTATTGGAGTCTCCAGATGTAATAGCTATCGAGATACAGAAGACAACGCAAACCTCCATTCGAGCTGAAAACACGTTTATTCACATTTTAAAACTTCCCTATTAGTTGAATATAAAAGTTAAAATTTTAACTCCATGTTACACTGGAAGAGAATCATTTGCTG
>NW_019737329.1:314-682 GCF_002891405.2 Cryptotermes secundus
ATTTTGGAAAATAGGTACGGTGTTCAAACCTATGTGATTATATTCATCATGTAGGAGGAAACAAATGGTAGAAACCACAGATCTGATACTTTCCTCCTCCCATTGGTCTTTGAAGGTGAAATATAGCGTTTTCCCCAAAATCGATGGGTAATTTTCGAGCTTAATTAGACCTAGAGGAAGTGAGTTGAGTGAAACCTTGTAATAATATGATTTATAGTCCATATCATGAGGAACAAAGTGGTTTCTTATTGGACTCTGTAGCTGTAATATCTATCGAGATACAGAAGGCAACGCAAAGTTCCACTGGAGCCGAAAACGAGATATTCACATTAGAAAAACTTCGCATTATTTGAATATAAAAGTTACAA
>NW_019737330.1:0-231 GCF_002891405.2 Cryptotermes secundus
ACGCAAAGCTCGCAAGCTAGCAAAGCAAAGCTAGCAACCTAGCAAGACAAAGCTAGCGTGCTAGTAACGCAAAGTTGGCCAAGTATCAACGCAAGCTGGCAAATTTGCAACGCAAACCTGGCAAACGAACAACGAAAAACTGGCAAGCTAACAACGCATATCTATCAAGTTTGCAACTGGAAGCTAGCAAGCTAGCAACGCAAACTAGCATGCTAGCAAACAAAGCTAGCA
>NW_019737331.1:0-448 GCF_002891405.2 Cryptotermes secundus
TTTCAGTTGACCTAATCCTTCCAGTCGCACTATGGCCCTGGGGTCCATTGAGCCTCTAACAGAAAGCAGTACCACGAATTAATTAAATAATTTTCCTTGGGAGTAAAACGCGGCCGGCGCGTAAGGCCGACCACCTTACCGCCATCTTTGAGCCGATTGTCTAGATAATGTGGGACCCTCAGCGTCTCACAACCCTATGGGTCTTCACGGCCTCTTACAGGAATAGTTTTTAAAAACAAAAGGAAGTGCATTTATAAAGTGATGTGTGATTTGTGTTTAATGCGAGGTAGGAAGTGAAGTTGTAAAGTGTTATGTGATTTGTGTTTCAGTGAGGTATTAAATGGATTTCTAAAGTGATGTGTGATTTGAGTTTAATGTGAAGTAGGAAACCAATCAATCAATTTATCTATGGCTCTACAACCCTTTGATGGACCTTGGCCGCTTTTTC
>NW_019737332.1:0-881 GCF_002891405.2 Cryptotermes secundus
CTTCTCTAGTATCTGCACGGTCTAGTAGATCTGCTGCAGATGTTTTGTATTCCAACATTACCCACATGACCGCCACTGTGGTGTAGTGGTCAGAGTTCCTGCCTACAGATCCAGAGGTCCCGGGTTCGATTCCCGGCGCTACCAGATTTTCTGAGAGGTAGTGAGCCTGGAACTGGGTCCACTCAGACTCGTGAGGATAATTGAGCAGCAATTTCAAGGAAATAGTGACTTCATTCTAGAAAACCTAGACCGTGGGGTTCCGTTGCGCTGAACACGTGACACCCTCTAGCCGCAAAAGTTGAAACTAACTTCGTCAACAAGCGGCGATCGCTCGGTCAGTATAGTTCGCTTGTGGACTACAGGCAAAAGGAGTTATTTTATATTGCCCACATGTCCCTTGAATAGGAATGAACTTACGGCCTACGGTTTACGGGCATCTCACACGAGGAATGAGAGAGAAAAGTAATATTTTCGAATACATTCTTAACATCGTTTATTAAATTTCACGTATATTTGTAGCAGCTTTTTGCAGATAACGTCAGATATTCCGAGGAATTGCTGAGTGCGCGGGTTACCACAGCGCCAGCATATCTTGCCTTGTATTCGGAAGATACAAGAGTCGAAATAGAGATTCAGCAAATGGATGCGAGAATCGTATTAATGAAATAGGACTTGATATGCACCTCTCCTGCCTGCCGAATTCATAACCATTAATTATATTTGGCCCTAAGAAGTGTCCACACTAGATATTCTTTGGCAAGTAAAATTAACTTGTATTTTGCAGTGTTTTTTTAGAATGTTCATGTGAATTTAGTAAGAAGGATTCTAGCCTGCCCGTGTCTGTTGGGTTCTACCCTCGATTTTCACTATGCAGGCAGGCC
>NW_019737333.1:0-457 GCF_002891405.2 Cryptotermes secundus
TGTTTACATCAGCCAAACTTCCTGAATCACGTGTTCCTCACAGACAAAGCGCAGTTTACAAGAGATGGCTGGTTAAACTGTCGAAACAGCCACGTTTGGGCTGACGAAACCCCCAACGTTACTGTAGTTGGTTAACACCAGGAGCAATTTTCTGTCAATGTCTGGGCGGGCATCATTGGCGATCACTTGACTGGGCCTTTCCTCCTACCNCCCGAGACTCAATGGGGCCGTTTACAAGGTGTTCCTGGAACGTATCCTTCCGACTTTGCTAGAAGACGTGCCACTGATTGTGCGGAGGCAAATGTGGATACAGCATGCCGGAGCGCCAGCACACTTCAGCATTGTATCACGAGACTACCTGGATGCTGCTTTCATGGTCGTTGAATAGGAGGCCCAGTGCCTTGGCCACCCAAATCCCCAGACTTGACACCTCTGGACTATTTCGTCTGGGGCCATG
>NW_019737334.1:0-572 GCF_002891405.2 Cryptotermes secundus
AGCAACGAAAAGCTAGCAAGCTAGCAACGCAAAGTTAGCAAGTTATAAACGCAAAGCTACCAAGCTACCAACGCATAACTAGCAAGCTAGCAACGCATAGCTGGTAATGTAGCAACGCAAAGATAGCAAGCCAGCAACGCAAAGCTAGCAAGCTCGCAAATCAAAGCTAACTAGCTAGCAACGCAAACCTAGCAAGTTAGTAACGCAAAGCTAGCAAGCTAGCAAAGTAAATCTAGCAAGAAAGCAAGCTAGCAACGCAAAGTTAGCAAGCTAGCAACGCAAATCTAGCAAGCTAGCAACGCAGATCTAGCAATCTAATAAACTAGCAACGCAAAGCTAGCAACTAGCAAAGCCAAGCCAGCAAGGTAGCAAAGCAAAGTTACGATAATAGTAACGCAAAGTTAGCAATTTCATAACGCAAAGCTAGGAAGCTAGCAACGGAAGCTAGCCAGCAAGAAACGCAAAGCAAGCAAGCATGCAACGCAAAGCTTGCAAGTTAGCAAGGCAATGTTAGCAAGCTAGCAAGGGATATTTATCAAGCTAACAAGCTATCTACGCAAAGCTAGAAATCT
>NW_019737335.1:0-491 GCF_002891405.2 Cryptotermes secundus
TGGCTAGCTTTGCGTTTCTAGCTTGGAAGCTTTGCGTTGCTAGCTCGCTAGATTTGGGTTGCTAGCTTGCTTATTTTTGCGTTGCTCTCTTGTTAGTTTTGCTTTGCTAGTTTGCTAGTTTTGCGTTGCTACCTTGCAAAATTTGCTTTGCTAGCTTGCTAGTTTTGCGTTGCTAGCTTGCTAGCTTGCTAGATATGGGTTGCTATCTTTGCTAGCTTGCTAGATTTCCGTTTCTAAATTGATAACTTTGCGTTGCTAACTTGCTAGTTTACGTTGCTAGCTTGCCAGGTTTGCGTTGCTAGCTTGCTAGCCTTGCCTTCCTATCTTGCTAGATTTGCGTGGCTATCTGTGTAGCTTTGCGTTGCTACCATGCTAGCTTTCCTTTGCTAGCTTGTTAGCTTTGCGTTGCTAGCTTGCTAGGTTTGCTTTGCTAGTTTGCTAGCTTGCTTTGCCTTTCTTGGTAGCTATCTTTCGTTGCTAGCTTTCTTGAT
>NW_019737335.1:585-696 GCF_002891405.2 Cryptotermes secundus
TTGCAAGATTGTCAGTTTTGCGTTGCTAGCTTCCCAGCTTTACGTTGCTAGCTCACTAGCTTTGTTTTGCTAGTTTGCTAGATAGCTATATCTTCGTTCCAACTTGCTAGA
>NW_019737336.1:0-1574 GCF_002891405.2 Cryptotermes secundus
TGTCCCGTGTCGTAACTTTACGGCACGTAAAAGAACCTCATATCTACAGAGGAGATCACTGAGCAAAATATCAGGATGTTTCCCGCCCAATAGTCTCTAAGGCCTCTGATAGATGGGAGAAGCATTACAGACACCATCAAGCAAATGAGGCCGAACTCGCTTGCTCGGCGGGACTGATGGTACGCACCATTATCGGTAGGGTATAGAGACTGGTAGAATATCATAGAGGGAAGCACAATGGACCAATACTGGTCTAAGTGCATGGGGAAACCCACCCTCTCCAATAACTAACTAACATTCAAGCAATGAATAGAATAACAACTTAGCCTATATGCGTTGCAATTTCGTTGTCCTGCTCTATATTAAATTTTGTACTCATACTCTTCTAATAACAATTTCCATCTCATTAACCTATAACTCAGATCCTTCTTATTAAAAATCCAAGTCAAACCACTGTTGTCTGTAACTGTTTGAATTCAATATCCTAATAAATCTGGTCTGAAATGTTTACAAGCCCACACAATGGCTAATTATTCTCTTTCTACAGTTGCATAATTTAATTTGGCTTTATTTAACGTTCTACTAGCATATGGAATCAGCTTATTTTGCCCTAATTTACCTTGGCTAAGCACCTATGTCACAGCCACTAGCATCTGTCATCAAAATATAAGGTTTACTAAAATCTGGATACTGTAAGAGAGGAGTGTGAGTTAATTTAAATTTCAACAAGTTGAAACTAGCTTGTCCTTTTTCTGTAATACTCCATTCACTTTCTTTCTTTAATAAGTCTGTCAAAGGTCTAGCGATTACACTGAAGTCAGCTATAAACAAACACAACTCCGTGGCCTGTAGTCCGCAAGCAAACGATACCGACCGAGCAACCGCCGCTTGTTGGCGAAGTTAATGTCAACTTTTGCGGGTAGAGGGTATTGTGGTCAGCATAACGGATTCCCATGGCCGTTAATCTTGGGTTTGTAGACCGGAGAAGTCAGCTACAGCTTTGTAATACCTAAAAATGATTTAATATCTTTCTGCAACCGAGGTGTTGGAATTTAACTACAGCGTTGATCTTTTCATTACCTGGTCTTACACCTTCTGTTGTGACTACATGACCTAAATAATTTAATTCATCTTTTAGAAATATGAACTTGTCTGGTTCAGTTTTTAAATTGAGTTCATGGAGTTTCTGAAGAACATCTCCTGATTCTGAATGGTGTTTTCTCAAGGTTTCTCCCATGATTAGTATGCCATGCATGGAAACTAAACACCTGTTTCCAATTAAGATAAAATATTGTTCATCATATGTTGAAACGTATTAGGAGCTGACTTTAAACCAAATGCTGATCTCTTATATTCAAAATGACTGCCTGCTGTGCTAAAAGGAGTTTCATGTCTATCTTCTTTGGCTGTGGGTACCTGCAGATATCCACTTGTACAATCCATGGCATTAAATTTCTAGCTCTCCCTGAATGTTCTGTAACAGTTAACTGTCAACAACTGTAATCTCATTTAGTTTTTCTTAATTCTACGCAAATTCTCCATTTTCATTTACCTGACACATCAAATTTATTTGG
>NW_019737337.1:0-460 GCF_002891405.2 Cryptotermes secundus
GTTTTCTTAGTGTTTACTTCTAAACCAACCTCTTTACTTGCGTCAGTTCAAGTTTGTGTGTTTTCCTTTAAGGTAAATTTTTCTACATTCTCTTATGCACGGAGAAACCTGTACCTAATTCATGATTTTCTTTCCCCTTTCCATAGAAAAATGTATAGTCTCCTGCTGGTGCGATGCCACCTCTATCCCATCTGACCTCCTGTACTCCCGCTAAATCTAACTTATATTTTAAGATTTATTCTGCCACTGCCCTGAGCAAACCTGCCCTATACAAACTTCGTACATTCCAAGTGCCAAATCTCATATCCATTTTCATTAGCTTAGGTCGTTTATCCAAGGAATCCGTCCAGGTCCGAGGCTTTATGTTCATTTTCGTAACATACTGATTTTTTACGGTGAGGAGTTGATAGCCCCGCGCCCAACCCCCAAGCTGGAGGGCCACCCCTTGTCGGCTGTTCGC
>NW_019737338.1:0-438 GCF_002891405.2 Cryptotermes secundus
ACCGAGATTCACGGCCGTGTGGATCCATAGCACTGACCACGTGACGCCCTGTTTCCGCAAAAGTTGGCATCAACTTTGCCGATAAGCGGCGGTCGCTCGGTCGGTATAGTTCGTTTGCGGACTACAGGCCACGGAGTGTTTTTAATACAACACATTATGCTTACTTACTACTCTTTTTTTCTTTCATACTTGGCAAATTAAGTAGTTAACCGTTTCATAGATTGAACTGTTGGCAGTGAAATCATCTTTTAGCGGAATATTGTGTGATTGAAATTTCTTTATTTTATTCCTTTTGTTGTGCTGGAATAAAATAAAGAAACCCATGACAGTAATTTACAGCGTTGTGTAGTATTTTCATCATAGATGGCAATGAAGGCATTATACATGCGTGACGTCACAGAGCTACGTCACCGGACATTAGAGCCATTAGAGTGCAGT
>NW_019737339.1:0-518 GCF_002891405.2 Cryptotermes secundus
ATAAACTAAAGTCTCATTACTTTGTGTCCGTGATTAAACCAGAAACAATACTATCTGATCATGGAACACAATTCACAAGTCCAGCATGGAAGAAAACATTGGAAGAATTTGGCATAGAGGTTCGTTATTCGCCGATTCGCCATCCAGAAAGCAATTCAGCTGAGAGAATTATGAAAGAATTAGGGAAATATTTCAGAATTTATTGTAATACAGCTCACAGGAAATGGCCTGAATTGGTGCCATACATTGAGAATTGGTTAAATTGTGCTACATGTAATGCTACAGGTTATGCACCCATGGAATTGATGAAGGGTTCTATGAAGCCTGATATCTTTAGGGAAATACTGCATAAAGATGAGGATCGATTGCAAAAAGAAGATACATTACCCATCAAATTGATGAAAGCCTACGCAAAGGCAAAACTTAAGGCAAACGAAAGAAATGAAAAACGACAGAAAAATCAGCGTAAGTGCAAACCAGAAAGAGGCGACGAAGTATTAGTAAAGTGTCAACCGACT
>NW_019737340.1:0-401 GCF_002891405.2 Cryptotermes secundus
AGCAAGCTGGCAACGCAAAACTAGCAAGCTAGCCACGCAAATCTACAAAGCTATCAACGTGAAGCTAGCAAGCTAACATGGCAAACCTAGCAAGCTCGCAAAGCAAAACTAGCAAGCTTTCAACGCAAAACTACCAAGCCAGCATCGCAAAATTAACAAGCTAGCAACGCAAAGCTAGGAAGTTAGCAACGTAAAGCTAGCAAGGTAGCAAAGCGAAACTAGCGACATAGCAACGCATATCTTGAAAGCTAGAAAGCTAGCAACGAAAGCTAGCAACGAAAGCTAGCAAGCTAGCAACCCAAAGCTAACAAGCTTGAACGCAAAACTAGTAAGAAACAACGCAAATTAGCAAGCTAGCAACGCAAATCTAGCAATGTAACAAGCTAGCAGAGCAAATTTAG
>NW_019737341.1:0-421 GCF_002891405.2 Cryptotermes secundus
GTCAGAACGAAGAGAGCTTCCCGTAGAAACAACGGTGTTGCCGTTTGTAGAGCCGAAGAAGAAACGGCTTAGGGAAAGAAAACTTGTCGGGGAGCGCCGCTGCCAGAAACCGAAGAAGAGGTTGGACGTCGCCCGCAGAGGGACGACACACCGTGCGAAATTGGAACGACAGAAGGAAAAATTCGTTGGAGAAACTGCAACAGGGCCATGGTTGAGCGAGCATACCAGAGATTAGGGCCACTCAGGAAGAATTTAAGGAAGCATGGTTTTGACCTTGTGGAGGGGACGACACACGGCAAAANATGCAGACAGAGGAAGTACCGGTTATGTAGAGACGCCTGTCACCCACCATGAATGGAGAATGAAAGATGACGAATACATGATAGTGAGTGGAAGTACTAATGGACGAGCTTGCGCCCTA
>NW_019737342.1:0-253 GCF_002891405.2 Cryptotermes secundus
TCTGAATCCTGAAGTCCACGAACCACAGACTCCAAGAGAAATCCATTCCTCCAACCTTTTCCATTGGTTAAGTTTTCTAACTAGGAGGTTCCCTAAATTTGTTAATTTCCAATCATGTTGCTTTGCTATGTGACTGGCAGTTGCTGACCCGACGCTAAGGTTGACAGCGACTTGATGCATTACGACCAAGGGATGAGGCTCCGGCCCTCCCACTTCTAAGTTATAGCTGTTCCAAGCTGTCAGCTCTCAAATT
>NW_019737342.1:282-473 GCF_002891405.2 Cryptotermes secundus
TTGCTGAAACTGCCAGAATTCCAGGAAAAGTACCAGATGTTACTTCCTGTCCACATAGCAAAACTTGAACTATGTCCCTTCTGCATGTAAGAGTTGGCTAGCTGCCGGATCTCTTTGTATTTACTTGATATTTACTTAATATTGTAACATGTTGCGCCAAGCCGAGGCCCCCCCCCACACACCAGCAGTGA
>NW_019737343.1:0-562 GCF_002891405.2 Cryptotermes secundus
TAACCACTCTGGTCCATGTTCATGTCAAGTCCCAGTAGGAATATGATACAATGTTTAGTGCCTGAGACCTCAGGATGTCAAATAGAGTTTTTGCCTGGCTAACTAGAAAGTGTCGGACTAAACTGGATTCTAGTTAATGAGTCCAGGTGACCCAAATAACTTTTACCACCATAATGTCTGTCACATCAGCACCTTAGAAGTTGAAGACTGAATGATTTCAGACATCTTAAAACATGGCAGTATATTTTATACTTCTTTGGGCCTCCCAATTATACGTAAGTAGATCACGTGCAAGAACTTCGGCATATGGTCGTGCGTGAAAGTAGAATGCATGGGGAAGCAACAGTGTTGTGTTGATATGTCTCTCTGCTAGCAAGCAATGTGATGCACACAAATCCAGGCAGCCGTATGACCTGCTTCACCTTTGTTCTCATTGTTCCAGCTAGTAGGCATGTCCATGTTTTTGTTACTGTGTCCAAACAACAGGGCAGTGTTTATGACTTATGGAGGTTATAATGAGCTAAGTTGTCCCTGTGCTTAACTAATTAAGCACTACACCATG
>NW_019737344.1:0-221 GCF_002891405.2 Cryptotermes secundus
CCTGAACAAGGAATATCCTAATTATGAAGTAAGAATGCTAATTACACAAACAAAATAACAAAATTGCCATACGATCATACTCACTCACTCACTCACTCACTCATGGAACTGAGCCCTTCTTGAGAAGCCGAGAGTGGTGCAGCTACTCAAGAACTTCCCAGCATTTTACGGAACCCAAAGGTTTATTACTGTGTTCACAAGAGCCTTCTACCGGTCCCTGT
>NW_019737344.1:228-396 GCF_002891405.2 Cryptotermes secundus
CAATCCAATCCATCCCATCCTATTATTCTGAGATCCATTTTAATATTGTCCACCCACCTACTCCTTGGTCTTCCTAATGGTCTCTTTCCATCTGGCTTTCCCACCAATATCATGCATGCATCCCTCTTCTTCCCCATTCATGCTACATGCCCTGCCCATCTCATCCTC
>NW_019737345.1:0-441 GCF_002891405.2 Cryptotermes secundus
AATGAACACGAATCCTGACATGTGACACGTGTTTTCCGTAAGGTCAAACCCGAGTCTATAGAACGAGAAGCGAAAAATAATTGGAAGTCAGTTCAGTATTTGAGTTGAGTTGAGTTGACTTGAGTGTTCAGCTGTAGTAGTACAGAAGAGTACAAGGAGTACAAGGAGTACAACAGAGAGAGTACGAGTATGAGAATTGAAGAAGTGCAACGGAGTTGTCTGTAAAACATAGCCACGGGAAGTTACTAATTAAAGAAGAATTAGAAGGTAGCCTGTGAAAAATCCGTTTATGATTATAAAATCTAATCACAGTGATACTCTCATAAATCCGTTACCAGGATACGGCTAGTGAAGATTGGGAATCCTAGTGCATGTGTAACTGTGAACTGTAAATTATGTAAATCAGCGATAGCGCTCTATTGTTTGTACGTAAATAGGTGA
>NW_019737346.1:0-233 GCF_002891405.2 Cryptotermes secundus
GCTATCAACTCCAGGCTAGCAAGGTAACAACACAAAGCTTGCAAGTTAGCAACGCAATGCTAGCAAACTAGGAACGGAAAGCTAGCAAGGTAGAAACGAAAAGCTAGCAAGCTAGATACGAAAAAGCTAGCAAGCAAGAAATGCAAAGCAAGCAAGCAAGCAACGAAAAGCTAGCAAGCTAGCAACGCAAAGCTAGCAAGCTAGCAACTCAAAGCTAGCAAGCTAGCAACGCA
>NW_019737346.1:251-888 GCF_002891405.2 Cryptotermes secundus
AACGCAAAGCTAGCAAGCTAGCAACGCAAAGCTAGCAAGCTAGCAACGCAAAGCTAGCAAGCTAGCAACGGAAAGCTAACAAGGTAGCAACGCAAAGCTGGCAGCATAGCAACGAAAACTGGCAAATTAGAAACGCAAACCTGGCAAGCTAGAAACAAAGCTAGCAAACTAGCAACGCATATATAGCAAGCTAGCAACGGAAATCTAGCAAGCTAACAACGCAAATATAGCAAGCTAGTAGCGCAAAGATGGCAAGCTAGCAACGCAAAGCAAACAAGCTATTACGCAGAGCTAGCCAGCTAGAAACGCAAACCAGCCAAGCTAGCAACTCAAAGCTAGCAAGATATCAACGCAAAGCTATCAAGCTAGCAACGCAAAGCTAGCAAGCTAGCAAAGCAAAGCTAGCAAGCTAGCAACGCAAAGCTAGAAAGCAAGAAATTCAAAGCAAGCAAGCAAAGCAAAGCTAGCAAGCAAGCAACGCTAAGCTAGCAAGCTCGCAACCCAAAGCTAGAAAGGTAGCAAAGGAAAGCTAGCAAGGTAGCAACGCAAAGCTGCAAGTTAGCAACGCAAATAGGCACACTAGCAACTTATGCCTCGCAAGCTAGAAAAGGAAAGCTAGCAAGCTAGCAACGGAAAG
>NW_019737347.1:0-640 GCF_002891405.2 Cryptotermes secundus
TATAGTCACGTGCTGGGTATGTGTTACGCGACAAATAACTTCACGCTGTTCTGGATTTAGCGAATTCATTCCACATTTGCCCTCACATTTACACAGTTCACAATTCCACAATTGCTTCTGCTTCTGTAACCACTGCCATTCACTTGATGCAACTCAACTCGCAGCTGCTTGACTTCGACTATCTTCCATCTGGCTGTGCATTCCACAATCGTTGCAACTGAACTCGGCAACTGCTACACTTCCACTGACTCGAATGCTCCGAATACTAACTGGCTTTGGTGACTGCTACATTTCAACTCTCTTCTGTCTGGATTCACAGTCCACACTGTCACACACGCCGCTCAGCCGGCCTCTTATACTGTTCCCTGTTGCCACGTAGTAACCGCAGTGTCCCCTGTTATGTCACTCTGGGAAGTGCTGTTACGTCACCGCGTGGCGGGGGGTCCTTCTAATGTGCCAGAGGATCCAGTTGTATCACCATTGTCCCTCACATTCGTCCATCGCANCACTCGTTCTAGCTGGAGAGGCCGGTGCTTCTGTGTTACTGGTTCCCAACCATGCGCTATTCCATTTTTTTTTCGTTTTGGAGGGGGTTGACCCCTCCACAGTGTCCAGTTCATGATTCTCCGCGTCCTGCTGG
>NW_019737348.1:0-446 GCF_002891405.2 Cryptotermes secundus
TCTTTCTTCAATATGTTTTTGGAGGAGATTCAAAATTGCTTTTTTTGAATAATTTTCCTGTCGTGGACAGGAGGCTGATAGGACGTAAATTTTGAGGGAATTTTGTGTCTTTACCGGGTTTGGGTATAGTTATTACTTTTGTTTCCCTCCAAGTACTTGGAAAATGAGAAAGCCGAAAGCAATGATTAAGTTACACCAGCGAGAGTTGAACGAACGTCCCAAAGGAAATACTCCAGGACTCCACTGATTTATGAAAATGGTAGGGGTAGATATAATATTTTTAAGTGGAAGCAGGTCAGCCTTTTGACACGCTATAGATTTTAGTAGAGGGCATGATCAAAGACATCAGACCCAGGGTTCCAAAACTACAGGGATGGTACAACCATTCCAACAGTATAGCTGGGCCACCCTGTCCCTTGGGGATATAAATACGGGGACCTGGTCCT
>NW_019737349.1:0-1030 GCF_002891405.2 Cryptotermes secundus
AGCTAGAAAAACAAAGCTATCAAGCTAGCAACGCAAAACTATCAAGCAAGAAATGCTAAGCAAGCAAGCAAGCAACGCAAAGCTAGCAAGCTAGCAACGGAATCTAGCAAGCTAGCAACGGAATCTAGCAAGCTAGCAACGGAATCTAGCAAGCTAGCAACGGAATCTAGCAAGCTAGCAACGGAATCTAGCAAGCTAGCAACGGAATCTAGCAAGCTAGCAACGGAATCTAGCAAGCTAGCAACGGAATCTAGCAAGCTAGCAACGGAATCTAGCAAGCTAGCAACGGAATCTAGCAAGCTAGCAACGCAAAGCTAGCAAGCTAGCAAAGCAAAGCAGCCAAGATAGCAAAGCAAAGCAGGCAAGCTAGCAACGAAAAGGTGGCAAGATAGCAACGGATAGCTGGCAAGCAAGCAACGCATATTTAGCAAGCTAGCAACGGAATCTAGCAAGCTAGCAACGCAAAGCTAGCAAGCTAGCAACGCAAAGATTACAAGCTAGCAACGCAAAGCAAGCTAGCGAGAACGCAAAGCTAGCAAGCTAGCAACGCAAAGCTACCAAGTTAGCAACGCTAAGCTAGCAAGATAGCAACGCAAATATAACAAGATAGCAACGCAAAGCTAGCAAGTTGGCAACGCAAATGTATGAAACTAGCAGTCTAGCAAATCAAAGCTAGCAAGCTAGCAACGCAAAGCTCGCTAGCTAGCAACGAATAGCTAGCAAGCTAGCAGCGCCAAGCTAGCAATGTAGCAATGCAAACCTATAAACCTGGCAACGAAAAATTAACAAGCTAACAACGCAAATCTACCAAGCTAGCAACGCAAAGCTAACAAGATTGCAAGCCAAAGCGAGCAAGCTATTCACGCAAATCTAGCAAGCTAACAAGCCAAATCTAGCAAGTTAGCAACGGAAAGCTAACAAGATAGCAACGCAAAGCTAACAAGCTAGCAAAGGAAAGCTAACAATGTAACAACGCAAAGCTAAGAAGCTAGTTACTCAAATCTAGCAAGCTTCCAACTCAAAGCTAGAA
>NW_019737350.1:0-497 GCF_002891405.2 Cryptotermes secundus
CAACGAAAAGCTAGCAAGCTAGCAACACATATCTAGCAAGATAGCCATCTAGCAACGGAGAGATAGCAATCTAGCAAAGCAAAGCTGGCAACCTAGCAACGCAAAGCTAGCAAGCTAGCAACGCAAAAGTAGCAAGATAGCAACGCAAAGTTAGCAAGATAGCAACGCAAAGCTATCAAGTTAAAAAGCATATCAAGCAATCCAGCAAGCTAGCAACGCAAAGCTAGCTAGCTACAAACACAAAGCTAGCAAGCAAGCAACGCCAAGTTAGCAAGATAGCAACGCAAACTTATCAAGCTAGAAACGGAAAGCTAGCAAGCTAGCAAAGCATGTCAACCAAGCTAGCAAAACAAAGCAAGCAAGCTAGCAACGCAAAGGTAGCAAGCTAGCAACGGAAAGCTAGCAAGGTAGCAACGCAAAGCTAGCAAGCTAGCCACGAAAATCTAGGAAGATAGCAAAGCAAAGCTGGCAAGATAGCAAGGCAAACTCGCAAGCCA
>NW_019737351.1:0-469 GCF_002891405.2 Cryptotermes secundus
GAAAGCTAGAAATGCAGAGCTGGCAAGATAGCAACGCAAAGCTATAATACAAGCAAAGCAAAACTCGCACGCTTGCATGGCAAAAATAGCAAACTAGCAACGAAAAGCTAGCAAGCTAAGAAGGCAAATCTAACAAGATAACAAATCAAAATAATCAAGCTAGCAACGCAAAGATAGGCAGTTAGCAACGCAAAGCTACCAAGCTAGGAACGTCAAGCTAGCAAGCTAGCAAATAAAAGCTGGCAAGCTAGCAACGCAAAGCTAGCAAGATAGCAAAGCAAAGCTATCAAGCTCGCAACGCAAAGCTAGCAAGCTAGCAACGCAAAGGTACCAAGCTAGAAAACGCAAAGCTAGCAAGCTAGCCACCCAAAACCGGCAAGCTAAATACGAAAAGCTAGGAAGCAGGAAACGTAAATCAAGCAACCAACGCAAAGCTATCAAGCTAGCAAACAAAGATAGCAAGCAAGCA
>NW_019737352.1:0-200 GCF_002891405.2 Cryptotermes secundus
ATCTGGCAATCTAGAAACGCAAAGCAGACAAGCTAGCAAGGCAAACTGGCAAGCTTGCAACTCAAAACGTGCAAGATAGCAACCCAAATCTAGCAAGCTAGCAACGCAAAACTAGAAAGATAGCAACGCAACGCTATCAAGCAAGCAAAGCAAGTCGAGCAATCTAGCAAGCTAGCAACGCAAAGCTATCTAGATAGCAA
>NW_019737353.1:0-535 GCF_002891405.2 Cryptotermes secundus
ATTTGATAACAATGGAATTTTCTCACTCTGACTTCTACGCAAATCCCACTGTAGAAACATAAACATCGGCATTCATTTATTCTCTGGTGCATATTTATGTAGAACAGTTTTACGGTAGCGAGCAAAGAATTAATTCGGCAACGGTAGTAAGAAATAAAATTTCCTTTCACGTAGAAATTATGTACAACTTACATCTGGACACTGGGGGCACGCGGTAGTGTAGTTGGTTGAGGCACTATTCTACAAGTCGGAAGGCTGCGGGTTCGATTCCTGATGAGGTAACTGGATTTTTAAATTGACCTAATCCTTCTAGCCGCATTAGTGTCCTGTGTAGACTCAGCCTCTAACATAAATGAGTACCAGGAATCTTCCTGGGTGTGAAGGGCGGTCGGCGCGTAAGGCTGACAAACTCACCGCCATCTGTGAGCCGATTGTCTATAGAANATCTCACAACCCTATGTACCTTCACGGCCTTTTACAGGGAGAATTTGGATAATTGTTGCAGTCTTAAAGTTCAGAAACGTGTATCTAATGA
>NW_019737354.1:0-172 GCF_002891405.2 Cryptotermes secundus
ATGCTGGCAAGAATGGACGCCAATATGAGATCCTACCAAGACAGAGCAGATGCCGACCGAAAAAAAGACAGGAAAGAGAGGAGGAAAGAGAGAGAAGATTTCCTGGCGATACTAGACGCCGACTCGAGAGCCTGGCGAGAAGAGATGGCCGCCTGGCGAGAAAAGACTTCCG
>NW_019737354.1:249-601 GCF_002891405.2 Cryptotermes secundus
CCTGCCTAAGAATGGAGGCACGTCAGGAAGAAGAAGATCTGGCCTCAGCGAACAGGAAACCTGAGGTGGCAGAATTACAAGAGGTACCCGTACAAGACGCCGAAGTAATGCCGGTCGGAGAACCACCGAAGAAAAGACGCAGGGACCGACATCGACGAAACATGAAGAATCCGACGCGGAGAAGTCGTGGACCCCAGATGAAGTTGGCCGTCGTCAGCAGGAAGGTGTCCCGCCGCGCCACAGTGGCATGGCGCAAACGCCATATCTTCAAGAAATCTACGACCCAAGGAAATTGTGGCCCATGGCACGAATTGGCTGCCGACAGCAATGTGACTAGTCGTGCAGGTGCGAC
>NW_019737355.1:0-130 GCF_002891405.2 Cryptotermes secundus
CTGCGCTGGCAAGAACCAGCAGCATATACAAGAGACAGACCCGTCTTCTCGTGAGAGAGGGGGCCCACAAAAAACAAGACCGTAACAGTCAAACAGTAATAAAGATCTGGTAGCAAGCCCCAGATGGGTG
>NW_019737356.1:0-712 GCF_002891405.2 Cryptotermes secundus
GCTTTGCGTTGCTAGTTTGCTAGCTTGGCGTTGCTAAATTGCTAGATTTGCTTTGCTAGTTTGCTATCTATGTGTAGCGCTTGACAGGTTTGCGTTGCTATTTTGCCAGCTGTGCGTTGCTACCTTGCAAGCTGTGCGTTGCTAACTTGCCAGCCTTGCGTTCCTAACTTTCCAGATTTGAGTTGCTAACTTGCTAGCTTTGCGTTGTTATCTTCCTACATTTGCGTTTCAATCTTGCTAATTTTGCCTTGCTTTCTTGCTTGCCTGTTTAGAGTTTCTTGCTTGCTAGCTTTGCATTCCTAGCTTGCCAGCTTTGTGTTGCTAACTTGCTAGATTTGAGTTTCTTACTTGGTAGCTATGCGTTTCTAGCTTGTTAGCTTTACGTTTCTAGCTTGTTAGCTTTGCTTTGCTTGCTGGGTAGCTTGGCGTTGCTAGCTTGCCAGCTTTGCGTTGCTAGCTTGCTAGCTTAACGTTTCTAGCTTGATAGCTTTCTAGATATGCGTTGCTAGCTTGCTAGCTTTGCGTTGCTAGCTTGCTAGGTTTGCGTTGTTGACTTCCTAGCTTTGCGTTGCTATCATGCTAGCTTTGCGTTACTAGCATGCTAGCTTGCTAGATTTGGTAGCTAGCTTGCTAGATTTGGTAGCTAGCTTGTTAGATTTGGATTGCAACCTTGCTAGCTTTGTTTGCTATCTTGCTATCTTTGGGAAGCTAG
>NW_019737357.1:0-506 GCF_002891405.2 Cryptotermes secundus
CTTCAATTTCCCTAATATAAAATAGAAATCGTCCATAATTTGGACTGTATTCTAAATAATGAGAAGAAATCTTTCACATATTGAGTGTAAATCCTCATATTTACGTGAAATCTTCAACGAGTTTTCCGAAAAATTCATAAATTTGGTTCATTTCGTCCTAAAATTGTTATAATACGATTAATTTAGTAGAATTATACAAAAATTTATTTAAACATATTAGGTAATATAGTAATTAGCAGAAATTTAAAGGAATTACTTTTAGAGTGAAACACTTTAAAATGTGTTTGAAATTCTTTATTTTAACTTGAAAAATCAGAGAATTTTAGGTCGAATTATATTGATTTCGTTGAATTCTTTAAAAATTCAATAAAATTTTTTTAAGTTACCTTCGAGTCGTTGAAAATTACATTAAATATCGAAAAATAAATTGTAAATCGAGAAAGAATTTGTTAAAATTCCTGAATATTTAGTCAAAATTTTTCAAAATAATTGATATTTTTATATTA
>NW_019737358.1:0-456 GCF_002891405.2 Cryptotermes secundus
TTGCAGTACTTATGGGTACAGCAGGAAATGTAAGCAAAACCCGCATTTTTTTTATGTAATAACTTTCAAGGACATTCAACAACACAAGACATGTTGCAGCTCTGGGCATCTGGCTGCAAATGTTGCCATATTTCCGAAAAATGCGTTACAGTAGACAATATGTATCAGTGGTCAGGGGCCAAGTCCATTTACAAATACATGAATGTAGTGCTAAATGCAAATATTTTGAAGATACAAGAAATGTATATATAACCCTGATTGTTTTAGTCTTATAACCTCTAAAACCTTCAAGAGCACATTTCAAGCCAAAGCTGTGAACTTTCTGATGAGGATTAAACATCACTGCCACAGTTGAACATTTATCTCATAGACAGGGTATGAGGATGAACTTCGTTTCTTCAATTAGCCATGTTTGCAAGCCAATTGGTCAGTTCTCATCCACTTGGTTCATCTGCT
>NW_019737359.1:0-489 GCF_002891405.2 Cryptotermes secundus
ATTGCTAACTATAGATACTTTTATCACAGATTATTCAATGCGTGTAATAAAAAGAAACCTGAACTTTGCCATTTAAATTATTAGCATATTGACTATAATTTTAAAAATATAACATTTAATTCACCGTACACAAAACAGGCATACAAATCACAAGAACTCTATATACACTGAAGTGCCAAAGTCTTGGGATAAGTACAAAGTATCGTGTAGGACCCCCTCCAGCCCGGCGAAATGCAGCAACTCGACGTGGCATCGATTCCACAAATGGACGAACGACCTCTGGAGCCTCTGGAGCTCCGTGAGGTCCGTGAGTGAGTAAAGCTTCTTCAGGTTCTTCAGCGTCCTTGCACTTCGTGTTAGGCAGTTCAGAAAGGAAGTCCGCGTAGCCGGCCCTGCCACAGCGCATGCGCAGAACGACAGGAGGACGAAGAGAGGACGAATTCAAGAATTATTTAATTATAGACCTATTTCACTATTACCTGTTTTTTC
>NW_019737360.1:0-2075 GCF_002891405.2 Cryptotermes secundus
ATTAATTGCATATAATCCCCTTTATGTTATCCACAAATTTATTGTACGAAGTGACTTCAAACGGGATTTCGAAACCCTTTTACTGACTTAATGTGCTCTGAGCAACTGTTGGTTTCTGAAGGCCTTTGCTACATGATGTTACTGCATCCACGGTGCAGGCTCGGAGCTTTGCATCCGGTCTCTTCAGATTGTGGCTTGTTCTGAAATTTATGTAGACTGCCAGCATTAGTATTGCCTGGCATGAAGTAATATTTTGTTCTCGTTGTATGTATAACGGACACAGGAATTTTAGCGAAAATGATGATACGTAATTAATTTGTGAAATCACAGTGCCTAACAGTCAGGAATTTTTGCATTCTATCCATAGCATGTTAAGTTCCACTGCATGAAGCTCATAAGCCAAAGCTGTCATGTGCTATATTTGAATAGCGTATGTGGCTATTTAACTTTCGTACAATGCTTTACTGATAAGGCTATCTGTTTGAAGTAGTAAATAGTTTATATAATGCTGTCGTATAGCATTGGGAGCGGGAACGTTAAAGTGCGTATTAACCTTTTTACTGTTCTACTGTTTTGCAGTAAGCATGAAAATTTTTGTTTATAGCCCCAGGATCTAAGGAGAACGTTTGCCCTTAACAAGAATTTGACTTAAATTAGAGACAGAATAGTAACGTTTCATACATTAAAGGTGAAGCAGACAGACAATTTCTCTTTCCTAAAATACGAACTTCTTTATCGTTTGGGAAGACATATTCCTCTTCCGTTTCTCAGCAGTTCATTCCAGCTGTTAACTTAACCATGCTCAGTGTATAGGAGCAGAAGGCGCGCCAGTGTGTAACTCCAACAAGACAAATGGATGACCTGTCTCATGGTTTCCTGAGATTACCTCCTGACACTCACTGTGAAGCTGGCTGCTTGCCGAACCGTCCTCTTTGTGTCACGGGTCGCCAGACGTCACCACGAGGCGAAGCTCCAATTCGGGATTCTCTATACGTAAACTGCGTTAACATGTATATCAGGAACTAAATATAGGCCTATCCTTTCTCATCATTTCAGTATGAACAGATTTAAGAAAACACACACACACGTGCTAGTATTTTAAGACGGGAAATTTCTTGAGTAGCTGAGCTACTGTTAGCTTCTTATGATAGTCTCTGCCCCGTGAAGTTTGTTAGTTTAGAATTATAATAAAATGTATATTAGACCATAAAACAGCCATATTTATGTGGGCCATTACTTCGATGCTACAAGGCGGAAGGTCGCGGGTTCAAGTCCCGATGAAGTCATTGGATTTTTTCAATTGACCTAATCTTTCGAGCCGCACTAGGCCCTGGGGTCGACTCAGCCTCTAACAGAAATGAGTACCAGGAATTAACTAAATAATTTTCCTGGGGAGTAAAGCGCGGCCGGCGCGTAAGGCTGACAACCTTACTGTCATCTTTGAGCCGATTGTCTAGATAGTGCGGGACCCTCAACGTCTCACAACCCTATGGGCCTTCATGGCCTGTTACAGGGATAGCTTTACTTTTTCTTATTACTTCGACGCATCCCTAAGCAGCATTCGTGGGGGAGATACCAGTGTACAGGGCACTTGGGGGGAGCGTTGAAGAGTCCATTTGGAAGGGCTGGACATAGATGCGAGGATAATATTAACGTGGATGTTCAAGAAACACGATATGAGGATTTGGACTAGATTTGTGTGACTCAGTATGAGAATCAGAGGCAGGCTCTTGTGAATACGGTAATGCTGTTTTTGGTTTAATACAAGGCGAGCTCTGTGGTCTAGTGGCCAGAGTTCCTGGCTACGGATCCAGAGGTCCCGGGTTTGATTCCCGGCGCTACCAGATTTTCTGAGAAATAGTGGGTCTGGAACGTGGTCCACTCAACCTCGTGAGGATAACTGAGGAGCTACTTGAATGGAGAAGTAGAAGTAGCGGCTCCTGTATAGAAAACCGAGATTAACGGCCGTGGGAATCCGTTGCGTTGACCACGCGACACCCTCTATCCGCTGAAGTTGGCATTAACTTCGCCGGCAAACTGCGGTCGCTCGGTCGGTAGCGGACTACAGGCCACGG
>NW_019737360.1:2157-2966 GCF_002891405.2 Cryptotermes secundus
AAAGATTAACATGTTCTAGAATGTATATAACTGGAAAAAAAAAACACAGTGTTTGGAAAAGGAGAAAGGAGCCATTATTTTTTAGTATGCCGGGAGTGCATTGACCGGTGGTATGCAAGACTCAGAAGGGTGAAGATCAGCGCTGTAAGTAATGATAAAGATTTAGCAGTGGACAGAACAGACGCCGTCCGTAGGAGCGGGAAGGCCGGTCAGGGCTGCTGCTAAGTAAGCCTGTTCTGTTGCGGAGATTCGAATTTCGACTCAGAGACCGGATATGTTGGCAGTCTTGTTGCACAATGCGCGTATATCGATTTATTCGCGTTGAAGAGCGTGAGCGTTGTGATTTAAAGAGCTGACTGTATTGTAATAACAGAGTGTCGGTTCAGAACTCGTAGGGTTTTGTGTGTAAATGGCTGTGACAAGATCAGACGAGCTCAGAGTTGTTGGGTATCGAACTTTATGCACAATGATTGAAACTGCAGTGCTGATTTGACACGTGTCCCATTGTGTTCGGCTTGACACTGACTCAGTCCCTTATGGCAAATGCCTGGGTAGGACCTCAGATTATGCCGTGACAGTTCCCTTCCACGTTCTTTCGAAGTCTGCTCTTCGAGGCTGTTTAGTCTGCGCTGCTGACAGTGTCTTTAAATATACCTTCAATAAATAAACATATCGTTTCGATTATCATCTTTTTCTACTAGCGTAACGGACGATGTATTTCTTCTCTCTAGATTTGGTGGAATGAAAAATAAAATCCGAACGCGACTTCTTAGAAGATCATATTTTAAATGAAAGAATTGATTATAATG
>NW_019737361.1:0-606 GCF_002891405.2 Cryptotermes secundus
ACGAGAATATTGCAGAGTGGAAGATATTATTTTTATTATTTTTTTAAGCATACGTGTTCCTGTGATGGCATACATGAAACAGCGCTGCGATGTTGTTTGCCTCATTGTTTCATTTGCCACTGTAAGCTGTGGAGCCTGCGAGGTGGCTTAAGGCATAACATGCATTGAAAGGTTCCTAGCACATAATCTGTTGTGTATATAGATTTACTAGCACCTGTGCACATACTCGAATGTCTTCCACGTAGCACTGCGCGTTTGCAACATGATGGTGAGGTAGTGTTTTAAAACATAATACTCAACGATGTCATTCTTGTGTTCCCAGTTTCATTCTGGCACAATATATGCAGTTTTAAACTTTCCTCATAAAGGTCTTAAGTCCATGTTTATATCTGTGTCCTAAACGGAGATTAACTGTAGGAATGCACCTGAACTATATCGGTACCAACATTGGCGTAAAGTGGATAGGGAAGTATAACAGTTCAAGGGAGGTGTGGAGGGGTTGACCAGTGAGACTTCTGTCTGAGCCCTAAGTACCTTTCTGATAAACCTGTAGGAGTGATGTAAAACCAAACTCCGTGGTCTTAGTCCGCAAGCAAACTATACCGA
>NW_019737362.1:0-375 GCF_002891405.2 Cryptotermes secundus
TAGCTTGCCTGATGTGCGTTGCTATCTAGCCACCTTTGCTCTGCTTGATTGCCAGCATTTTGTTGCTAGCTTGCCAGTTTGCGTTGCTAGCGTGTTAGCTTTTCGTTGCTAACATCCTAGCTTTGCGTTGCTAGATTGCTAGCTGTGTGTTTCTAGCTTGTTACTTTACCTTGCTAGCTGGCTAGCTTGACGTTGATGGCTTGCTAGCTTTGCGTTGCTAGATTGCTAGCTGTGTGTTTCTAGCTTGTTACTTTACCTTGCTAGCTGGCTAGCTTGACGTTGATGGCTTGCTAGCTTTGCGTTGCTAGATTGCTAGCTGTGTGTTTCTAGCTTGTTACTTTACCTTGCTAGCTGGCTAGCTTGACGTTGATGGCT
>NW_019737363.1:0-480 GCF_002891405.2 Cryptotermes secundus
CACTCCTAAGAAGCGTGGTCACTGCTTTAAAAAACGGCACATTCTCACGCCTCAGCATTCCGCCGTGGTACCACGCTAATGTATTAATGTATTTAGTGTGGAGGGCGTGGAGTGTCTAGCCCGGTCTAGCCAGCTAGCCAATAAGCATCGATCTCATCTCGGTTCTGGCATGCCTTGTATCGCTCGTATCGCTCGTATCCGTTTATTTCCGTTCTCTTCCCTCTCCTTCCTGCATCGAGAAAATGGCGACAAGTAGAGTTCGCGTTATTGTGAGTAGTTTTCATTTTAGTGTTACCCGGTGTTCTATAGAGTAAATAATTATGGGGAATCATGTTTGATATTTTATATAACCTAATACATGAGTTATGTCCTTTAAGTTTGCCGCAGCAGAAAAGTAATAACTATATTGAAGCTGATTTGTTTTGTATTTACTGTATTTGTCGAATGTTGTGTATTCATGTTTCAGGCAAGGGCTTTCTC
>NW_019737364.1:0-354 GCF_002891405.2 Cryptotermes secundus
CCACTGACTCCGAGGGTGTTAGTTGCCTTATGGCCCCTTGGATTCACGCCTTTCACCCTGTGGGCCCCCACACGAGCAGCCTTTTGCCTTCGAGCTTCAAGTGGGTTGTAGCTGTAGCCTGAGCAGAGGAAGAATGATTTTTAGATTGTAGCTTTCCATTAAAAATTACAAAATGAATTTATATGTTATGCTATTCATCAGGGAGAAGAGGAATGCATGTAGGATACTGGTGGGAAAGCTAGAAGGAAAGAGATCACTAGGAAGACCTAGACATAGGTGAGAGGATAAAATTCAGATGGTTCTTAGACAGGATGGAGTGGTATACACTGGATTGATCTGACTCAGGGTATGAAC
>NW_019737364.1:373-515 GCF_002891405.2 Cryptotermes secundus
GTAGGAGCTAGGGTGGAGTTCCATAAAATGTTGGGAAATTCGTGAGTAGCTGAGCAACTGGCGGCTTCTCAAGAAGGACTTGTTGGAGTTGTGTGACGTCGGCACATGTCCGTGGTCTGTGTGCGCACTTCTCCCCTCTACT
>NW_019737365.1:0-453 GCF_002891405.2 Cryptotermes secundus
AGGAGATGGCTTGTAATAGACTATCTGAGAGCATTATATGTGGGACTGGCGTTAAACATTGGCCTCGCACATCATTTGAAAACATGCAACACTGTAATACTGGAATATGGGAGAAAGCTAGGAAGAGTAACAGTACAAACTTTGCATGACGAATGATGAGCCTTTCCACTCAGTTCTCAAAAGGTGTTACATTAGTTCTTCTCCTCTTTTTTATTTCTTTTCTAATGTGGTTATTATGGACAGACATGTGTGGGAGTTACATGGGACAAAGCCGATTTCAGTTCCTTACTTCCGTGTAAAATTCATCACTTCATCTCCGAATTTCTATTTTCTTCAGTCTCGCTGTAATACATAAATATCAGTGACTTTAGTTCCCCTTCCCCCTCCCCCACCGCCCAGGAGGTTCCAAAGGTTCCAGATTCTTGCCAATACAATGATATAACGAAGCTTCTC
>NW_019737366.1:0-708 GCF_002891405.2 Cryptotermes secundus
TGATGCTACGTGTTACGGGGACGGAACAAAATTTCCACCATGTATTGTCCTGAAAAGAAAATGTTTCCAAAAATAGGCGTAACGGGCATAATAGTGCAGGCTCAAGAGGCTGGGTGGATGGAATATTCATTATATTATATTATATTTTCAGCACACTTCCAGTGTTCATACGCCAGTGAGAAATTCAAACATTCATACAGAGAATGTCTCTTCTGCAAGGTTGCCTACACAAAGTTCGTGTACCCTGGTTCGTAGAATACATATTTAATGTTTGTTTTAACGACAGACCGCTTAAGCCGATGGTCTCCGATCCCACTCGTTTGGAACAGAGAGTAAAAATAATTTGGCAGGAAGCAATGACAGTTCCTTTAGCAAACCAAAGCACGTTCAATGAACATAACAGTTCTCTGTAGTGACGTGACATGTATACTGATAAGTGGAAACCCCTCAACTCCTTGTTGTACACATCGCATGTCTTCCTTTCCATCGCGAATCAATTGTTGCTATGAAGCACGAAGTCAAAAGACAAGGCCGAGCATTGAGTAGTGGTTAGCATTTCTATGTAGTGCTTGGGAGGTTTGGAGTTCAAGTCTCGATCCCCACAGTGGCTATCCTGATCACATCTCCAATTAGATACTGAGTAAAATGGTATTGTTGCCCCAATATTTAACTAATTAACACTACACCATGAAGGCGTATGGGGGAGTG
>NW_019737367.1:0-882 GCF_002891405.2 Cryptotermes secundus
AGTTTGTCTCACGAAGGCCCGAGTGACGGAACTACTAAACATTTCCCTAGGGGCACAGCAATTCCTGAAGCGAGCGGTTGTAAATATCTGGGAATAATTTTACGCAGCGATCTAATTTCGGCTGATCAATTTAATTACACGGTGAAAAAAGCCTGTAAGGCACTTCATTTTACAATGCGTATTCTTAAAAAAATGAAGAAGAAAAGGAAAATAGCAACACTAAATGTTCAGCTTACACATCTTCAGTGAACTGGGGAACCTTGACACAGCGCAGGCAGATAGCTCGCATATGCGCTCTCATCAAAGCATACACGGGAGAACTGGCTTGGAGGACTGTAGGTGATAGATTACGTAGGCAGGGCGATCATGACAAGAAAATTAGGAGCAGAAAGGAATGGACAGATATCGGGAAATACTCCTTTGTAAATAGAACCATACAGATCTGGAACCAACTGCCTTCAGATGCTTTAGGGACGCTCTCCTGTAAACCGAGTAATTTCATGAAAAGGTTTAGGAAAGTGATGAATGTGCGGTGTAAATCAGCAAAAAATGCAGTGAAGTGAAAAATGTTAAGGAGGGGAGGATTACGTAAGTGTAGTAAAGCGAAATGAAGGAAAAATGAGTACATGAGATTAAACATTCATTGGTGTTAGTGTATTATACAGTATGCTTCACTTTTCTACTAATGTTTGTGTGCTGTGTTTAGTTTGGACGTGTTTGTGAGTGTAATTTGTCTGTTGTCTTATTGTAGTAATGTTTATTATTTGTTTGCTGTCTTATTGTAGTACCACGGGAACCGGGTGAAAACCTATTTGCAATTAAATAATAATTAATTCTCACTGTCACTTCAAATTACACGTGGAGTCTTATTTTCACAGCGCA
>NW_019737367.1:1493-3195 GCF_002891405.2 Cryptotermes secundus
GTTTCGGAGACTGGATCTGTCTCCGTCTTCAGGTGGATTGGGAAGGATAAACCTACTCTGTTGGGCCTGTTAGAAACAGCTAGTATCAATTACTGGACAGCTCTTTCTAACGGGCCCAGCAGAGTAGGTTTATCCTTCCCTATCCACCTGTAGACGGAGACAGATCCAGTCTCCGAAACATCGTGGTCTTTTGTCTTTTACATACCAGACGATGGGTGAATTCCAAAATAAGCCAAAAGAAGTATCCCTTTTCACTGTTTTCCAGAATGTTCGTCCCGCATTTAAAGTAGGTGAAAAAGACCACTACGAAGGCCAAGACATAGGTGGGTGGACAATTTTAAAATTGTTCCCTAAGAGAAAGTAAGGGGTGGAATGGATTGGATTGATCTTGCTCAGGAAAGGGACCATTGGAGGGCTCTAATGAACACGGTAATGAACCTTCGGTTTCTATAAAATGCTGGGACGTTCTCTAGTAGATGCACAATTGTCGGCTCCTCAAGAAGTGCTCAGCTCCATGAGTGAGTGAGTGACAATTTTAACTTACCTCATCTAGTCTCGCCATCAGCTCTAACTTCTGCTGTTCTTCCTCCTGTGGATCGAAAGGAATAGTTATTAATCTCCGTGTTTCATACAGTTCTCAGAATGAAGAGGAGGCATCATTATTAACAGGCATGTGTTTGTAATGCTCATCGGGTGCGTTATCTGTGAGTTCTTTACTCTGAACAACGTTAAAACTATGTGAGTTTGTAATCATAAAAATTTCTGGCAATGAGAGTCTAGGTTTCATGAACTGAAGAAGCATAAGCCATGGTTCGATGAAGGGTGCTCAGAATTATGAGACCAAGGGAAACCAGCCAAACTGCAGTGGTTACAGGATCCAAGCTAAATAAATGTGTATAATGTGAACCATATTAGAAGTGAAATCAGCCGACATTTCAGGAATAAAAAGAAGGAATATCTGAAAGGCAAAATTGATGAGCTTCCAACGAACGGTAAGAACAAGAATATTAGAGACCTGTATAGAGGAATAATTGACTTCACGCCACTTAGTTGACAATGCATACAGATTGAAATAGACCTGCATTTGTGTTTAATTAATTAAGCAACGGCAAAATGACGTATTGTTAATCTCGGCATAAGATGGACATGTGTGGTACCGAACAGGCTGACTGAAGCACTATATTTTTATGTGCTATTTTACGCCACTTGCAATAGCACAGACTTTATGGCACCGAAGGTTTCGATGATGGATGGACGATGATTTGAAAGGATTTGGAAGCAGGCGGCAATGGCCCAGCTGAGGAATTGCCCTGGCATTTCGCTGGAGGAAGTGAAGAGTATTGAAGCCTTGAAACACCCGATTACAAGTCCAGACCGTTACCATGAAATCAGCATGTTCGAGTCAAATCCCTAACAATTGACTTGCATTGGGCAATTTCTTGTTCGAATTTCATGTAGGGAATCGCCTGTCCTCATTTAGGTTTTCGTTGTTTCCTTCTGTCTCTCGGGGAAAATACCGCGATAATACAACAAACTAGGCCACTGCCAATCCTTTTGAATTCATGATTCATTTTTGATCGTACCATTTGACGTTGTATGGTCGGCGTTACTGACAACTTGAGCTTCACCGACCAATCGTCTTATTAAAGAAATTTGAAGCCCCCAACCCGCGAAATTTGAGTGAGGTAGGAAACTGGGTGGG
>NW_019737367.1:3998-5400 GCF_002891405.2 Cryptotermes secundus
GGGGGGGGGGGGGAGACAACAATATGATCTCATAAGCCTAACTTTTTTTCTCAAAACACGGAAAATGTACAAATTTGCACTAATTATTTAATGCTACATAGTCGTACGTTTATACAACTTATGTCTCACGTGTTATTTAACGTTACATCGATGCACTGTCCATACACGTACAAATGCCTACTGCCTTTTAGTATATTAATTTGATAATTAAGCGAGTTTCAGATGAAATGGCAAAAGCGTTTTATTGCAGCATTTCAAACCAGATGAGTCCCATCGTCAAGTCATTAAAGGCAAATAAACCAAGCTGAGGACCGTTTATCGTTTGTTACTGAAGCGACTAACCTACGTAGCGAACTTTCCAGGGGGGGTGGGGGGGGGAGTAGTTCCTTTTCTCAATATGTTGAGTTCCTTCTAAAGACGGAGGAAGGCCTGAGGAATTTCGCTAGGTCCATCAATGTAAAATGACATTTAGAAGGCATGTGGCAGATTTTGATTGACCCCAACTTGACTTATGCAGTTAATTCGGGATTTTTCAAGTACAGGGAATCAGCAAGCAGTTTGTGAAAAATTGAACGTTTTAAGGCGCAGTTCTTAAAAATGAGGTAGGGGTTTTAAGAGTTTGGCCGTGTCACATGCCCAGAACGGACCGCTCTTAACGAACAGGAGCCAGTTATGTAGATTATCTTTACATGAAATGCGTACATTTCCTGCAGTATATTTCACTTCACTTACCTGCTGAATATAATAGGCCTAATAATTCGCTTTCTAATATTATTGTGGGATGTCGTTATAGTTGCACCGTATACACAGACGAACTTGAGTTAGTGAAGTCTGTGACACCTGAACGTTGTATTGTAACACAAGTCTCAACTAGAACTAAAAATTTCCACACACTGAATCTACTTATATAACATAGAGTCGGACCTATAGAAAACACGTCACTCTCCGTATTGTTGCAGGCTTTGCCTAGAACCGGCTGTTTACTCAGCCGTTGCTAGGCAGCGAATGGTTTCTAGCTTGCGATTGGATATTACTAGATTCACTGTGGGTCCCTCCCATAGTCACATATTGTTGGAGACCCCCCATAACGACGACTGTTTACTCGCCGCTGCTAAGCAATGGCAGCTGAGCTGTCACTATAAGTCTAGGAACACACGCAGCGTCATCGGTCGTACTACGTCCGTACGGTTCATGTCGCATGAAGCAGTAGAATATAAAGTGTAGTCTTAGCTTTCATATGTGACGACATGCGACATCTACCGTACAACGGTCGGAGAGCAGAGAAATGTATTTGTTCGCTCTAGTGTATAAAGGAGGGCGTACGACATATTTCCATACTACCGATGTCGCTGTTTCCTCCTAGCCTAACATTTGCTTGAATGTGCGTAGTTCCCACATCACT
>NW_019737368.1:0-497 GCF_002891405.2 Cryptotermes secundus
CCCTGCTAGCCTAGTGTTCGGTCGAGAACTACGACTACCCTGCGAACTGCTGTTTTGGGTAGCCCCAGACAAAGAAATACCCACAACCGATTATGCAGCAGACTTGTGGATCATCTGCACGACATCCACAATTATGCCCGGCAACACCTGCAGCTCGCCAGTGACCGGATGAAAACTCGGTACGATAAACTGGCCAACTCCGCAGGTTACGACGAAGGCGACAGAGTCTGGCTCTATCGCCCAACCCGCAGGAAAGGGAAATGGCCGAAACTACAAGCATCGTGGGAGGGTCCTTACAAAGTAGTGACCCGGTTAAATGATATGGTATACCGAATGCAGAGGACCCCTAGGTCGAGAATGTTGGTAGTACACCTAGACCGGCTCGCGCCTTATCATGGAGCTGCTCGAGACGAGCAACCATAAAAAGAGGGAAGATGTAGCGCTTGGAGAGGAGAGCAACGGGGAGAAGAGAAACAGTAGCAGGACAAAAAGAAGAT
>NW_019737369.1:0-867 GCF_002891405.2 Cryptotermes secundus
TAATCGGATAAAAGAACGTTTCATTTAAAATTCTCAAATCATACTAAGATTTGTTAGTTTATAATATACAGAGCGATTCTAAATTATTGTCGGGGTTTCCGTATCCTATAAACGCAAAAACCAACAATAATTTACAATCATCATGTATATCTACATTTCGTGTATAAGCCATTTTTAGAGGGACGAGAGATTCATTCGAAGTTTCACTTATGAATTTCGAAGAGAAGGATCTGTTGGGAGACCTCAGTACAGAGGAGAAGGTAATAATAAAATGCATCTTAAATAAATAATGTATGAGGATGTGGACTGTATTCATTTAGCTCAAAGCATGATCCCGGTACTGTACTTTCTGTTTCCCTGAAACTCGATTAATCTCTTCAGTAGCAGACTGTCTATTCGCTTTTCAAGGACGACTCTGCTCGGGAGTTTTTTTTAGTTAATTGAGACATTCGTCACAGAATTTATAAGATTTAAATTGGCCCTACATATCCTAAAAAGTAAAATTAATTTTACCTTAAAACTTTGGTGTAGAATTAATATAACACATTTAACCAAAATTCGTTCAGAACTTCGCAGATGTAAAATTTGGACTTAAGTACATATTCAGGCCGCGCCAAAGCTCAAGCGGTTAGTCGCTGGCTTTCCACCGCGGCTGCCCGGTTTCGATCCCGGGTCTGGTCAAGTGGGATTTGTGGTGGACAAAGTGGCGCTGGGACAGGTTTTCTCCGAGCACTTCGGTTTCCCCTGCCAATCTTCATTCCACCAATTGCTCCACAGTCACCCTCACCTATCATCTGGAGCTGGTACAATAGGCCAGGAGTTGCCGCAGTACAAGGCACTCAGTCCCACCCCACTAGCAATAAAAAA
>NW_019737370.1:0-902 GCF_002891405.2 Cryptotermes secundus
CAGTTGTTTGTGTAAGTGTTCAATAAATTCAATTACCCTGTCTACGGTCACATTCCATAAAATCGTGACAATATAAAATTACACATCAATTTCTGCAGTCACTACCCCCAGTGCATGTTAAAAACTACATATCAAGAGTGCGGCAGCAGGAATTCAGATTAATGATGCATCACACTGTGGCAATATAACGGCTGTGGAAAACATTACAGTTCTGGGGCTCATAATCCACACTGTGCCTGCTGAAATAAAGGATTTTAGAATTATATATTACAGTCTTTTGGGTAATTTTGGAGCAAATCATCTTCATGGAAGATATACCCTGAAGACTACAACGTGAATCATCACCATGAAAACCTCCTGAATCATATTTACAATTACCATTCACAGATGATTTTAAAATCACAGATTAAATGGCATCATGAAACTTGTTGCCTGAAGCTGAAGCTGTTTCACTTGGTTACCAAATTACAGGCACCCCCCCCCCCTCAAGCAGGCTGGGACAGATGTGAGGCCATTAAAAAGAAAACTAATTTCAATGTCAAATCCAGATGAAATTCTCATTTACTGCTTGCAATTGATAACCTATCCTGTATGCACCCATCACAAGCGTTAAACCAAATATACTAAGGGGGGTGGGGGGAATATAATTGTGTCATTAGAATTCAACGCTTGTCAGAATTATTCATAACCAAATAAAGATCACTGTGCAGAATTTTCATTTTCAAAATCTGAATCTCTTCTTGAGATTCACGGTATAGTACTAATTATGAGTTGGTTGATTACAAAGAATAACACAGTGCAACCAGTTACATTACTGGTGTAAAACACCGCTAATAACAAAGCCCGCCATTGGACATGTTCCTCAACCAGTTCCACCCACCTTTCATCCTCACAGTCTGTTT
>NW_019737371.1:0-497 GCF_002891405.2 Cryptotermes secundus
TCAACAAATTTTCCAAAAGATTCCACCTAAATTTATGGAAATCTAGCGAAATTTTCCGTTATTTAATTATTAATTAATTTTAATCATATTTTGAGAGATTTCTTTATAAATTAAGGAATTCTAAACTAATTTTGACCTTCTTAAACCTAATTCATTTAATTTAAACCAAAAATTCTTTCTCGATTTCAAAATATTATAAATGAAATCAATTATTTTGTGAAAAATTTCACACNCAATTATTTTGTGAAAAATTTCACACAAATTTTGGGAATTCTACCAGTCTTTTTGATGATTTACAGAATTTTCGGATATTTAAAGAAATTTAGAACGATTCTCTGTTATATTCAGGAATTTTCATTTAATTTTGAACGAAATCAACGAAGTGTATATAATTTCAACTTAAAAATCCTTTGAAAAAATCACATTTAAAATAAAGAATATGAAACAATTATTAAAAAATTTAACATTAATTTTAGGAAATCCTAAAATTTCTGATA
>NW_019737372.1:0-245 GCF_002891405.2 Cryptotermes secundus
CAAACCTGTCTTGTTAGCAACTCAAGCTAGCCAGATAGCAATGCTCAACTGGCAAGCTATTAACGCAAAACTAGCAAGCTAACAACCCAAACTTGGCAAGTTGAAACCCAAAACTAGCAAGCTAGCAACGCAAAAATAGCAAGCTAGCAACGCCAAGCTAGCAAAGTAGCAACGCAATGCAAAGCCAGCAAGAGAGCTACTAAAGCTAGCAAGCAAGAAACCCAAAGCAAGCAAGCAACCCAAAG
>NW_019737373.1:0-1132 GCF_002891405.2 Cryptotermes secundus
CAGAAAAGGTAGGCTCTGACTCCCAAGCGAATAATTCTTTGTATTGTGCCAGAGAAACCGCCTTGCGATGGTTGCAGTATTTTTATTTATTATGTCAAGTAGTGATAATTGAGGAGCTATTTCAAGGAAATAGCGACTGCGGTCTAGAAAACCGAGATTAACGGCCGTGGGGATCCGTTGCGCTGACCACGCGACACCCTCTATCCTCTAAAGTTGGTACTAACTTCGCTGACAAGAGGCGGTCGCTCGGTCGATATAGTTCGCTTGTGGACTTAAACCACGGAGTTTGTTTTGTTATGTCAAGTAGTCCGGTAGGTGGATATCAGTTTTTCAGAGGAGCCAGCTGATTCCAGCTTTAAGGTGTAAGTAAACGATTCTTTTCCTCTTGCCCCCACTTGGGAGCATAGGGCTGATTTCTCAGTTCCATTGATCAATTTTACAGAAGGTAGGACTCCTTGGACGGGTGATCAGCTTGTCTCAAGGCCTCTACCTATACACAGAACAACACAAACACAGAATAAAGGCATACACACACCAAACATCTATGCCTTATGTGGGATTCGAACCCACGATCCCAGCGAAGACAGTTCATGCCTTAGATGACGCGGCTACCATGACCGGGCAAGTAAATGATTGCGTATCGAAAATTACTTCAACGTATATTAGAATACAATTTTTAATTATGAAAATCAGTAATGAAATTATATGAGACCTCTTCTTTCCGTGACTGCATACTTTTGTTATGACACTGCGAAGCTCGTGCACATATATGTGTCCGTTTAGACCTGTGGATATAGGTTAGTCGGTTGCGTAAATTACTGTTGATTCTCTCCAGTACAGCCATTCCTCGTTTCTGGTCCCGCGGGGCTCATGACCGTATTTTTTCACATCTCATGACTCTGGAAACCGTGCAACTACTCTTCTAGTCCTGTGGATATCGGAGCTCCTAAGATCGTTTACTCCTGAAGACCGAAAATAAATTTCTATAGTTCGATTTATAAACGTTCTTAAGGGCTAAAACTTAGGCAATAAACGCGCAAGAAGATTGTTTCTGTTAACCTGAAAGAGATCACTTTTCCTCGCTCTGTGCTCAAGGACCAAAGAGCTTAGGCAGTAAAAACGAAATATGATT
>NW_019737374.1:0-243 GCF_002891405.2 Cryptotermes secundus
CTTTCAGTTGGTATGTATGGTGGTATATGTTTTTTTCCTTGAATTTTCTTACTAGTTTGCGGCAAGTGTCTGGTGTATTACAATTGATTTTAACTACAATATTTGCTAGGCTTTTTGTGTAGTACTGTTCATGTTCTACCAGTACTTGTATTTGTTTAACCATTACTCTGTAGTTGACCACACCGTGTACAAAGATTGGTGGAGGTTTTGGTTCTCTTGCTGGGGTGGGGTTGTCGTTATTGT
>NW_019737374.1:365-477 GCF_002891405.2 Cryptotermes secundus
GAATGGGTTGGTGACTCTTCTTCTTCCTCCTCGCTCGTGGATGTCATTCGTTGGGATTGTCGATTATTATGTTGGTTGGTTGGATGAGTACCAATTACTTGTGTTGCTTGAG
>NW_019737375.1:0-562 GCF_002891405.2 Cryptotermes secundus
AAATGTCATTCTTTCTTGAAGATCGAAACTAGTGTCATTTGGTTTGCTTGGCCTTAAAACATATTTGAGGTGAGGTTTCAAGTTCCTTGAGGCTTCTAATGACTGAATATGGCACATCAAACAGATGAATTTTCCTGTTTTAGGCCGCCATTCTCCTTCCCAAACATGTCAGGAACACCAGGAACAGTGCATAAGCTATCCATGCACAACTGGTATGTCTTAACAGTTTCCTGGTTCACATAATGCTAAAGGTAAGGACAATGTTAAGTGATTCATCAACATTTTCATATTTTTAAGGGGTACTAGTTCATGCACAGCATAATGTTGCCGGCAGATTTCTTCCCCTCTGAAGAACAGACTCACAAAGTGTAACACTTAGAAGAAACTGTACTGGTCATAAAAATATTTCATTTCTCTTTTTGTTTGAAACACTTTCCACTGTGATAAATATTTATCATGTTGCATAATGCACAAAAACACACAGTCTCCATTATTGCTGACAGATTTTTTACCAAAAGTGGAATGTATCAAATTAGGTTAGTAAAAATGCCTTATATGAAAC
>NW_019737376.1:0-461 GCF_002891405.2 Cryptotermes secundus
CGGTTTTAGTGTAATGTGTCCCATAATTTAGTTAAGTTCAGAAATTATTTGCCACCTAAAATCATATATAGCCTTCATTCAATCATTTCCTTTATTTTCTATATATCCATACAGGCAAAGCCTAGGATGTGGAACTAATCCCTTTGATAATAGATGTATACATATAATAAATTACGTACATAAGTCACACAACCAAAATAACACACACTAGTCAACCAGCATAGATAACAGAAAAAAAATTATTACAATTATAATTGTTAAACATAATTTAAAAACAACATTACTATAAAAACTTAAAATTAATAAAATTTCACTCAAATTACCAAAATTAACTGAATTAAATGCATTTCAAATTTACACACTTATGACCAACTATCTTTCCTTCTTTCTTTCTTTATTTCATTTTCCCATAAATCAAAATACATTGATACAGGAATCATCATATACATACATACACATCC
>NW_019737376.1:653-827 GCF_002891405.2 Cryptotermes secundus
AAAGCTGTTCAAAAATTAGATCCCTAAAACTTTCACCTAGAGCTATTTAGGAAGCTGGAATACAGGTTTAGAAAACAAGATTTTCCTACAGCTAGAAGTCCAGTAAGAGGAACTGTTACACATCCGGGTTAAAAAAAATTAAAGGTATCCCTGTAACAGGCCGTGGAGGCCCAT
>NW_019737377.1:0-503 GCF_002891405.2 Cryptotermes secundus
ATGCTAGCAAGCTAGATCGCAATGTTTTCAAATTAGCAACGCAAAACTAGCTAGCAAGCAACGCAAAACTAGCTAGCAAGCAACGCAAAACTAGATAGCTAGCAAAGCAAGCAAGCAAGCAATGCAAAGCTGCCAAACAAGCAACGGAAAGCGAACAAGTTAGCAACGTATAGCTAGCAAGGTAACAACGCAAAGCCAGAAAGATAGCAACGCAAATCTGTAAAGATGGCAACGCAAATCTAGCAATCTTACAAGTTCAGCAAATCAAAGGTAGCAAGCTAGCAACGCAGAGATAGCAAGCTCTCAAAGCCAAGCTAGCAAGGTAGCAACGCAAAACTACGAAGCTAGCAACGCAAAGCTAGCAATTTAGCAACGCAAAGCTAGGAAGCTAGCAACGAAAACCTGGCAAGCTAGAAACGCAAAGCTGGCAAGCTAGCACCGCAAATCTAGCAAGCTGTATCTAGCATGCTAGCAAGCTAGCAACGGAAAATAACAAGCTATCA
>NW_019737378.1:0-554 GCF_002891405.2 Cryptotermes secundus
TGCTAGACTGCCATCTCTGGAACCGGCCACGGCTCCTCTCCAACTACTGCTGTAGCTGGGACATCGTTTTTGGGGGGGGGGGTGACGGAAATGGGTCCGTCCCCTGGGTCATCTCGTAGTGTCTAGTGTTGTTCCATACGTGACCTCTGAGAGTAAAGGAGTCCGGAACTGAGGCGCAGTTCCCTCTGGGCTGTTCCCATGGCCTCGGGCTCGCCTGCCGACTCGCTGGTAGCGTCGCTGTCCGATGAACCGGTTGCAGCTTCCCGCTCGTGGCTGACTCTCGGGCCTCCTTGCCCGGAATGGCACTCTGGCGGGCTCACACNTCTGCTCCTGTAGGCTTCACTACTACATATAGTCATGCATTCCAAAGAGAAAGAGTGGGTCTCCTAATTACCTGGTTAACCCCCTAATAGCGTTTCTCAATTGCACAGGGTGTAATCCTGATTGGTACAAAAGAAAATGGAACTGCTTGAACAGCTGCGCCCCCTTTTCGGCTATGGGCGTTACTATTATGCAAATCGTACCGTCCATCCCTTACCGTTTTAAATCTACCC
>NW_019737379.1:0-429 GCF_002891405.2 Cryptotermes secundus
GTATAGCGTTTATAGCATTCACACGTACAAAAACACAACTTCTTCAAGTTTTTCAGAATTCCTGGACTTATTGTTGACCATTGTGACCAACGAAGCAAAATAACTTCCCAATGCAGTAACTAGCGTAACTAGAGATGTTTTAGATTATCGATGCCCATCTGGCGGCCCGCGGACCGTATCCGGCCCGAGACTTGATTTACTCCGGCCCCCCGCCAAGTCGCAGTTTTATTTTCAAATATCTTAACTTCACAGCGGTATTGGCATAGAA
Source organism: Cryptotermes secundus (assembly GCF_002891405.2). Taxonomy (NCBI): domain Eukaryota; kingdom Metazoa; phylum Arthropoda; class Insecta; order Blattodea; family Kalotermitidae; genus Cryptotermes; species Cryptotermes secundus. The sequence goes on from NW_019737379.1 coordinate 269, forward strand.
TTCAGTTTTTAATATGACGTTTCATTAGCTTATAGCGTTTTGCAATTGACTGTATACGTTCTTACCGAGTTGGACACTTCAAACTGTTTTCTAATAACTGTGTTCATGTNATCATTGAAATTCCAAGTCCCCCAACCCTACTTCTGTATGGAGATGACACT
>NW_019737380.1:0-403 GCF_002891405.2 Cryptotermes secundus
CAACGGATAGAGAAGTCGTAGAAGCCGTTAGATTCCATTATGAAATGGGCATACAGAGAGCAATGTTGACATCCAACTTAAATACTCTGCCTGAAGCATTGGATTTGTTGAGGAGGATTGAAGTAATAGAGTCTCAAAGTAGTTTCCATCCACGCGACAAATCTCCAAAGTGGCTCGCGAGTGATAATGACAGAAGATACCAAAATCATCGAGGACCGAATAACAATTATGGGAATAATAACAATAACCGTCCTGACCAAAGAAATGTAAGAAATACATGGATACATCGTGACAATAATAATCAAGGGAGAAGTCGCAGTCGAGATGATCAGCGAGGTGGCTACGTACGTTCTATGAAAATGACGCAAGGAGGTCAAGGTTAAATCCAGACGCGCCTAACTTC
>NW_019737381.1:0-270 GCF_002891405.2 Cryptotermes secundus
GGGAACAATGGATAACAAAATACATACCATAAGCGAGGTACATATAGGGCAAATCCAAACATATTAAATTATAGAAGGGCACGTGTTCGTGTTCGTGTTTGTTTCATTGCAATCGAATAAGGATCCTGCGTGTGTCGCCGTGTTTGCATATTTCTGTGGTTCAGCAATTCTTGCATGGGGTAAATAGGCCACGGTGTTAATAATTTTTCTCTTGATGTTCGAAGGTTCTATCGCATGCCCAACACATGGAGCTGAGCCCTTCTTGAGAAG
>NW_019737382.1:0-422 GCF_002891405.2 Cryptotermes secundus
AACCTAAAATTCTTTGAAATGTTCACGTTAAAATAAAGAATTTGTTTTATTTATAAAAGGTTTCACTCTAATTTAAGGAGTTCCTTCAAATTTCTGGTTATTACTGTATTATGTAACGAATTTAAAAAAATTATGAAAATCGAAGTTAATTTAATGAATTTAAACTAATTATGAACGAACCAACCTATTTCTTGACGATTTTTCCGAATATTCTTTGACAATTTCATGTAAATATAACAAATTACAGACAATATGTGAAAGATATCTTATTATTAAATGGAATGCTGACCAAATTATTGACGATTTCTACATTACATTAGGGAAATTTAAGTCAAATCTGCTTGAAATTTTGTTTATTTTAATGAATATAAACAATATTTTGAAAGATTTCAAAGTAATGTATGGAATTTTTGAGAAATAAT
>NW_019737383.1:0-491 GCF_002891405.2 Cryptotermes secundus
GTTAGGTTACGTCAAGTTAGGTTAGGTTAGGATAGGTTAGGTTACGTTAGGTTAGTTCTGAGCAGTAGACTTGTGCGCATCAATCAGGATCTGAGCGGTACACGTCCCTTCTCTTAAATTATGTGAGGTTAGGTGCGATTAGGTGAGGTATGGTGACGTGACGTGACGTGACATGACGCGACTTGGCGTGATTTCTCGTGATTACGCGTGACTTGACCTGATTTGATTTCAATTGGCGTGACTTGACAATACTTGGCGTGACATGACATTATTACGCGAGACTTGGCGTGATTTGACGTAACTAGGCGGAACTTGGGGGGGCCTTGACGTAATAATGCGTGACTTGGGGTGATTTAACGTTACAAAGCGTGACTTTACCTGTCCTGACATAACTTGACGTGAGGCGGAGTGAGATCAGGCGAGGCGAGGCAAGGCTATCCTAGCTAGGTTGTGTTAGGTTAGGGTAGGGTACGTCAAGTTAGGTTAGGTTA
>NW_019737384.1:0-975 GCF_002891405.2 Cryptotermes secundus
AGGGGATGTATCTTACCCGCTTTCCACGCCGGACCCCCGAACTTGCCTTATAATATTGAATATCTAACCTTGTAATTTTGTTAACGCCAATCCGCATCAATTGTTATTTTCCGGGATACACAGCATGACGCACATTGCGTATTACATAGAAGGGTGCACACCCCTCTCCCGTCACTTAGTTTCCGGGATACACAGCATGACGCACATTGCGAATTACATAGAGGGGTGCATACCCCTCTCCCGTTACTTAGTTTCCGGGATACACAGCATGACGCACATTGCGTATTACATAGAAGGGTGCACACCCCTCTCCCGTTACTTAGTTTCCGGGATACACAGCATGACGCACATTGCGAATTACATAGAGGGGTGCATACCCCTCTCCCGTTACTTAGTTTCCGGGATACACAGCATGACGCACATTGCGTATTACATAGAAGGGTGCACACCCCTCTCCCGTTACTTAGTTTCCGGGATACACAGCATGACGCACATTGCGAATTACATAGAGGGGTGCATACCCCTCTCCCGTTACTTAGTTTNGCATCCGGAGGCTATCGCGGTCTCTTTCCGCCACGCGGGTGAAGTGGAGAAGCAACTAGCTCATTACTAGCCTCCACCCAGTGCAGAGGTGGGAAATTGTGGAGCTCTAGGCAAACCTCCATTCTTTCTTCATTAATGGCGTGGTGCTTAGGGGCACGGCTAACTCTTTTATCTTTACCTCATGGTGTCTAATTTTCCGGATAACGTAATGAAACATACTCTATGAATTTCTTTCAACTTTCGGCATACAAATTGATTCATTCATCAATGGCTCTACAGCCCTCTGTTGGGCCCTGGCTGCTTTTCAGTTCCTATACACACTTGGTAGGACTCTTTGGACGAATGATCAACCCGTCGCAAGGCCGGTACCTATAATCAGAACACCTGAAACACAGAATAAACGCACACAGACATGTATGCCTTGAGTGGGAT
>NW_019737385.1:0-483 GCF_002891405.2 Cryptotermes secundus
GAGGAAAACTGCCGAAAACCTGAGTGAATATATCCGATCTCCTAGTCGACATACATATTAATACGGGACCTCCAGAACACGAAAGAGAGTTCCCAAATACAAATACGCCCAGACAGATTTGATGTAATTCTCTTATTCCAGTTGTGTTCAATGTCCTTCTTTAGTTACAGAGACAACACGCACTATGAAAGGATACACAGATTTCATTTTGTATGTCAATAATATGGGTTCGGTGCAACTATTTACAAAACAATTAAATTATGCCCTTGGTGAACCGTATTTTTTGTATTGCCAGTGGGGCGGGACTATGTCCCTTGTACTGCGGCCACTTCTGGCCTATTGTGCCAGCCACAGATGATAGGTGAGGGTGATTGTGGAACAATTGGTGGAATGAAGATTGGTAAGGGAAACCGAAGTACTCGGAGGAAACCTGCAGACTTTCCAGTCTGCTTTACCGTTTCTCACGGTGTTGTCGCTTGCAGA
>NW_019737386.1:0-754 GCF_002891405.2 Cryptotermes secundus
CAGGGGCGTTGTCGTGTAGCAACAGCCAGTTCTTCCTACGCCAAAGCTCAGGATGCTTGAGACGAATTGAATCACATAGACAGATAAGGATCTCCTTGTACCTGTTCTTGTTTATGGTTGCTCCATGTGGGATAAATCCATGTGAACAATTCCCTACGAGTCGAAAATCAGTTCAAGTATCACCTTGCCTTTTGATTTGCCTGTTGTGGTTTCTTCTCTCTTGGAGATGATGGTGATTTTCAGTTGGCCGATTGTGGCTTCAGTTGCGGATTGTAAAGAAAACACCACGTTTCGTCTCCTTTAATGATCTGATTGTGAAATGTCTCATCCTCGTCAGCACTACTGATCAGATCACCACAAATGGTCATGCAATCGTCACCTTGGTCTTGCATCAGGACACGTGGAACACAGTGCTCGGTAACAAGTGACATGTTCAGGTCATCAGTGAGAATTTTGTGGCACGTACCATGGCTTATCCCTACTGCTGCTGCAATATCATCTATCGATCGGGTGCGGTTGGCACATACCAACGTTGCAACTTCTTCGAACTTGCGTTCAGTTCTGACCGCTTTTGGCCAACCACAACGCTCATCATCCTCCAAACTGTCTCTCCCCTGCGCAAAACGTTGGTGCCACTAAAACACGGCACTGTGGCCCAAAGCTTCTTAGCCATACACTTGCTTCATCATGTTAAACATTTCGGTAGGGAATTTGCCTAGTTTTTGGCAGAACTTGATGTTTGTCCGTTGTTCAA
>NW_019737387.1:0-566 GCF_002891405.2 Cryptotermes secundus
GAATAATTTTCAGTTTTGGGAAATTATAGCAATGGGTGTGTGGACTGGAAGTGATGAAAAATGCACATATCTATGCCCTGGACATACTTCAAACTTTGAGCCCAATTTCATTAAAATGACATTTATATGGTTTGTAATTTATGACACAGAGAGAGAAATGTTTTTCAATAAAACGTGAAACAATCTTTTGTTAGAGAAAATTTCATAGACATAGTTACATAGAACCTAGATTAGTTCCTTGAAACCAAAAATATAATCCATACCTCAAATTTCTCTATTCATTCTTTTTTTATTTATTTTAATAATGATATTGATATAAGATCTGACAGTTACACGTATATACCAGTTACATTATTCAACCACAAACAATGTAAGTTCCTTTGTTTTTGAAGTTATTCATTGATTCATTTTTATTGGTTCCAGAAATCCACATTTTGCAATACAGCCTCCAGATGTAGAACAAGTCGAATTATTTGTATAAAAGTCAGTAATACTATAATTTAATATTCAACTACACACATAAATTGTGTACATGTCCAACATACCATATAAAACTATATTAAAAA
>NW_019737388.1:0-776 GCF_002891405.2 Cryptotermes secundus
TTTATTCTGTGTTTGTGTTTGGTAGCGGCCTTGCGACGGGCTGATTCCCGTCTAAGGAGTCCTACCGACTCTTTTAGATTAAGGTGTGAAACGAAGCGTTTCACGGATACCTTATGCTCCACGTGGGAGCCAGAGGAATAGAAGGAGAAGAAGAAGACTCATGACTAGTTCTTAAGATTACATTTCAAGGAATTTTAAACTGTAATTCTGGAGGGTGTTCATTGTTGCATCACTTCCATTTATACAAGACTCCAGGTGTAGCGATGGAGCCATTCCCGAAAGCTGCTCAGCCATCAATTTGCCCTAACATTAAATCTCTCGTACAACTCATTACAGTGCATGAAATGCAAAGAGGTTTTATTAAGGAGCTCAGTTGGTCCACATGTAGAAGGTACGAAATTATAACAGCCTCAAAAGACACACCAAACTGAATCAGGCCACAAGACAAGCTCGTTGGCCACAATTTCGGACCTGAAGGTTAAATGAGTTTCAAGTTTAGGCAAGACCTAATAAAGCGTCTACACACGCACACAACATATTTCCGTACTTCAATATTGGGAAGATTGTCCGCCTCTGTGGTCTAGTGGTCAGAGTTCCTGCCTACAGATCCAGAGGTCCTGGGGTCGGTTCCCGGCGCTACCAGATTTTTTGAGAAGTAGTGGGTGTGGAAGGGGGTCCACTCAGCCTCGTGAGGATAATTGAGGAGCTGTTTCAAAGATATAGTGGTTCTGGTCCAGAAAACCGAAATTAACGGCCGTGGGGATTCGTTGCGCTGA
>NW_019737388.1:823-1338 GCF_002891405.2 Cryptotermes secundus
TCGGTCGGTATAGTTCCCTTGCGGATTGCAGGCCACGGAGTTCGTTTGTTTATGAATCAACATTGAATAGGTTACAAATTACACCAGCGATTCACAGTCCAGCTATTAGCTATGAGCTTCAGCTCAGACCCTTGTGGCATATATTCGATTCGACTTCAAAAATTAAAATAATAATAACAATAAAGAACAACAGGCAGTAGTTTCAACGCTTACCGCAAGGCAGAAGCCTCGCGCAGCGACCATCAGCCTTGAAGCACGGGGATTTCCGCCACTGCTGTCAAGCAGCGCGGTGGTAGGTTCATCTCGTTGCCTCGTGAGGAGCGAGAAGGGAGACAAAGCAGCGAGATGATGACGTCATAAAACTGGGCTCGTGCGCCATTTCTTGCAGGTTTATGATTCAATTAAAGCTTTAGCACACCGCCGGTAGGATACAGCACCGGACAAGGAAGCTTAGCGAGTGAGAACAAGAAAGGTCAAATGCATCAATCCGCGTGGCGAATGGCGTTAAAAGTGTC
>NW_019737389.1:0-11266 GCF_002891405.2 Cryptotermes secundus
TATTTTCAAAATAACTTTTTCGAATAGCTTGTCTGTTGTAGACAAGAGGCTAATCGGGTGCATTGAACCCCCTTACATAGGCCTCTCGCGGACCACATAGAAACTACCTATATTTTTGAACGTGATTATCGACCGATTGCCTAACAACTGTCGCTGCACGGACTCCACTGTTGCATGACGTCACGGCCTAGAGGTAAGTGGTGTTTACTGAGCGTCGCGTAGTGACGGGATGAGTGGGGATATGTGACGTCACTCTCACTTCCTTTTGCGCTATCCAAGCGTTCACAGGTTTGTCGCCTAATAAATCGCTGATACAATTCGCAACTCTCCCGTTGCGAGCCTGCCACTAGGCCTCTCTGGTTCAACTGTTCCTTCATAGAGCAAATACGTCACATTATTATATTGTCGTGTGTTTGCTAGGCAACGCGGCAAAAAATTGAGTGTGTTCTCAGATTTGAAGGAATGCCTTTATTGAACAGTCACTTTTACACTCACACTTACAGTTATTCTCCACTAATAACGTCCTTTAGACGTGTCTTATCCAATGTTACAACACTTCTGTTCTAGTCGGATAAGAACTCTTTCCTGCTAAACTCAAATACAAATTGAACTAATCTCTGGCCGACGTTGGACTGTTATAACTTGCCCTCGGAATCAATAGAGAATACCTTGTGGAAGGGTTAATTCCGCCCGCTGTTAGGCAACGAACGCGGGAACACATATCTGCCTCAAACTGTTCGTTTGTAACGGTGATACCCCACTGTTAGACTTTTATTTCCGGAGTAACGATTTCCTAGGCATCGCTGCCTAGGATTTGCTAGCCGTTATATAGCAATGGATGCGTTCTGATTCCAAATATTCCGGCCCTAGGCTGCACGCCACAATATGTAAGATATATTTCCAGAACACCTGAAATTTAACTCTAGATTTACCAACATTTTCCTCGCTCTATGTTTCAGACAGTTAAAGAACATTCAAATACTAGGAAAGACGAAGGGATATGATACACGTACATTCATGCCATCAGCTTTTTTTTAGATTTCTTCTGATGTATTTGAAAAGGCCCAAGCCAGCAAATAAGAAGGCAATTTGTGCGTAGTACGTAGTATGTTCATCAGTGAAATAACTAGTTGTAACACATCTTTGATGTCCTGACCCTTCGCCTGCCACCATCAAGCATTCGACCTTACAGCGGTGGTGAGCACTGCAGGATATTATTGAAAAATTCTTGCCCGGATGTCAGTATGTATTAGCTTCCAAAGAATAGGACTGTATGGGTATTGCATTAAAATAATTGAAGATAACGGTAAAGCGATTTAGCACTTGAATATTATGTTTGGGAGGNGAATAGCTTGTCTGTTGTAGACAAGAGGCTAATCGGGTGCATTGAACCCCCTACCATAGGCCTCTCGCGGACCACATAGAAACTACCTATATTTTTGAACGTGATTATCGACCGATTGCCTAACAACTGTCGCTGCACGGACTCCACTGTTGCATGACGTCACGGCCTAGAGGTAAGTGGTGTTTACTGAGCGTCGCGTAGTGACGGGATGAGTGGGGATATGTGACGTCACTCTCACTTCCTTTTGCGCTATCCAAGCGTTCACAGGTTTGTCGCCTAATAAATCGCTGATACAATTCGCAACTCTCCCGTTGCGAGCCTGCCACTAGGCCTCTCTGGTTCAACTGTTCCTTCATAGAGCAAATACGTCACATTATTATATTGTCGTGTGTTTGCTAGGCAACGCGGCAAAAAATTGAGTGTGTTCTCAGATTTGAAGGAATGCCTTTATTGAACAGTCACTTTTACACTCACACTTACAGTTATTCTCCACTAATAACGTCCTTTAGACGTGTCTTATCCAATGTTACAACACTTCTGTTCTAGTCGGATAAGAACTCTTTCCTGCTAAACTCAAATACAAATTGAACTAATCTCTGGCCGACGTTGGACTGTTATAACTTGCCCTCGGAATCAATAGAGAATACCTTGTGGAAGGGTTAATTCCGCCCGCTGTTAGGCAACGAACGCGGGAACACATATCTGCCTCAAACTGTTCGTTTGTAACGGTGATACCCACTGTTAGGCTTTCATTTCCGGAGTAACGATTTCCTAGTCATCGCTGCCTAGGGTTTGCTAGCCGTTATGTAGCAATGAATGCGTTCTGATTCCAAATATTCCGGCCCTAGGCTGCACACCGCAATATGTAAGGATATATTTCCAGAACACCTGATATTTAACTCTAGATTCACCAACATTTTCCTCGCTCTATGTTTCAGAGTGTTAAAGAACATTCAAATACGAGGAAAGACGAAGGAATATGATACACGTATATTCATACCATACTCTTATTTTTAGATTTCTTCTGATGTATTTGAAAAGGCCCAAGCCAGCAAATAAGAAGGCAATTTGTGCGTAGTACGTAGTATGTTCATCAGTGAAATAACTAGTTGTAACACATCTTTGATGTCCTGACCCTTCGCCTGCCACCATCAAGCATTCGACCTTACAGCGGTGGTGAGCACTGCAGGATATTATTGAAAAATTCTTGCCCGGATGTCAGTATGTATTAGCTTCCAAAGAATAGGACTGTATGGGTATTGCATTAAAATAATTGAAGATAACGGTAAAGCGATTTAGCACTTGAATATTATGTTTGGGAGGAGTGGGCTCTCGGTTCGAATCTCATCTAGGGTATCGACTTAGCTTTGAAAGAACTCGCATGTTACGAAGGAAAGTGATGTAAATATTGCTGTCTATTATTTTGAATGTAGGGACACCGGCTGTGATTGCAGGTCCAGAGGATGAGGATGCAACAGGATAATTTTGTTACATAAGTTTAAACGCGAATTTTCCAAGTAAATGCTGCGAAGTTCCACCCAAGTCCAAAGAGCATGAGTGGACTCCACTGTGAATAAAATGATATGGTCAAATTATCCACGGGGGCACGTGGTAGCGTAATTGGTTGAAACACTATGCTACATGCCGGAATGTCATGGGTTCGAGTCCCGATGAGGTGGAGCAACACCATGTCCCAGTGGTCGACTCGGCCTCTAAAAATATGAATACCAGGAATCTTCCTGGAGGGTGAAGTTCGGACTGAGCGTAAGGCTGATAACCTTACCGACATCTGTGAGCCTATTGTCTAAAGAAAATGTGGAATCCTCGACTTCTCATATCTCTATGGGCCATCAAGGCCAGTTAGAGTGATAGCTTTACCGTTTTTTAAACTTATCTTCATGCTTAATTAATTAAACACTACGCCATGAAGACTCAGGGGGAAGTGGATTTATAGACCCATATTTTCTTGACCACAGCACTATTTGGAGGTGAATAATCAGATTCACGGCCCTGCCGATTTGCCCACGGGGAAAGAATGCCCGGTGCCCTTTGGATGGGAGGTTGAGTGGGCCCCAGAACCCGTCTTGAGGCTGCGGAGAAGAAAAATTCTTACCCTTACTGGGACTCGAACTCTGACCCCCTCTGTCTTCCAGCCCGTAGCCAGTCACTACAGGGACTGAGCTATCCAGGCTCAGAAATAAAATAGGTCAGCTAAATAAACTCAGCACCCATAATGGATGGAGAAAATGCTAACAATCAGGGAGCAACACTAAATAATTAGAAGAAAGGGACTAATTACATCGTTCTTTGGAAATTTATACTGGCTCAGCTGGTTAAAATATTCCCAGCCTTGTTTGGAATTCGAAGTTTCGTTAACCTATACACAAGAGTCCGCCACTGGATCCTATCTTGTGCTATATAATTCATAACCTCACAGATCTTTCTCTTAAAATACACTTTAAAATATTTCTTCTATCAAGTCTAGGACTTTTTAAGTGGTCTCTTCTCTTCATCTAACATCTAATGCCTAAGAACAAAAACACAATTCTCGTAAGTTCAGACACGTTTAAAACTAAAATAAGTCAGAGAAGACAGTTAACGCTACCAGAAAACTTTCAAGTATATTAGGAAAAATTGGCGAAGAATTGATAGAAATTTCTGAGGACAAGCAGACCATAAGGAATGAATTAAAACGTGACCGGACATTAAATTTCACGAGTAGGGGGAGACTATCAGTGCATTTCGAGATGCCCTCAGCTCGGATAATACCTTCATACAATTTATTATTTTCAAAAACTGTTAAACAGACATAAAACTTTCGCTGTTACTTATTATCTTCTGAGAAGTGTGTAAGAGAATACACCTGAACCCTTATTTGGAGCACTCTTCCCCCTCCATTGGTAGTATACAGACAGCACTGAGCCAATCGCTGGAAGTGGAAGCAACAAGTAGGCTTATGTGTGGACCTGCTGTCGATCACATTATTCAAGTTGTTCACAAGATATGTTTGTCTCGATACATGGTATTCAAGGCAATGATACGGCCGATCAACTTGCATGATTGGTATCTGAATGTTCTCTCATCGGACCTGAACCAGCCTTTGACATTTCAGTGGGAGTTGCCAAGAAGTCTCTCAGCAGCTGGACAAACTGAGACCATAAAGGATAATGGGAGTCCTTAACAGGGCTCAAAGAGCAGACAAAGTGATTCCTGCAAGGACCCTCTGTTCGATCTGAATGTCCGCTCATAGGACCTCAATCATTTTCCGGGATCTCAGCGAGAATTCCCGAGAAGGCTGGCTGAGGTTGGGCAAAGAGAAACCATAAAAATACTGGGAGTCCTTAACAGGACTCAAACAGGCAAAGTGATTCCTACAAGGACCCTCTGCCAGAAGAACTAAGGAACTGCTAAAATTAAACATAAACCAACTACTTTTGTAGTTGTCACCCGAACGGACAACTCTTCAAAATGTGATTTACGGACAGTCCCACATGCGAAATGTGCCTAGAGATAGATTCACACATATCCTATGTGAATGTGATACTACAGCTTACTAAAGATTTCGCTACCTGGGCCACTATTTTACAGAGCCAGGTGATTACCAAGACGCAACCGTTGGTAAAGTACCACACTTCATTCGAAGTATAGGATTGTTGAAGGGTTTAAAATGAGGGGGATGCACAATAAATTATTGAGCATCGCGGTCCAAGGACCGATCTAGACCTACCCCTTATGCAGTCATTCATTCACACTTTAAAATATAAATTTGTACCTTAACATTTATACTTTACATTTAATTCGCGAAATTCAATACTATGATTTGTAATCTCTGTGACTCTAAAAACAAGTAATTAACTAGCTAACTCCATGAAGCTGCGTCCGTCTTGGGAAGCCACCATACGCTCGGCTACTCATGAATTTCCAATATTTTATGGAACTCAGAAGCATTACTGTGCTCACATAAACCCGTCACTGGTCCCTCTCTGGAGCAAGATAAATACAGTCAACACCATCCCATTATATTTTTAAGAACCATTTTATTGTTGTACTCCCACCTAAGTCTAGGACTTCGTAGTGGTTTCTTTCATTCTGGCTTTCCCATCAAAATCCCATATGCTTTCCTCGTCACCCACATGCTTTCTACATGCCCTGTTCATCCTAGGCTACTAGACTTTATCCTTCTAATTATATTTTCCGAAGAGTACAAGTTATGGAACTCTTCAATATGTAAGTTTCCCCAGCCTCTTCTTTGTTTCTTCATCCATCATGGGTCCAAACATTCTCCTCAGCACCCTGTTCTCGAACAGCCTCAGTCTACGTTCCTCCTCTAATATCAGAGTGAGAGGTTAAGCTCTACATCCTCGCGAAACTACACAAACAATTACAGTTTTGTACATTTTAATTTTTACATTTTGCACAGTAGACGTGATTACAGAAGATTCCGAATAAATGCTAACGAGCATTATCTGAATCGAATGTGTTCTTATTTCCTTATGAATCAAGTTTAGATTTCTTACTGTTGCTCCCAAATATTTGAACTTTGCCACATTTTCAAATGATTAATTTTTTAACTTTATGTTAGATTTTTTCCTGTTTTCTCTTTACGAGACATCAGCATAAACTTACTTTTCTCGTGTTTGCTTTTAGACCAGCCTCTTTACTATCGTCAATTAGAGCTTTTGTGTTTTTAATAAACCTAACTAATTTCTTCGGTACCCCGGGCTTAGTCAGAATATTGTACAATAGTTCTCTCCTAAGTGAATCACGAGCCTTCTTGAAGTGTATATATAGATTAAGTACTCCCTTCACTGCACTTCAATGTTTTCTTCATTATCTGATGTATGTAAGATGTATGGCCAGCAGTAGATCTGTTATGTCGAAACCCACATTGATATTCTCAAGTAATTTCGTCTAAGAATGGACTTAAACTTGAGAGCAGGATACTGGATACAATTTTGTATGAAGTTGATAAGAGTGATATGTCTCGATAATAATGTCACGTGCATCATTGATTAAAATGGGGGTTCGGATTGGTAATTGGATTTATTGTTCATTGACTACTTACTGGTCTTAACTACAATTAACTATAACACTCTAGGGATTACTGTAAATATAACACATAAATAAAATTTATATCTGCTTTCCGTAGTGGTCGCTAGGTAATAGACCTAAACAATGGTTATTCCTTTGCAAAATCTGTCACTTAAACATTTCCCAGTACTCCCAAAAATTGTCAAATACTCTCCAAATACTGCCAAATACTGAAATCTGTTCTGTCTGTAACTGTCGTTACATAGCTTCCGCACTGACCACGCAGAAAACGGCCAGTTCTGTTGGAACATGTTTACTGGAGATTGCATAGCAACGGTGGCGGTATGGACTCCATAGAAGCTAGTTACGTGATAGATACCACTGTTGCGTGACGTCACGACTGTAACCACGCCATTGAAATCGTCCCCCCCCCTTTTATTTCAGTAGCTGATAGAGTTAATAATAAGAATTTATNCCTAATTTCCTCTTTAGAATCCACTTCCGAAACCACCACCGCCTTTTCTTCCGTTTTCTTTCATTTCCACCATCTGCTTCATTCTCTGCGCTAAAATAGCAGCAAAAACTGAACTCACAACAGCACCACTTTTTATAAGGAGCTCGTTCATGGTCGGCTTTCCGCGATCAACTGAATCACGTCTTCGTGGACACTTCAGCCAGTGTGAACTACTCACGACCCACGACTGGTGGGTTCACGCCTGCAAATTCACGAAAGCAAGCACGAAAGCGTTGCACGCTTTCGTATCCTCACCCCGTGGAAACGTAGCATAACTGTCGTTACATAGCTTCCGCACTGATCACGCAGAAAACGGCCAGTTCTGTTGGAACATGTTTACTGGAGATTGCATAGCAACGGTCGCGGTATGGACTCCATAAAAGCTAGTTACGTGATAGATACCACTGTTGCGTGACGTCACGATTGTAACCGCACCATTGAAATCCTTCCCCCCCCCCTTTTATTTCAGTAGCTGATAGAGTTAATAATAAAAATTTATGAAGAAACAAAGGTTTAAGACACCCTGTAAGAACAAGGAATAGGCGATGAGCAGATAGACCAAACTTCCGCGGACAAGGACATCTGCTAGACCTTGCGTCCAAGCATCTGGCGTTATTTTCCAAAAGGGCAGAAATGATACTTCAAGAAACCCCACTGAGTTTCTTTAGAAACTGAGAATTTGAATTACAGCGGCAAGCCACTTTGAGAATTCGAGAAGTGACAGTTTCTACCAGCCGTAATTCAACAGTGGGAGTGCCAGGAGATCATTAGCAACCCCTCATAAGTTGCATCGCTGTCAATTTCTCCGTTTGGTCTTTTAGGGCGAAATTTCCTCTAAAACAATTTGCCATTGGCCGGAACCAAAATGAAGCCAACTCCTCTTATTTTAATCAGCCTATCAAGGAAATTAGGAGGAGAGGAGAACAGGCGGATACAACCCAGTTAGGACCTCTGGCTCGGCAGGGAGTTAAGTCTAAGATTTTAGTCATCTATCAACTTTAGAACTTGGCGGAGGCAAACCCCGGATCACACGCGCTAAAAGATAATTCTAAGAAGTACAAAATTTTGCTCATAACAACTTATATAGAGATTTAGTTTAATCCATAAGCGGACGGTTATAAGTTGAGCTGATCGAGTGCATTTTGTGCAACTGTAACACCAGCTGCTTGTAAGCTGAAACTTAATCAGATTGTGTGAATTTATGCAGCCGAGTCCCTTAAAGAAGAACGACAATAAAGTGTTGTGGTGGTAGAGTGAATTGTGTGATTAGAGGTGCTTCACCCTCACTTCTCCGAGCCTGACCCATATCCGACCTGAAGAGAGACTTATCTCCACTAGCTAGTCCAACCCACCTCCAGCTTTCACATGCTCACTCCTCCCCCCCTTTACAATGAATCGTAAACAGTCTCAGCTGTTTGCTGGCGCCCATACTATCAGATCCCATCCTGAAATCCAACCCCCAATAATCTCAACGGAAGGAAGAAGCGGTGGAGCCAGGTAAAGCCGAAACCAGTCACGACCTAGTAACTTCAGCAGCGGCAACACCAGGTAGGGCATCGTCAAAGTGGTCATCCGAGCAGAGTGTCTGATCGTCTTCGACTCCCACCCCCTGCACTACTATTCAGACGGAGCCGCAGGCAGAAGGGCAACAAAAGGGGCAGTTATAAGTGACGCCAAACATGTAGGCGAACGTGACGGCAGTTATAAGTGGCGACCTACTTGTGGGGCTTGGAGCCTCAGAGAAGAAGCCGGTTATACGACCTAGCGTGGATGGGTGTTTACCGAGCATTGCATAGCAACGGGCTGGGTGGTGGTATGTGACGTCACTCGCGAAAACGCAAAGGTCACGTGACCCCTACTTACTGTTGCGCAATCCAAGCGTTGCTGTCACCTAGCAACGGGCCGATACAATCCGCAACTCTCCCGTTGCGCGCGTGCCTTGAGGCCTCTGTAGCCAACAGTTCCTGTATACAGCAAATACGCCACAATACATTAGGGAGCCTCAGCCTCAATTATTCAAATGGAGTGACCATCGGACTGAAAATATGCGAGAGCTATAGATTTAGACCACATTGCTGAAGAAAGTATTGGGTTCATGCGGCGATAGTGAAGCCGATGTTATAGGCGGTGAAGGTGATGACTGGTTTCTTGTGGCTCAGAGTAGGGTCCAGGTGACAGACTCTTACGAATATGGTAATGGAAAGTTGGTTTCCAAAAATAGCAGAATTTTCAGGACTATTTACGCTATTATTAATCCTTTAAATATTATATTCCTCTGTGGAGTCATAGTAGAGCCGACGAAAGAATTCCGAGAGTGGAGAGTCTGTTTACCCCGCACATCTTAGCCACCTTGCTGACGCTCCTTATCTAACGCTGCAGAACAAGCTGTATGAGCAGAGAATTGGGGGCAGACTAAATGGAACGCAGGAAGGGAGGGTAGATCGAGAGAGGGGCTAGTAGTGGTAGTGGTAGTGTCCAGATGATATTGGAGCTCTTTTCTTGTTATGTGGAGCATGTCCGCTGGAATAGCCGAGATCGCATTCCTAATACGGGTCTTCAGGTCATCGAGTCCGTTAACTGGTGTTCGGAACACACTGCTCTTGACACAACACCACAGGAAAAATCCAGTGGTGTTATGTCTGGTGGCGATCCATCTTCCTGGAAATGTCTTGTCTAGGAACGCGCGTACTTGCAGACCCCAATGAGGTGGAGCACAATCTCGTTGCAGAATGATGTGTGACTCTAAGTGCTCAACTTGTGGTACTGCGTACAGTTGCAGCATGTCCAGGTAGGTGTTCATGTTGATCGTCTACTCTTGATAAGAAATGGACCAATAACCTGGTCATGCATTACATTACACCACACGTTCTCTTTCAGATTATCGCATATGTGATCCTTAACAACATGTGGGTTTTCAGTGCTCCATAGGCTCATGTTATGCCTGTGAACATTAGCCGAGACATGAAATATTGCCTGGTTTGTGAACATGATTTTTTCAAGAAGTCCACATCAAGGTACAATGCGGTAGAGCATTTCTTTTGCGAAATATTGACGTGCAGTGTCATCAGCAGGTTTCAATTGTTGCATTAGCTGAACCTTGTATGCACACAACCTCAACCTCTTATGCAGCGCTTTGTGTATTGTTGAACGTGGGAGTAACAATTCACGCGAAGCTCGACGTGTGGATTTTGTAGGGCTTCGTACAAAATATTCACGGATTCTTTCCACACATTCATCGCTTACACCCTATCTACCACTTCTCTTGCCATCATGGACGCTCCCAGTTTCTAGAAAACGTTGTTGCCAGTCTCTTAAGGCTTTGTCACCCGGAAATTGCTGTAAAAACATTGTGCGCTAATTTCGTTGAGTCCTGGTGACTGATTTTGTCTCAAAAAGCCACCTTACACAACGCGCGCGTTCCTGGATAGTCGCCATTTCACAAACAACTAACTGAAAAACGAAAAGATGGCCGCTTATGTCATTTGTTGCGACAAAATAAAACATTCAGAGTTTCACTATGATCTGCCGCAAACCGCATGAGGCTAGCTCAATTTGTTTGCTAGCCTCAATTTTTCAAAACCCCGAAGGGACTTTGTGGGCCCACTGTATTTATGCTACAAGGGAGAATCAGTAAATAGATCACAAATGGAATTAAAAGAGCTGTAATGAATATAAGAGGTTTTCTGTGTGTATCATTAGGTAACAACAGGGTCTAACTTCATGACAGTCCCCATAGTAGACGTGCATGCGCATTTTCAGAGGCTGGTTTCAGTAGTCAAAATTGACGACCGTGCTTAAGGTTTATACCACCGAAAATCAGCGTTCTGTTGCGCGTTTCTTGTGGGCTAAAGGACTCCGTGTTAAGTATATGAATAAAGTAATGTTTCGTGTTTTCGGTTGGAAGTGTTTGTCGCGTAAAGCGGTTCACAGCTGGGTGGCAAATATTTCCCTGATGACGAAGAGGTTGAAACGGATGTGCTGAAGTGGCTGAGACAACAGTCAAAAGACTTCTAGTCTGTTGGTCTCAACGCATTTGAAAAGTGATGGGACAAGTGTATCAATGTTGGTGGGGAATATATCCAGAAATTAATGTTTTTCCCGGGCTCTAACATATGTTCCATGTTTTATATCCATTTGTCACGTATTTACTGATTCTTCGTTCTATTATTTTTATTATTATTATTATTATTATTATTATTATAATTATTATATTACTAGCTGTACCCTGCCACGAGCTGCTGTGGCAGATCGAGTGAACTCATAAGTTCTGTTGGATAACTTTAACCGCTTAATCTGCTTCCACAATAGTGTCGACGGGCTGCCTCGCAGTGAATGGTAGACTGAATGATACTGATAAGTTCGTAGAAGTCTTTGTT
>NW_019737389.1:11707-25485 GCF_002891405.2 Cryptotermes secundus
AGCTTAGGAATATTTGATTGCACATACGACAAAAGATCACCCGTGTTGTAATTTTGTTCACGACGCAATTCTACATTGAACGAAGCAGCAGCAGATCGATTCCGTGATGGCATTCCCAATTGATTGAGAACTTTGTTCGTGATTTCTAAGCACAAATCTTCAATCATTATCAACGCTTCGTTGTAGATTTCTGCTGTTAAATCCATGTTCATATTGGAATTTTCCTTGCGTATTCGACGGAAAATATCTTCAGCCATGTGCGATTTATATTTCTCTCATAACTCTGTTGGAAATGAAGGAGAGCAGGCAGTCAATATGATTGCAAACAATGCACGAATTTGATGTGGATGTGACGCTTTGCACGCGTCAGTAATGCATGTAGCGTGTTTGGGTATGTCACGCTACAAATAATTTTACGCCGTAATAATTATAGCGAATCTTTATTATAATTGACTTGCACACCTTACAATTATCGCCACTTGCAGTATTATGGTTACTGGTTACACAATGAATTCAATCCTTTTCTCTACCCTCGGCCGCTGCTATTCAAATGAGCCTTTGTCATAACCGCGGAAACGTTGCTTTGTTGATTCCGCGATTCCTACGCAACGACCCATTGTTATTGCGTTGTCTCTGTGGGAACGCTCCGTTTATTCGTCGTAACCGTGGAGATTCGATGTTCTCGACACAACGGCTCTATGTAAGGAATACAGTATCGCTATTGTTACTTCCTATGCAACGGTCTGTTCTAGCGTTTCCATAGAAGTGACCCTTCTGAATTCCAAACACGTTACAACAGATAGCGCTGTTTTTTAAAAGGTGCTTGTTTTTACCTGTCACAGGTGTGACATGTATATAATAGGTATATGAAAACACGCGAGCATTCGAATGCAAAGTTGTGTCAAAATTTCGAAGCAATCGGTGAAGAACTTTCGGAGATTTTCGAGGGGGTAACAAACGAACATTTACATTGTTATTTATATATATATATCTTCTCTGAAAATCTATGCTTTTCATTTCTTAATTGAATATTTATATGTTTCATTTCTCAGTGCTTAATAACACTTAGATTTATGTTAATGAAATTATCATGTTATATTTTAGCGTCCTGCTGCACTGATTTATGTCCATGATTTATTCCAACCGTCTTACAGTGTATACATTCATTCACCTCACTCTTCTCTCTTGCACTACATATTTCAGCACAAAAGTGCCATCCTCAGGTGCTTTTCGATGTACGTCAAGCTACTTCATTGCATGCCCTGCTGTCTTCATACTAAATTAAATAAAATATATATTCATCATCATCATCATCAGTAATCTGTCAAGACGACAGGTCCACAGTCTCTTTCAAAACAATTCCTCCACTTAATGCGATCTAGAGCTTTCTCCTTCAAATGACAGTATCCTCTTCTGTCCCCAAGGTCATCCAGCATCTTCTTACGTCTTCTTCCTCGTCTTCTTGTCACTTCTATCCGCCCATCTATCTTTCCTTCGATAGCTTCTTTTAGAAGGCAGTTTCTGCGTAAAACATGACCAATCCAATTAGCCTTCCGTTTTCTTATTTCATGTAGGATATTCCTCTGCTCACTGACTCTAATTAACACTTCTTCATTTCTCACATAATCGGTCCAACTGATCTTCTCCATTCTTCTCCAACACCACATTTCGAAACTTTCCAGATGTTTCTGATCTACTGCCCTAAGTGTCCATGTTTCAGCCCCATACAGAGCTATGCTCCAAATGTAGCATTTCACTAGTTTCTTCCTCAAATTTAAGTCCAATTTGCTGGTAAAAAGATTCTTCTTCTTGCTAAATGCAGCTTTTGCCATGGCAATCCTGGATTTAATTTCACAAGTACACCTTCCATCATCTGTTAACAAGCTACCCAAATATTTAAAACATTTCACATTCTCCACTTGTTTTTGGTCTATCTTTATTGTGACTGGGGTTGGTTGTCTCGAAATTTTCATTACTTTTGTTTTCTCCACATTCATTTCCATGCCATAGCACCTTCCAATTTCAATTAGTCTATCAATCATGCCCTGTAGCACAGTTTCTTCCTTAGCCATTAACACAAGGTCATCTGCATATTTCACAGTTTGAATAATTTGCCCTCCTACTTTGAAGTCACCGAGCCCATCCAGAGCTTCCTTGGTAAGGCATTCGCTGTACAAGTTGAACAGAATTGGTGATAAACAGCATCCTTGTCGAACTCCTCTTCCAATCTGCACACTTCCTGTCTCCCCCCTGTCCAGTCGTACTCTAACTTTCTGATCCATGTACAATTTGCTAATCAATCTTCTTTCATGCCAATCGATACCTGTTTCTTTCAGGATCTGCATTAATTTGGTCCAGTTTACCCGGTCAAATGCCTTCTGCCAGTCTATGAAGCAAACACACAGTTCTTCATCTATCTCCAAAGTTCGTTCCGCTATAATTCTCATCATCCCAATTGCATCCCTGGTTCCTTTTCCTCTTCTAAATCCAAACTGATCTTCTCCAAGTACATCCTCTATTTTCCTTTCAATTCTTCTTTTAAGTATCTTTGCTATTATCTTTGCTGTATGTGCAATAAGACTTATTGTGCGATGGTCGCTGCATTTTGTAGCTTTTGTCTTTTTCTTTAAGGCAATCATTGTAACTTCTGTAAAGTCCTTGGGCCACTCTCCACTTTCATATATGGTGTTCATTAGTTTTGTCAGTGTTTTCAAACCACCTTCTCCCAGTAACTTGAGCACATCTCCAGGTACATCATCATCTCCTGTAGCCTTTCCCTTCCTCATTTCCTTGATAGCTTTTTCCACCTCACTTTGTAAAATATATGGTCCTTTCTCGTCTGTATCTACTTCTTCTTCCGGTTCAACTTCTAAGGTTTCTGGCCGATTAGGTCGATCATATAGTTCTGAAATATAATTTTCCCAAATTTTCAGCACTTGCCTCTGATCTACTATTCTATTCCCCTGGGAGTCTTCGATGCCAACATTTTGAATCCCATGATTCTCTTTCCATCCTAGTTCTTTTGTCTTCATGTACATCAAATCATAACGGCCTGTTCTTTGAAATTCCATAATCTCATTACATATCTTCTCAAGATATTCCTTTTTGGCCCTGTCCGTGGCTCTTTTCAATTCATTCCTCAGTCTCCTGTATTTCCTCCTGCCTTCTTCATTGTTGACATTCTTCCATTTTCTTCGCTCCTCCATTTTACTCATCATCTCCTGTGTAACCCATGGTTTTCTTGCTATCTTCCCAACTTTACCTACCAAATCACTGATAGTATCTAACATGCATATATATTGATAAATATTAAAAATATGAAAACTGTTCAGGAATTGTCATCCTACGTCGTATCTCAATACGCGAGTCACACCTATCTTCTTCTATCGGAGTACTCTTCCTACTTTCGTGTGTGTATTGTGCTTTGTGTTGTGTCTTGCTCCTCTGACTGCTTGTGTTATACTCACACACATTAATGTAGCCATTAATGTACTTTCAAATTCATCATTACCATGAGTTTTGCATGATTTTCCTCAGTTTTCCCAAGTGAATTCAGGATTAAAACAGGCCAGGGACTTCGTCCAAATCATCGCCTGTCCTCATTCATTATCTATCCACCTGACTCAGTGACATACCATTATGATATCGTAATTGGAAAAACATCGTTAAATAACATAAGAATAAAACACAGATGCACTGGAGGCTTTTCCACCCCTGACATTATATGGATGTTCAGCTGTAAATTTGGTGCCCCCGAAAATTGCAGTTTACATGTTTATCTACTTCAGCTCCACGTGTGGATTACGTCACAGTCATGTGTGCTGATGACAAACAGGTCTACGCACGTGAAAGGAAATATATACGTGTATTTTGGGCGTGAATATTTATATCCGAAAGCCATATAATAAATACCGTGGGCCACTTATCTCTCTCCGTAAGGCTTCACTCATCTGTTCTATTTGTGAAGAAGACTTCCAGTCGCCTGTAGAGAGAGCTTAGTTGACGATTATCAAATTGGAGCAACTGAATTACAAGAATGCACTTAACTGCTTCGTCAAGGGCTCGATGTCGACGACATTTGGCCGAAATATCTTCGTCGATATTTTTATGCTGCTTTATCACACATCCCACGTGTGTAGAAAACAGGCCACGTGAAATTATGGGAATGCCTAAACTCAAGAGCGTGCTAGCAGTTTTCGAATTGTCTGTCTGGCTACATTAAAGCAAAAGAATTTACCCTGTACTTAACTAATTAAGCAGTACGCCATGAAGGCGTATGAGGGAGTGGCTGTATAAATCCAAATTTTCTTGACCTCGGCACTAGCTTGAGGTGAGTTTCAGCTTGACTCCCAGGCTGCTTCACCCCTGCGAAAAGAGACCCTTATATCCTTTGGATAGGAGGTTGTGTGGATCCCAGAAACGGTCTGGACTAAGTGGAGAACAGATAATATTTGGTTTTATCGGGACTCGAGTTTCGATCCCTCGGTCGTCCAGCTCGTAGCCATTTGCTACACCGGCTACGCTATCGCGGCTCTAATATCAAAAGTTATCTGGAAAGCTGCAGCAAATCACGAACAATTTATTCGGGATTTAATTCGAACTTAACTTGGCCCATGTTATGTGGGTCCCTTGTTACCACGACATGGCGCGTCTTCAGGTTGCGGATGGAAGAAACGGCCTCCAGATATTTAAGGTAGCTGTAAATAGGCAGTCGCGGAGAACCGACAAGCGGTTGCCCTCAAACTTGGGTGTTGGGCGTGTGGCTAACAAATCTTCACCCTTAAAAGTAACCATATAACGAAATATCAAAAAAATCCTCGGACCTGGAGGCATTCTTTGGATAAACTTCTTAAGCGAAAGAAAATTGATATGAGATTTGGTACTTATAATGTTAGAAGTATGTATAGGGCAGGATCGCTGAAGGCAGTAGCTGAAAAATCTAAAAAAAAAGAGTTAAATTAAGTGGCAGAACATGAGGTCAGTTCCGGCAGAGGTGGCACCGAACCAGCAGGAGACTCTACATTTTTCTACGGAAAGGGGAATGAGAATCATGAATTAGGTACAGGGTTGTTCATACATAAGAGAATCGTATCAGCAGTTAAGAGGGTAGAGTTCTTTAATGATAGGATATCATGCAAAATACTAAGAGGTCGCTGGTGTGATGATATCATTGTTCCGAATGTTCATGCCCCAACAGAAGATAAAATTGATAATATGAGGGGAAGATTCTACGAAGAACTACAACAAGTATTCGATAAATTCCCGAAGTACCATATCAAAATTTTGTTAGGGGATTTCAATGCCAAAGTAGGGAGGGAAGACATTTTCAAACCAACAGTTGGGAATGAGAGTTTGCATAAAATTAGTAATGAAAATGGAGTTAAGAATAGTAAACTTTACCACATAAAAAAATCTTACTGTCAAAAGTACAATGTTCCCACATCGTAACATCCATATATATACTTGGACATCTCCTGATGGGAAGATACACAATCAAATTAAATATATTGTGACGTAGATAGCGCAACGGGAAATGGAGGTCACGTAAACTCTGCGTTTCCTCGAGTGACGTCACATACCCCCACTCCTTCCACCGGTACGCAACGCTCGGTGGGTGCCCCCCTCCCCCGCGGTAAGGCAACAGAAGAGCGGCTGTGTTGTTACCAAGGGATATTGCAGTTGTTACGCAGCAGGAGACAACTTTCGACAGCGTTGCTAGCAACACCGTTAAACACGGCGTCAGGCAACAGCGGTACCAATCACGTAACTGTTTTCTGTGTTGTCCGTGCCGAGGCTAAATAAGGAGCAGCGAACACTATTCAGTCAGTAGTGAGTGATTAGTTAGTGAGTAGTGAGGATTGAGCCAGTTACGAGTGAGTGCGTTACTAGAGAGAGAGAGAGTAACCAGTCAGTTACAGTCTAGCACTCCTCGGAGCGAATGGAAACAAGAGAAGTATTTTTGATACTGCCGATGGCAGTAATTGTGAGATTGTAAATTGTGTGATTGTAAGAGCGAATGTGCAATAAATTAGCTATAGCAAATAAGACGTGAAGTCACTTGTCGCGTGACATACACTCAACACGTGACAATATTTTGATAGATGGGAGATGACATTCAAGTATACTTGATGTCCTATCATTCAGGGCAGTAGATTGTAATATTGGCCACTATCTGATGGTGGTAAAATTTAGGCAAAGACTGGCAGTGAGCAAATAAACAAAGCACAGAGTTCATGCGGAGAGGTTCAATCTCAAGAAATTAATCGAGGTAAAGGGTAAAGAGCAGTATCGTGTTAAAATCTCAAATAGGTTCACGGCTTTGGAAAACTTGAACAGTGATGTAAGTAAAGTATTCCGTGTTCCGTATTCCGTACTGAGCGGGTGGGTTTCCCCGTGCACTTAGACCGGTTAGTGGTCCATTGTGCGTCCCCCTTTAATTTCTACTGTCTCCATACCCTACCGGCACTGGTGCTTACTATCAGCCCCTTTCTGCCAGCAAGGTTCCAACCTCCTCTGGCAGTGGTATCTAATAGTTAGTCCCTTTCTCTCAGAGACGTCCCCCTCCTCTGGCAGTGGTACCTAATACTTCCCCATCTACCGGAGGAATTGGAAACTACTTGGGCGGGAAATGTTGCCTAATTTTGCTCAAGGTCTCCTAGAGACATGAGGTTCTTTTACGTGCCGTAAATCTACTACACGGGACCCACGGCTTAAAGTCCCTCCCGGAGGACTTGTTCCCTGAATTTTTCCGCCATTAAAAATTCCACGACTTCCGCCGGGTTTTTGAACCCGCGTACTACGAGTCATGAGGTGGGAACGTTACCTCTAGACTACGGAGGCCGCTTAAGTAAAGTAAGTAAGTAAAGCTGTCCTTGTAACAGGCTGTGGAGGCCCATAGAGTTGTGAGATGTTGAGGTTCCCACATTTTCTAGACAATCGACTTCTAGATGGCGGCAAGTTTGTCAGCCCTATGCGCCGGCACCACTTTACCCCAAGAATATTCCTGGTACTCATTTTTGTTAGAGGCCGAGTCGACCCCAGGGCCATAATGCGGCTGGAAGGATTAGTTCAACTGAAAAAAGAACAATGACCTTATCGGGACTTGAACCCGCGACCCCCCGGTTTGTAGCATAGTGCCACAACCAACCACTTTACCGCGTGCATCCTGGACACTGAGGTGGATGTTAATAAAGCTTGGGAAATTATTAGAGAGAATATCAAAATTCCTGCCAAGGAGAGTCTGGGTTATTTTGAACCGAAGAAGCATAAGCCATGGTTCGATGAAAGATGCTCAAAATTGTTAGACAAAAAACAAACAACAAATTTCAGTGGTTAGAGGGTCCAAGCGAAATAAATGAGGATAACTTGAACAATATTAGACATGAAACCAGCAGGCATTTAAGGAATAAAAATGGAATATCTGAATTACAAAATTGATGAGCTTGCAACGAACAGTAAGAACAAGAACATTAGAGACCTGTATAGAGAAATAAATTACTCTAAGTTGGGTTAACAACCTAGCACTAATTTTTTTATTTCGCTTATTGAGGGGTTGGAGTCCAACTTGGTGCACTCGGCACGGCGGCCACTGATTGGTCTATTGTATCTTGCCCCGGGTGAATATGATGATGGAGAATTTGGTGGAATGAAGATTGGTAGGGGATATCGAAGTATTCGGAGAAAACACTCCCCAGCGCCACTTTGTCCACCACAAATCCCACTTCATCACACCCGGGATCGAACCCGGGCCGCCGCGATGGGAAGCAAGCAACTAACTGCTTGAGCTATGGCGCGGCCAATCTTGAAGTAACTGAGTGAAGAATGAGAATGGTGATCTGCTTGCAGATTCCCACAGTATTTTGAATAGGTAGAAGAACTACTTCTCTAAGGTACTGAATATGTCTAGGGACACTGATGTTAAGCAGACAGAAATACTACAAACAGATGAGTTGTTAGTACCTGTCCCTATTCCTTTTGAGGTTGAAAGAGCTACTGCACGTGTTGAAAAATTGTAACTCACCAGGTAGTGATCAAAATCCGGCAGACCTCATTCAAGCAGGAGGTGAAATACAGAGTGATTCATATAGAACCGGCCAGACGAAATGAGCTGTAATACAAAATATACCATACAGATATTAAAGTAATTTACACATATCTTATCTTGGATTGTGTGTCGTGATCAGAGCAGGTGTTGAAAGTGTCTGCCTTTTTCAAGCAGCCACGCCTCCACCCGCGTTTGCATATTCGCCGTGACTCGCTGCAGTGTTTCTTCAGTGACGTTCCCTCAGAAACGATTTCGGGATTGTCCTTGACCTTGCAGCATAAGGGGTGCCACTTGCCGGATCATGCGCACACCATTCGACTCAGCACGGCCCACGGATTATTATGTCGTAATTGTGAGCGGTTATATGCATCACCTGCGGAATTATTAGCAAATTCATCGGGCCGGTTCTATACGATTTACCCTGCATTATGTTCTAGGATCCATTAGCTCGTTAATTCCATTTGGAATAAGGAAAAAATTCGTAAACAGTGGAAGGAATATATTGCTGTACCAGTTCACGAGAAGAGTGAAAACGTGACTGTAGCATTTTTCGTGGGACATCACTGCTATCAACTTCATACAAAATTTATTCAACATTCTTCTCTGATGGTTAAGTCCATACATAGGTAAAATTATTGGGGATCATCAGTGTGAGTTTGGACGTAACAGATCAGCTACTGACCATATCTTTTGCATTCGTCAGATATTGAACAAAAAATGGGAGTACAATGAGACAGTGCATCAGCTATTTATAGACTTCAAGAAAGTCTATGATTCAGTAAGGTGGGAAATATTGTACAATATTCTCATAGAGTTTGGGATACCCATGAAACTAGTCAGGCTGATTAAAATGTGTTTAAAGGAAACGTATATTAAACTCCGTAGAGGTAAATATTTGCCTGATGATTTTCTTATCCAGTATGGGCTAAAATAAAGAAATGTTCTATTGCAACTGCTTTCCAACTTTGCTTCAGAATATACCATTAGGAAGGTCCAGGGAAATCAGGTGGGACTGAAGTTAAATGGGACACACCAGCTCTTGGTCTAAGCTGATGATATGAATCCACTGGGTGATTATGTAGATACCATAAAGAAAACAAAGGAACTTAATTTCGCTAGTAAGGTGGTAGGTCTAGAAGTAAACACGCAGAAAACTAAGTATATGTTGCTGTCTCGTCACAAAAATTCAGGGCATAATGGTGACATAAAGATAGGTAACAGATGTTCTGAAGATGTGGAACGTTCAGATATTTGAGAACGACAGTAACAAATCAAAACCTGATTCAGGAAGAGATTAAGAGGAGATTGAACTCAGCTAATGCTTGCTAAAATTCAGTCCAGAACCTTTTGTCTTCTTGCCTGCTGTCCAAAACCATTAAAATTATAATATAAAAAAATAATTTTGCCTTTGGTTTTGTATGAGTATGAAACTTGGTCTCTGACAATAGGGAAGGGACAGAGACAGAGGGTGTTTGAGAACATGTTGTTGAGGTGTATATTTGGACCGAAGAGAGATTAAGTGGCGAGAGATTGGAGAAAACTGCGTGGTGAGGAGCTTCATAACATGTACTCCTCGCCAAGTAAAATTAGAGTCATGAAGTCAAGGAGGATGTGATGGGCAGGACATTTAGCACGAATGGAGAGAAGATGAATGCATGTAGGATATTGATGGGAAAGCCAGAATGAAAGAGACCACCAGGAACGCGAAGACGTGGGTGCGTTGTCAATATTGAAATGGATCTTAGAAGGATAGGATGGGATGGCATGGATTGGACTGGTCTTTAAGGTACATTGCTAGCCTTCTTTCCTTTCTCAGAATTAACAAGAACAGGATTATGAGATGAATATTCTCTTTGTAAACATATCTGTCTCTCTCTCATATATCAATATATAAAGAGGTGTCTGAGTTTCACGAAAATGTTATGAAATGTACGCCATTTCAGACCAAGCCAAGGTCGTACCTTTCCAGCTTCTTCAGTCTGTAATACACGTAACAAGATGAAGGATGCGCGAACCTGGAAGGTGGAGTTGCCAATAGCGCCATTTACTTAGGGCCAAGAAATATTGTATGGTAATAAAAGTGTAGAAATGTGTAGCCTTTTAGGCAACTTTTTCTAAGAACATGGAACACCAGCATTGCTGCCGTGCGAAAATGAACTTACTGTGGTAGCCTAGTGTTGCTCGTAAGTAACTTATGAATATGGTGACGATGCGAATCTTGAAGGTTACATCTAATTCTTTGTAACAGTATAGGCGTGTGCAAAGCCTGAATTTATGCAATAAGGTCTTCGCAAAAATGAAACAAAATAACAGAAGCAGTAGGCATCTAATAAAATTTATAATAATAACAGCATGACTGCAAATCTATGCAACGGAAAGGCAAGTTTTGTAAGTTCTCCTATCCATATAATATTACAATCTTAACTCTTCCCTTTAGAATATCCGACGGCGGTTTCATATTCATATCTCATTTTATTCGTGTGTGCAACGCGCCACGTTCAATTCATCCAACTTGATTTGGTTGCTTTAATAGTACTGCAAGCATTATAATCTAGTTTTAATATTTTGTTATTTCTGCTTTCTGGCTTCCAGATATTCTGCTCAGCATTTTGTTGGCAAGCTCTAGACCTGCGTTCTTTTTGTCAGGCGAGAGACTGAGATTTGACACTCATATAAAACAATACATATATATTGTGAAACTTCGCTGTTAACTGAAAACGTAATCAGTAATCAATTAACACAGAAACTACGTAAGTATTTTCATTCTTCGTGGTCCTCCTTGGGCACCCGTCTCCATCTGCTCAAGCAGATCGTTACCCTTTCGGTCACCCAGTACCCTTCAGCTTTGGATCTCCTTCAGTAACACACCCTGTAACATGTAACATAACCTGTCCGAACGGTGGCTCGTCTGAACAATTACTTCAGCTTTGGATCTCCTTCAGTAACACACTTCGTAACATGTAACATAAACTGTCCGAACGGTGGCTCGTCTGAACAGTTACTTCAGCTTTGGATCCCCTTCAATAACACACTTCGTAACATGTAACATAACCTGTCCGAACGGTGGATCGTCTGAACAGTTACTTCAGCTTTGGATCCCCTTCAATAACACACTTCGTAACATATAATATAACCTGTCCGAACGGTGGCTCATGTGAACAGTTACTTCAGCTTTGGATCTCCTTCAGTAACACACCCCGTAACATGTAACCTAACCTGTCCGAACGGTGGCTGGTCTGAACAGTTACTTCAGCTTTGGGTCTCCTTCAGTAACACACTCCGTAACATGTAACATAAACTGTCCGAACGGTGGCTCGTCTGAACAGTTACTTCAAGCTTTGGATCCCCTTCAGTAACACACTTCGTAATATGTAATATAACCTGTCCGAACGGTGGCTCGTCTGAACAGTTACTTCAGCTTTGGATCTCCTTCAGTAACACACCCTGTAACGTGTAACATAAACTGTCCGGACGGTGGCTCGTCTGAGCAGTTACTTCAGCTTTGGGTCCCCTTCAGTAACACGCTCCGTAACATGTAACATAAACTGTCCGAACGGTGGCTCGTCTGAGCAGTTACTTCAGCTTTGGGTCCCCTTCAGTAACACACTCTGTAACATGTAACATAAACTGTCCGGACGGTGGCTCGTCTGAGCAGTTACTTCAGCTTTGGGTCCCCTTCAGTAACACACTCTGTAACATGTAACATAAACTGTCCGGACGGTGGCTCGTCTGAGCAGTTACTTCAGCTTTGGGTCCCCTTCAGTAACACACTCTGTAACATGTAACATAAACTGTCCGGACGGTGGCTCGTCTGAGCAGTTACTTCAGCTTTGGGTCCCCTTCAGTAACACACTCTGTAACATGTAACATAAACTGTCCGGACGGTGGCTCGTCTGAGCAGTTACTTCAGCTTTGGGTCCCCTTCAGTAACACACTCTGTAACATGTAACATAAACTGTCCGGACGGTGGCTCGTCTGAGCAGTTACTTCAGCTTTGGGTCCCCTTCAGTAACACACTCCGTAACATGTAACATAAACTGTCCGAACGGTGGCTCGTCTGAACAGTTACTTCAAGCTTTGGATCCCCTTCAGTAACACACTTCGTAATATGTAATATAACCTGTCCGAACGGTGGCTCGTCTGAACAGTTACTTCAGCTTTGGATCTCCTTCAGTAACACACCCTGTAACGTGTAACATAAACTGTCCGGACGGTGGCTCGTCTGAGCAGTTACTTCAGCTTTGGGTCCCCTTCAGTAACACGCTCCGTAACATGTAACATAAACTGTCCGAACGGTGGCTCGTCTGAACAGTTACTTCAAGCTTTTGATCCCCTTCAATAACACACTTCGTAACATGTAATATAACCTGTCCGAACGGTGGCTCGTCTGAACAGTTACTTCAGCTTTGGATCTCCTTCAGTAACACACCCCGTAACATGTAACCTAACCTGTCCGAACGGTGGCTCGTCTGAACGGTTACTTCAGGTTTGGATCTCCTTCAGTAACACACTCCGTAACATGTAACATAACCTGTCCGAACGGTGGCTCATCTGAACAGTTACTTCAGCTTTGGATCCCCTTCAATAACACACTTCGTAACATGTAATATAACCAGTCCGAATGGTGGCTCGTCTGAACAGTTACTTCAGCTTTGGATCTCCTTCAGTAACACACCCCGTAACATGTAACCTAACCTGTCCGAACGATGGCTAATCTGAACATTTACTTCCGCTTTGGGTCCCCTTCAGTAACACACTCTGTAACATAAACTGTCCGAACGGTGGCTTGTCTGAACAGTTACTTCAGCTCACGCAAACAAAAACACTTGGCTCATTACACGAACTACGTTTCAATTACATATAAACATGTCGCTTGGAAACCATGCACTTAATCACTGTCTCCATTATGTCAGATTTGAGGATTTCACGGCGGTGACTATGAAGAAAGCCGACTTCTTGGTTGTGGGGCCGTGTATCGTGTTCTTCACTATCTCCATTAATTCTATGTCTGTTTGTCGCTTCCGAATATCTGTTGTGAATGATCATATTCGGCTTCCGCTTTCAGTAAGTTTGCTTTATGGTGATTACTCGTACTTTTATTGCCTCTAGTCCCAAGACAAAGTGACACCTGAGGAGTTCCATCCCAGCTCTTGAATGCCTGGAGATATAACTCTGTGGGAACATCAGATAAAATGATCTATCATATCATCTGTTTAGACCATATCATCTGTTTAGGCTGTGTGAATTATTTTACATAGTATTGTAACGTGTTTCGTTACTGAAGACGCCGTAGAGATGGTTAATTGGTTTATTTAACAATCTACAAATAACGGCTACAATTACTTATCACACAGTTGCGGGGTTTCACACTTTATAACCCTAATCGCATTAATCTGTTAACACTGTTGCGGGGTTTCACGATTTATAACCCTATGCGCAAATCAGTTCACTCTGTCTTCAGTAGTCTACACGTTTACAGTAGGGGAGCTATGTATCACTGTATCACACGCTCCCAATTACACACAATCACACACACGTCCGGTTCTCCTACCCGCGACGGCTGCTATACTCCAACTGTAGTCTGCTGACTGGAGAACTGTTGATAACACACTCTCGTAGGCTTGCTCGGAACTATCTTCGGCGATGGCCACGTTATAACTCGGCGGCTGTCACAGTACAACTGAAGTCGCCGACTGCTACAGTAGAACTGACTAGTACCTGCTCTGCTGTGCAG